>NC_083110.1:55436056-55743016 GCF_949774975.1 Lagenorhynchus albirostris
AACAGCCCTTCTCAAAAACAAACATTCATCTAGAATGCTGCCCAAAAGCAGGGACCTTTTATGTCCTGAAGTAACTTGTTTATTTTAACAAATTAAAAGATAACTCAGCTGATTATCATAGGGACAAACGATATTAGCAGCAGCTATCGGAATGACAACTCTAGAAACTTTCAAGTTTTACGTAACAAACTGAAGGATTTTAGGGAAAAAAAGTGCTAAAAATAAAACAACTGCTCTGCCACTACTGACACCAACGGCTTTGGAAAAGAAAAACTAATGCCCATGTCAATGGTACCAATAGGAAAGTTTTGGCTCTTTAAGCAATATCAATGACACCTAAGAGAAAATAGGGCATGTGACATGCAGGGCTGATCATCACTCTGTGCAAAAGATTTTCAAACACATCAAAAGAGCCCTAAAAGAGAAGATCAGATATAAAAACAAACCCATGACAACTTCTTCTACCTTCTGAGCATTAGGATGTGTGGTTGACAAAGATTAGCCAGATGTAAGAATGGTCCTCACTCATTCTTAGATAAAAATAGAGGAGCTGGTTGGAAATAATGCAATATTTATGCCTAAACATATTTATACTAATTTCTAGGATGTAGGCAATAAGACGCACGCATTTAACAATCAAGTAAGTAATAATCTCATAGATTTTCTGAGCCTTGAATAAAAAATTAGAATAAATTTAAGAATACACGCTAGTTTATAAGATCATCAATAGAAGGTAAGAGGAATAATGAATACAGTATACATCTATTTAAGTTACACTCTGTAAAATTTTTTAAATACAGTATATCATTGAATTCTTCCAACCATCAATGAAAGCAGACGTTGTTGACTAGCTGACCCAAATCCTAAACACAATCCCTTCTCCTTTGCCTTGCTCTACTACAGAGACTGAAGAGCTAAAATATATAATTCCCCAGCTTTCCTTGAAGCAAAGAGTGGCCATGTAACATGCTTCTGGCCAATGAGCTGCAGGCACACATCACTAGTAGGACCTCCCTGGCCAAATTAAAAGACAGAACTTCACTAAGACCAGCTTTTTTTCCTTCAGCCCTTTAGTCCTTCCTATTCTTTATGCCTAAAACAGAAAGTTATAGTAGCCATTTTGTGACAATGAATCAGGAAGCAAGAGGGCAAAAGTCTTATGCACTAAGGATGGTGAACAGGAAGATGGGAAGAGCTTAAGTCCCCTAACGTCATTATTGAGCTACCATACTTGTGCTAGACTGCCTATCTTTTGTTTCTTGTTATGTAACATGAAAGCACTATTTGTATAAACCATTAACAGTCAGTCATGTATTTTTGAAATCCTAATCTGTTTTGTAATCCTAAATGATAATGAGTAATTTTATTACCCCTAATTTATATATGGAAAAACTGAGGTCCACAAAGCATAAGTGACCTGCTCAAGTTCACATATCATGGTCAGTCCCCAAATCCAGAATTTTCAAAGCCAAATCCACTGATCTTTCCAGAAGTTACTCCTATATAGAAACTCAAGAACTTAATAGTAAAGTATGGTAAACAGTAAAACTGAGGAAATAGAAAGAAAACCTTTTTATACTATACAGTAGCATACCACAGCTGATCTATCCAGAAAAGAAATATGGATGATACTTTCCCAAAAAAACATTACAAAACTCGTACCAAAATATACTCCAAAGAGGAAAAAGAGGTTTCAATTATCCTGATATCTTCTAATAGAAGTCTAATTCGAAGGGTAGAATATCTACTAAACTCTCTATTTCCTATCTAACAAATGTATTGTGCAGAAGGTAGAAGCAGCATAATTACAACTGATATCCTCAACGTCATTTAAGCCAGAACCTTGAAATAAAGTGAACAAATTACCTAATATTAAGAATAGTAAGAAAACAAAACAATGGGCATGGCCTAACAAACGTCATAGACTTTAAAAAGTACATTTCAACAATGTTTGGGGAAAACATAGATTTACAATATAGAATTTTTTATTGAGGTATAGTTGATTTACAATATTATATTAATTTCAGGTCTACAAAATAATGATTCAATATTTTTATAGATTATACTCCATTTAAAGTTATTATAAAATATTGGCTATATTCCCTGTGCTCTACAATATATCCTTGTGGCTTATCTATTTTATATATGTAGTCTGTAACTCTTAATCCCCATCCCTATTTTGCCCCTCCCCGCCTTCCCTCTACCTACTGATAACCACTAATTTGTTCTCTATATCTGTGTCATTTTGTTTTGTTATATTCATTCTTTTGTTTATTAGATTATTCTACATATAAGTGATAACATATAGTATTTGTCTTTCTCTGACTTATTTCACTAAGCATAATACTCTCCAGGTCCATCCATGTTGTTGCAAATGGCAGTATTTCATCTTTTTATGGCTGAGTAATATTCCACTCTTCTATCAACAGATGAATGGATAAAGATGTGATGTGATATACACACACACACACACACACACATATATATAATCTCACGTGTGACTGACCTCCTGTCGGTCATATGACTTATAAATATTTTTTTCCCATTCAGTAGATTGTCTTTTCATTTTCGCAATGGTTTCCTCTGCTGTGCAAAAGCTTTCTAAGTCCATTTGTTTAGTTTTGCTTTTGTTTCCCTTTATCTTAGGAGATAGATCCAAAACATATTGCCATGATTAATATCTAAGAGTGTTCTGCCTATGTTTTCTTCTAGGAGTTTTATGGTTTTCAATCTTACATTTAGGTCTTTAATCCATTTTGAATTTATTTTTGTATATGGTGTGAGAAAGTAGTCCAGTTTGATTCTTTTGCATGTAGCTGTCCAGTTTTCCCAGCACCACTTATTGAAGAGAGTGCTTTTCCCCATTGTATATTCTTGCTTTTTTTGTCATAGATTAATTGACCATAAATGTGTGGGTTTATTTCTGGGCTCTCTATTCTGTTCCATTGATCTGTGTGTCTGTTTTTCTGTAGGTACCATTCTGTTTTGATTACTGTAGCTTTGTAGTACAGTCTGAAGTCAGGGCATAATACCTCTGGATCTGTTCACCTTTCTCAACATTGCTTTGGCTGTTCAGGGTCTTTTGTGTTTCCATACAAATTTTAAAATTGTGTTCTAGTTCTGTGAAAAAAATGCCATTGATATTTTGATAGGGATTGCATTGAATATATAGATTGCCTGGGGTAGTATGGTCATTTTAACAATAATGATTCTTCCGATCCATGAACACATAATATCTTTTCATCTGTTTGTGTTATCTTCAATTTCTTACACCAGTGTCTTATAGTTTTCTGAGTACAGGTCTTAGGTAGGTTTCTTCCTAGGTATTTTATTCTTTTTGATGTGATTGTAAATGGGATTGCTTCCTTAGTTTCTGTTTCTGATAGTTCATTGTTATATAGAAATGCAAAGATATCTGTATATTAATTTTGTATCCTGTAACTTTACCAAATTCATTGATGAGCTCTAGTAGTTTTCTGGTGGTGTCTTTAGGATTTTCTACGTACAGTATCATGTCATCTGCAAACAGTGACAGTTTTACTTCTTCTTTTCCAATTTGGATTCCTTTTATTTCTCTTCCTTCTCTGATTGCTGTGGCTAGGACTTCCAAAACTATGTTGAACAGAAGTGGTGAGAGTATCTAGGCACGCTTCTGGCCCATACAAGTCGATATACAGAATTAACCATCACAGTGACATTCTGGAAAAGGCAAACCTATTGTGCAGTAATCAGATCAGTGATTGCAAGAGAAACGGAGATTATTGAACACAAAAAAGATATGAGGGAAGTTTGGGAGAGGTGATGGAATGTGCCATATTTTTATGTGGTAGTACTTACACGACCACATAGGTCTGTCAGAACTCATTGAATTTTACACATAAAATGGGTGAATTTCCTTATATGTAAGTATACCTCAATAAACATGAATTTTTTAAAAAAAATGGTGAGAGTAAACATCCTTGTCTTGTTCCTCATCTTAGAGGAAATGTGTTCAGCTTTTCACCATTGAACATGATGTTGGCTATGAGTTTGTCATAAATGGCCTTTACTGTGTTGAGGTATGCTCCCTCTATGCTCACTTTCCAGAGATTTTTTATCATAAATGGATGTTGAACTTTATCAAAGCATTTTGTGCATCTATTGAGATGACCATATGGCTTTTATCCTTCAATTTGTTAATGTAATGTATCACTTTGATTGATTTGCAAGTACTGAAAAATCCTTGCATCCCTGGGATAAATCCCACTTGATTATGGTGTATGATCCTTTAATATAATGTTGGATTCAGTTAGCTAATATTTTGTTGAGGACTTTTGCATCTATGTTCATACAGTTAACTATTGTAACTTTCTTTTTTTGTGGTTATTTTTGTCCAGTTTTGGTATCAGGGTGATGCTGGCCTCATAGAATAAGTTTGTAAGTGTTCCTCTCTCTGCAATTTTTTGGAATAGTTTCAGAAGGATGGGTTTTAACTCTTATTTAAATGTTTGGTAGAATTCACCTATGAAACCATCTGGTCTTGAACTTTTTATTACAATTCAATTTCATTACTGGTAATTGGTCTGTTTCGTATTTTCTATTTCTTCCTGATTCAGTTGGGAGATTGTACATTTCTAGAAATTTGTCCAGTTCTTCTAGGTTGCCCATTTTTTTCAGTGTATAATTGTTCATAGCAATCTTTTATGATCCTCTCTATTTCTGGGGTGTCAGTTGTAAACTTCTTTTCCATTGCTGGTTTTACTGATTTGGGCCCTCTCTCTTTTTTTCTTGATGAGTCTAGCTGAAAGTTCATCAATTTTGTTTATCTTTTCAAAGAACCAGCTCTTAGTTCCATTGAGCTTCTCTACTTTTTGTTGGTCTCTATTTCATTTATTTCTGCTCTGATCTTTATGATTTCTCTCCTTCAACTAAATTTGGGTTTTGTTTGTTCTTCTTTTTCTTGTTCCTTTAGGTGTAAGGTTAGTTTGTTTCTTTGAGATTTTTCTTCTTTCCTGAGGTAAAGCTTGAATCACTATAAACTTCCCTCTTAGAACTGCTTTTGTTATATCCCATTAATTTTGGAACACTTTTCATTTTCACTTGTCTCCAGGTATTTTTTTAATTTCTTCTTTGATTTCTTCAGTGATACATTGCTTGTCTAGTAGCATACTGTTTACCTTCCACGTTTGTGTGTTTCCCTTAACTACTTATAGTGGATATAGATGATTTTACTATTTTTGTCTTTTAATCTTCCCACTTGCTTTGTATGTCGTTGACTTACTACACTTACTATATATTTGCCTTTACCAGTGAATTTTTTCTTTTCGTAATTTTCATGTTTCTAGTTATGACCTTTTCTTTTTCACTTAAATTTAACAGCTTTGTAAAGTTGATTTTGTGGTGCTGAACCCTTTTAGCTTCTGCTTGTCTGTAAAACTTTTGATCTCTCCAAATCTGAATGAAACCCTTGACAGATAAGAGTATTCTTGGTTGCAGGTTCTTCCCTTTCATAATTTTAAATGTATCATGCCATGCCCTTCTGGCCTACAGAGTTTCTGCTGAAAATTCAGCTGACAGCCTTATGAGAGTTCCCTTGTATGTAACGTGTTGCTTTTCCCTTTTTGCTTTTAACAGTCTTTATTTACCTTTAATTTTTGCCATTCTAATTACAATGTGACTTGGTGTTGTCCTTTTGGGTTGATCCTGTTTGGGTCTCTCTGTGCTTCCTGGACCTGGATGTCTGTTTCCATTCCTAGGTTAGGGAAGTTTTCAGCTGTTAAGTCTTCAAATATGTTCTCTGCCCTTTTCTCTCTCTCTTCTCCTTCTGGGACCCTACAATGTGAATGTTAATACACTTGATGTTGTCTCAGAAGTCTCTTACACTGTCTTCTTTTTTTTTTCTTTTCTGTTCAGCTTCAATAATTTCCACTACCCTGTCTTCCAACTCACTAATCTGTTCCTCTGTATCATTTAAACTACTGTTGACTCCTTCTAGTGTATTTTTTACCTCAGTTATCGCATTCTTCATCCCTGTTTGGTTCGTCTTTATATTTTCTAACTCTTTGTTTAAAACTTCAAACTTCTCATACTATTGATCCATTCTTCTCCTGAGTTCTTTGACCATCTTTATAATCATTACCTTGAATTCTTTATTGGGTAGATTGCCTATCTCCACTTTACTTATTTCTTCTTCTGGGGTCTTATTTTCTTCTTTCATTTGGAACTTGTTCCTGTTGCCTCATCTTGCCTAATTTGCTGTGTTTTGGGGGTTTTGTTTTGTTTTGTTTTTTGTTTTTTTGCGGTATGTGGGCCTTTCACTGTTGTGGCCTCTCCCATAGTGGAGCACAGGCTCCAGACGTGCAGGCTCAATGGCCATGGCTCACGGGCCCAGCCTCTCCGCGGCACGTGGGATCTTCCCAGACCGGGGCACGAACCCATGTCCCCTGCACCAGTAGGTGGACTCTCAACCACTGTGCCACCAGGGAAGCCCTGCTGTTTTTATTTCTATATATCTGGTAGGTTGGTTACATTTCCCAGCCTTGGAGAAGTGGTCTTTTGTAGGAGGCATCCTATGCATCCCAGCAGCATACTCCCCTCTGGTCACCAGAACCATATGCTCTAGGCATGCCCCCTATGTGGGCCGCATGGGTCCTTCTGTTGTGGACGGCTGACCGCTGTGGGCAGTCTTGTAGGCATGGCTATCCACAGTTCAGTTGGTTGCCAGGCCCTGCCTTATGTGGAGGTTGCTAGCTGCTGGTTGAGGAGCTGGGTCACAAGGTGGCTGTCTGTGGAACCCTGGGGGGTCCTGGGGCTAGTGCTGGTTCACTGGTGGGCACAGCCAGGTTCTGGAGTTGGTGGCTGTGAGACCTGGGTTCCTGGATCTAGTGTGTCCTGCCAGTGGGTGGGGCTGGTTCCTGACACAACTGGCTGCAGGTTCTAGGGTGTCCCAAAGCTGGTGTTGGCCTGCTGATGAGTGGAGCTGGATCATGAAGTGGCTGGCTGAGGAGTCTAAGGTATCTCAGAGCTGCTGTTGGCCTGCTAGTGGGTGGGGCTGGGGTCCAGAGGATCCCAGGGCTGCTATCAGCCTGCTGGTTGACATGGTCAGGGCCCAGGGGGTCCAGAGGTGACTGGTGGCTTACTGATGGGCAGAGCCGACTCCTAGGATCTCTGGCTTCAGGGCCCTGGCATTGGTGCTGGCCCACTGGCGGGCAACCAGCTCCTGATGCAGCTGGCTAAGTCCAGGGTGTCCCAAAGCTTGTGGCCTGCTTGTGAGTGGGGCCAGATCCCAGGACAGCTGGCTGAGGGGCCTCAAGTGTCTCAGAGCAGGGGTTGGCTGCCTGGTAGGTAGGCTGGGACCTGGTACAGCAGGCTTCAAGGCTATGGTGGTCCTGAGACTGGTGTCCACCTGCTGATGGGTGGAGTTGGGGCTCAGGGGATCCTGAAGCTGGTGCTCACCCATCGGTGGGTGAAGCTGGGTCCTGGGACTAAAGCCAGCCGACTGGCAGGCAGAGCTGAGCTCTGGGGTCACCAGCTGAAAGGCCCAGGGGTCCTATAGCTGGTGTCAGCCCACTGATGGGTGGGGCAGAGGCCCTGGGAGTTTGGGGGCTAATGTTGGCTCACTGGTAGATGGAGCCATGTCCAAGATATCTGGCAGCAGGGCCCTGGAGGTCCGGGAGTTGGTATTGGCCCATTGGTGGGTGGGGCTGGTTGCAGGGTCCAGGGTGTCCCAAAGCTTATTCCAGCCTGCTGGTGGGTGGGCTGGGTCTTGCCACGCAGACTGCAAGGCTGCAGTGGCCCTGGGGCTGGTGTTGGCCCACTGATGGACAAAGCTTGGTCCCGGGGTCTCTGGCCTTTGCAGGGCCCTGGGTGTCCCAAGGTTAGTGCCTGCAACAGGGGTGTGTCAGGCCCAGTTCTCAGCCCTCTGGTGGACATGGCCTTGTCCCAGGGTGGCTGTGGGCTTAGGGGATCTTAAGGCAGCCTGCCTGCTGGTGGGTGGGGCTGTGTCCCTGCCCAGCTAGTTGCTTGGCCTGAGGCATTCCAGTACTGGTACCAATAGGCTGGGAGTGGGGCCAGGTCCCAGTGCTAATAAGCTAGAGGGAGAATTCCAAATTGGTGTTTGCCAGCACCAGTGTCCACATGGTATAACGAGCTCCCCAAAATGGCTTCTGCCAGTGTCTATGTACCCAGGGTGAGCTCCAGTTGCCTCCTGCCTCTCCAAGAGGCTCTCCAAGATGAGGAGGTGGGTCTGACCCAGCCTCCTTTCAAATTACTGTTTCTGCCCTAGGTCCTGGAAGGTGTGGGATATTGTGTGTGTCCTTTAAGAGTGGGGTTTCTATCTCCCACAGCCCTCTCAGTCTCCTGAAAGTAAGCCCTGCGGGCCGTCAAAGCCAAACATTCTGGGGGTTCATCTTCCCAGTACAGGACCCTCAGGCAAGGGCTCAGACTCATGGCTCCTTGGGAAGAACCTCTGAAATTTTATTTATCCTCCCCTTTATAGGTCACCCACCCAGGGGTATGGGTCTTGACCATACCACAACTCCACCCCTCCTGCCCATCTTATTGTGGTTCTTTCTTTATAGCTTTAGTTGCAGAAGATCTTTTCAGTTAGATTCTGGTCTTTCTCATCAATAGTTGCTCTGTAAATAGTTGTGATTTTGGTGTGTCCATGAGAGAAGGCGAGCTCAGGGTCTTCCACCATCTTGGTCAAACTCCCTATAGACTCTTTATTTAACCCTAATCTGTTTGAAATTGTATTAAAGACTAGATAAACACAAAGCAAGGACACTTATCAACGATGTACAAGGCCACAGGTCCAGGAAAAGAGTTAATATCATAGATAGTAGACTCAAAATTCAAAATTATCTTGGGACCCTAGAAACTAAGAGTGAAATCTCCAAAATGTAGGGTGAAGACATGAACACAAAGTACTGCATTTATACTGAAAGTTAATTACATAGATGGGAAGACCAAATCAGAAAGAAGTTTGAATATTTAAGATCTTATTAAGATCTGTAGGTTTTAGCTGAATATAAGCTTAACATAAGTCAGTGATATGCTACCAAATATGATATTACTGTAATCAGGATTAGTGCAATCAGACTAAATTAATAGAACTAGAATATACAGAATATAGGAGGTAACATGGCCACACTGCATTCTATGCCAGCCAAGGGCAGCATAGTGAAGAGTTGGAGTTAAACAAACCTAGGTTCAAATTCTGGCATAAAGGTCACTTGTTAGTTGCAAAAGTGACAGACAAAAGCACCTCTGTACGCCTCAATTTCTTCATCTACTGTTATTGTAGAGATGTAGAAGACTTAGCACTATGCATGCAACATAATAAGAGCTCTATAAAGGAGGTATTATTATTGTTATTAGTATGGTATTTGTGGTATTATTCACTTCCAGCTGTAATAGTCTCAGCAGTATATTAATCATTTGGAGTGCATCCAAAGAAAAGCACCAAGAGAGGAAATAATTTTATTTTTCAAATAGCTGAAAAAAACTGAGAGTGTTAACCTTGGCAAAGAAAAAGTAAAGAAGACCTGCTTTCATACATAAGAGACTTATTCTGTGTAAATCCAGAAAGCCAAACATTATAGGAATAACCAAAAGACATACTATTCAATTACACATAAGAAAACTGTAGCAACAGAAGTTGTCCTATAAGGAAAAGAGCTACTTGAGGATGGAGTTTCCTCATAAAACCTCCATACAGTTTTCCACAGTGGTTGCACCCATTTACATTCCCACCAAAGTGCAGAGGTTTCCCTTTCTCCACACCCTCACCAACAGTGTTATTTCTTGTTTTTTTTTATTATAGCCATTCTAACAGATATGAGGTGATATCTCATTGTGGTTTTGATTTGCATTTCCCTAATGATTAGTGATGTTAAGCATTTTATCATGTACCTGCTAGCCACCTGTACATCTTCTTTGGAAAAATGTCTCTTCAGATCTTCTGTCCATTTTTTGATCAGATTTTTGGGGGGTTTTCTGTTTGTTTGTTTGTTATAGAGTTATAAGAGTTCTTTATATATTTGGGATATTGACCCCTTATCGGATATATTTGCAAATATTTTGTCCCATTCAGTAAGTTGCCTTTTCATTTTGTTGATGCTTTCCTTTGCTGTGCAAGACAAAATTATTTTTAAGACAAGAAATATTACTGGAGACACATAGAGACAGATCATAGTGATAAAAGAGTCAATATATTAGGAAGATATAACAACCATAAATGTATATACAAATAACAAGTGAATTCCAAAATACATGGAGCAAAATCTGACTAAATTGCAAGGGGAATTTAACAATTATAGTTGGAGATTTCACTACTCTGCTCAGTATTTGATGGAACTACACAGAAAAACAGTAAGAGTATCAAAGGTATGAAAAATACTATCTACCAATTTGACCTACTGACATTTATAGAATATACCAAACTCCCTCATATCCCCCCCCACTGGCTTGTCCTATAATTTCCCTGATTTAGTCAACCATATATTTTCCTAATATTCTAGTCTCTGATCCCCACTCACTTTGTATTCCTCTCTCTCTCCCTTTCCCTTCAAGTCCTCCCATCATTTTTTTTAAAGCACTTCCTTACTTTCTAACACTGCAAGTGTTCCAGGATCACCTTGTATTTTCCCTGCTCCAGTTCTGGAATCATACACTTCTCCAAGAAGCCCTGGTTCCTTTTGAGAATAGTATTTAAAAATCAAGATCTGGGGCTTCCCTGGTAGCGCGATGGTTGAGAGTCCGCCTGTCAATGCAGGGGATGCGGGTTCGTGCCCCGGTCTGGGAAGATCCCGTATGCTGTAGAGCGGCTAGGCCCATGAGCCATGGCCACTGAGCCTGCGCATCCGTAGCCTGTGCTCCGCAACAGGAGAGGCCACAACAGTGAGAGGCCCGCGTACTGAAAAAAAAAAAATCAAGATCTGGGCACAACATGTGCTTGTTGCTATCGGGGTATCACTACTTCTAGGTCCTCTCAGTAGACACAGATAGGAGGTGTATATGTACATACTAACTGAAATATGCCCACATGTCTATATTTATTTCTGTATCTATCTATCTGTATAACCATTAAAAGGGGGAAAAAACGGAATACATTAGTTCATACTGACGTCTCCAAATCCAATCCAGTACCAAAGGGTTCATTCTAGAATTCCCATTTGCTTGTCATTTCTTTCTCTAATAGTGAGAAACCTGCTTGTCATCAATTATATTTACTTACTTGTTCAACAGCAGTAAAAAAAAAAATGCAGTTTCAGAATTGTTATTCCATACTCCTATGAAAAACAAATTTATCAACTACAGTACAGTGTTTCTGTTCAGTACTTTTTTCATTAGACTTCCAGAATTCAGTCAAAGTAAAGCATCTTATTTAAAATCCTTTCTTCTCTGAGCATTTAGTGTGGTTGTGTCATCCACTGTAACAGAATTAAGATTCACTTGTAAATCCACATTACATCTTTAGTTTCCCACCATCCTGGTTGATTATTTTAAATTTGAGGACAGTAAATTTCACTCTTTGTGGTGTAAAATTTCTATGAGTTTTGACAATTGCATAGAATCAAGTATCCATTAGCACATCACCACACAGAACAGTCTGATTACCCAAGAAGCTCCCTCATGCCACCCCTTCATTATCAATCCCTTTCTCCACTCTCACCCCTAGCAAACTGATCTGTTGTTTTTTGGTTTGGGGTTTGTGTCCCAAAACCAAAATAGCTTCGTTTTTTTCAGAATGTCGTATCAATGGAATCATGCAATATTTAGCCTTTGGGATAGGTCTCCATCCACTTAGCAAAATGCATTTAGGATTCATCCATGTTGCTGTGAATCAATAGTCCATTCTTCTTTAATGCTGAACAGTATTCCACTGAATGGATGTACCACTCTTTGTTTACCCATTCATCCATATATGGCTTTTTCTGTGAACATAAGTTTTCAATTGACTTGGGTAAATTTCTAAGAGCAAGACTAGAAGGTCATATGGTAAGTGTATGTTTCCCTTTATAGGAAATTGCCAAACTCTTTTCCAAGGTGCGTATACTAATTTGCACTCTCACCAGCAATGTATGAGAGTTCTTATTGTTCCACATCCTCAACAGCACTCGGTATTGTCAGCTTTGTTTGTTAGATATTCTAATAGATTTGCAGCGGTATCTCATTGTGGTTTTAATTTCCATTCCTCGATGATAATGATGTTGAACATATTTTCATATACTTACTTTCCATCCAAATATCTTCTCTGGTGAAGTATCTCTTCATATCTTTTGTCCATTTTGTAATTCAGTCTCTCATTTTTTTAATTTTAAGAGTTCTTTATAAGTTCTGGATGTAACTCTTTCATCAAACGTGTGATTTTTAAAAATATTTTCTTCCAGTCTGTGGCTTCACTTTTTCATTCTCTTTACAGGGTATTTCAGATTTCACAGAGCAAGTTTTGGATTTTGATAGTCTAATTTATGAATTTTTTTCTTTTATGGATCATACTTTCGATATTGTTATTTTAAAACTTTTCACTAATTCCAAAGCCACACAAATTTCTCCTACTTTTTCTTCTAGAAATTGTATAAGTTTTGTGTTTTATATTTAAGTATAGGATCAATTTTGAGTTAACTTCTGTATAAAGTACAAGATATATATCAAGGTTCATCTTTCGCAGAACTTCCAACTGTTCCAGTGCCATTTATTGAAAAGACTTCCTTTCTCTTGAATTGCCTTTGCATCTTTGTCAAAAATAAGTTGACAACATTTGTGTGCATCTATTTCTAAGCTCTCTATTCTGTTCCACTGATCTATGTGTTTTTCCTTTACCAATACCATACTCCCTTGATTACTATAGTTTTATAATAAATCTTGAAATCAGGTAATGTGAATCTTTCAACTTTGTTCTTCTTTTTCAGAATTTTTTTGCCTATTCTAATTCCTGTGTGTATCTGTGTGTATTAGAATATATATATACATATATTATATATATATATGTGTGTGTATAGATATATAGATATATAGATATATAAAGATGGAATGTAGATTTACAAATGAATCTATTACAATGAATGACACAACCACACTAAAGGCTTGGAAAAGAAAGCAGCTAAACTAAGTAGCTTTATTTTGACAAGAGATTATTTTATATATGTGTGTGTGTGTGTGTGTGTGTGTGTGTGTGTGTATATACATTCACACATACACCTATAGAAGAGTTTTCTTTGGTTTTCTATATTGAGTTAAATATATTGATCACATATTAGGGAGAACTGATGTCTTAACAACATTGAGTCCTCTAATCCACGAACGTGTTATCACTCTCTTCATTTATTTGACTTCTTTCACCTCTGTTTTATAGTTTTCAGCATAAATATTCTGCATATATTTTGTCAGATTTATACCTTTTGGTGCTATTATAAATGGTATTTTTGGGAATTTCAGATTCCGATGTTCATTCTACAGAAACATGATTCACTTCTGTACATTAACATGCTATCCTGCAGCCTTGGTAAACTCATTGTTAGTTCTAGGAATTATTTATCGATTCTTTGGGTTTTTCTAATGTAGATTATCATGTTATCTGCAAATAGAGACAGTTTTATGTCTACCTTTCCAAACTGCATGCCTTTTATTTCTTTGTCTTGCTTTATTGCACTATGTGCAAATATGATGTTGAATAGGAGTGGTGAGAGTGAACATCCTGCCTTCTTCTCAATCTCAGATGGATAATATTCCAGTCTTTCATTATTAAGAATGATGTTACTGTAGCATTTTTATAGATGCTTTTTATCAGGTTAGGGAAGTTCTTTACTCTTCCTAGTTTACCAAGAGCCTATATCATGAATGAATGTTAAATTTTATCAAATGCTTTCTCTACATACATTGAGATGATCAACGTGTTAAGTAAGTTAGACACCACACACACACACACACACACACACACACAGACACACACACACACAGCTTGTAGGAGTTTAGGAGTTTAAACTGCATTAAATTTATAAATTAATTTCAAGACAATTTCAAGATATTTAGTCTTCCTACCCATGACATTTTGCATCTCCATGTAAACCTTCTCTTATGTTTTTCAAAAAAGCTTTACAATATCCTCTATTTAAATTTGGTGCAACATTTCTTAAATATGTTCAAAGGTACTATGGCTTTTAATTTTATAAAGAGTACCATTTTTATCATATATTCTAATTTTTGTACCTAGTTTATAAAAATGCAAATGGTTTTGCTATATAGAGCTTGAATCCAGCAATCTTGATGAACTCTCTTATTATTTCTAGCCATCTGTGACTTGAAGTTTATGAATTCACTAGGTAAATAATTACACATCTGCTAATAAAAACAAGGTTGCTTCTTCCTTTTTAATTCGTATATATTTTATTTATTTACTTTTCTTATTTGTTGGAAGACACAGAACTCTTGCATTTCTGCTTACCTTACAATCAGAGACACTGGCTGCCTTTTTCCCAGGTTATCTTTTCAAAGATGTTTATATATTAAACAGTCTTAGAAGATAGAGATAGGGCCTCCCTTCAGAGCAAAGGGGAGGCATGCTTAATGTCCAATATAATAAAGATAATATTTCCCTCCAGAATAAAGGGCAGGCCTGTTACTTCTCACTATAAACGATTCAGGTTTCCTAATCTCAGGGTTATCCTCCTGTTATATAACCCACTGCATGTTCAAGTATCACCTAGCAGTCTTCCTGTTGTCCTATGGGAAATGGGACTCAAGAAAGCAATGCAAAACATTTGCTGATACTCTGGCCACTGCTATTGCTGTAAAAAATAAACCCCTTTGTGTCTGACACAGGAGTTTCATATCTTTTGCCAGCATCCATGAAACTGGCAGGCTACCTTGTTGGCTTGCAAGTAGCTTAAAACTTCAGAACCTTCAAAGTTCTTGACATTATTCTGCTGGCTAGAACCTCCAGCACAATGGTGACCTGCGGGCATTGTTGTCTTCTTCCTGATTTTAAAGAAAATGCTTCTAACACTTTACCATTAAGCATAACAATTGATTTAGATTCTTGGTGGATACTCTTTTTCACATTATGAGAAGTGGTTAAAAAAATTCCTAACCCACTTAACTTGGGAAACTGCTACCTTAGTGGCCTAAAAAGAGTTGAGACACAGCTCTCAAAAGTGGTTCTCATTAGAATCAAAAATAGGAAAGAAATCCCTAGGAGGGAGCTACTGAGATATCATGTAAGACAGTTCTTTATGTCCTGCCCTGCAGGACATTTTACATTCTTGGCCTCAACCAACAAGATACCAGTAGCATCCCTAGTCTCAGTGATTGAACCCCCCTTCCCCCACCAATTTTTTCAAATGTGCTCTAGAGCCAGGGTTGGTAGTCTTTTTCTATAAAGAGCCAGACAGCAAATATTTAGGTTTTGTGGACCATACAGCCTCTGTTGCAACTACTCAAGTCTGCTACTGTAATGCAAAAGCAGCCATAGACAATACATAAATAAATGGTCATGGCTGTGTTCCAATAAAACTTGACAAAAACAAGTGGTGGCTGTACTTTGCTGACTCCTGCTCTAGAGAAATGGATAGATCCCATCCCTCAAATTTCACAGATAAGGAAAATGGGGTCAGGGATGAAGTGATTTCTCCAGCATTTTGATTTCACAGCACTTTATATCAAGCAAAGATTAGAACCCAGGCCTCCTAACTACTGGTGCTCTTCCTACTAGGTCACCCAACAGAATAAATGACACTGTGGCAGAATCTGCCTCAGCAAGTATTTTTATCCATTTTTACTAAATGTATGCAAATATATATGGATACTTGGCAGATGTCCATGAATATTTAAGTCTCTGCTCCAGCTGTCTCCCTCCTCTGTGGTGTGCAGTGTTTCTCTAGTTTTACATCATTCCCAGATGAAAACACCATTGTTCCATTCCAAGAATGTTCATGAAAACATGCAATACAATTGGGTTGAAGGTTGAACCCAGAAGCAGAGACTTTCCACAATAACTCAGCATAAATCATTCATCTGCTAGATATTTCTAACTCTATCCTCACAGTATTGACCACAGCCCTGATTTTGCATCTGCACAACAGGGCTCATACCCAATCAACCTGGAGTCTATTTTCAAGTGAGAGTCCCTGCAGAACTGGATCTAATATTAATCTATACAAAATATAAGAATATATAACATCTACTTTTCATTCATCTGCAATTGCTAAGATTACATCCACAAAGATAGTTTGTTTGGCCTGATTGATTCTTAACAAAAGTGCTAAATAAATTGCCTCATGGAAGAACTATGTAATAATAAGTAGCTGTTAGCAGTGATACACACAGCTTGAAGTAAAGCAGTTGTTCTCAGAAAAGGACTGGGCTTAGACAAGAAGAGCAACATAATCAGCCTTGGCCAAAACCAAGACATTTTCTGGTTTACTCAATGTATCTGGGGCCATTTTTACCCTCACTTGGTATGACTCACATGTTGGGTAGAAGACTGGAGTACATGAACTAAAGTTCTTCCAACTCTAAGATTTAGTTAGTCTAATTCAGAAAAAGAAAAAAAAAAGGGAGAATGTTACATCCTGGAGAAACCCTCATAGAAGATGAACTCAGGCATGAAGAACAGACAGAAGTTAGATGTAGAAACAGAAGGGAGAGGTGCATGAAGAGATCAATGTAGCTCTGTACAAATGGGCTCCTCTTATCCTCCTCATATCCAAACAGTAAAACCCACTCAGAAGCTCTAAGGTTATCTCAATAACAAGAAGTGCCTGAAGAGATAACCTTCTAAGAAATGATTTAGAATTTACTGCACCAAAGCAGCAGTAATGATGCCAGTAAGAGCTAATGGTCTGGCATATTTGGTCACTGAGCAGTAATAATCTTAGATGGCAATTTCTGTTGGAATCTGATATATTCAAATCTTTTGAGCTAAATAAATGACAGGCAAGGACAGATGCCAACAATTACACTTAATGCATGCTTTCTGATGAAGAGAAGAAATATTTAGGCACTAGAATAGAGTCAGTAGCACTTGCCTTCATTCTGTGCCTGGAAAAACTAACTTAGCTTCTTTGAAAGTTGACCTCCCCCATGGTATGGGTAGACTAACTAGGACTAGAATGTTTATATCCTTGGCTTACATCATTTAGGTTTAAGTTCTCCAAAGGGTAATGTGTAATCCAAAGCTGCTAAATGTCAAAGTCAACCAAAAAACAAAACAGAATTCTAAAGAAATCAAAACAAAGGTTTAGACATCCGAACTTTTGATAAGGATTTGTCAAGCATCATCAGTTCCTTGCCTAACTTGGAAGCAAACCAAATTTCCTCATGTGGATGGCTTTGGAGCCTCCTAGTGGCAGCCACAGGGGACCTACAGAACTCGAGTCCTGGAAAGGACCAGGCTTTCAAGAAAGAGTGTTCATTATGTGTGTCGGTGATCAATTCACACAAACATATCAGCTTCTACAATGTGCTCTATATTAAACACCAGGAATGCAAAGATGAATAAATGTTGGTCCCTACCCTCATGGAACTCACAGCCTACTACGCAAACAAGTAAGAATAGAAATAACTCTGAAACAATGTAGTAAGCACTTATAATCTGCATAAATAGGGAAAGAGGATGAAGTCAGGAGTGTGTAATAAAGGGGAATGACTTCTTAGCCCAGTCTTGACTAAAGGATGAGTAGAAGTCTATCTGCTAGAGAATCCAAGTACATATATATTTTCATGCCTTTGCTAATTCCACTTCCTGTTTGGAATATTCCCCCTTTTCCACATATCATACTTAGAATACTAAGACTAGAGTACAGTAGGGTGGAAAGAAATCTGGAAAAAACAGGGTGAGACCAAACTTATAAGTGCCTTTAAAGTTCTAGCTTTATCTTCCAGAGTCTGAAGAGATGTCAGAGGCTCTGAATCAGAGAAATGACCTATTGAAGGTTATTCATGAGAATAACTCTGATAGCAGTATGAAAAATGTATTAGTAGAGCTGGGGAGCAGAGAGACTATTAATATGTCATAATATTCCAAGGGAAAGGTAAGGGCTGGCAGCACAGCAGTAGCAAGAAAGAGGATTCCAGAGTTAAAGACTACTATACCTATGTTAAAGACCTAAGTTAAAGACTACTATACCTGATGGCCAAGTGAATATGGGAGATTAGACTCAGAAAAGAACAAAAAATAGTTCAAAGTTTTCCTTAAGAGACAAGGTAGAGAGTGATGCCTTTAACCAAGGTACGGAACACAGGAGAAGTCAAGAGGATGAGTAATAATGAGGAACTTTAGTAAATTTTATTTGGGGTACAAATTAGATCTAATATCTGTTTAAGAAACACTAGGAAGTGTCTGCAAAACTCCTAACCCTGAAAAAATTATAACCATCTCAAAATAATCAAGAGTTATAACCACTATTAAAATGTTAATTGTTGTTATCTCTTAGTGATATAGGAAAAAGAACAATCACTTCCATTTTCATAAATAACATCCTGAAATTGATCCAGTCTCAGAAGATTAAACTCTCTCTAGACAATGAAAATTTTCTAGCAAAGGTGAACATCTAATTCCCCTTTACTTTTGTCCCCTTTGACTTATCCAAAAATATCCATCTTTCAAGGAACAACCTGAGTTCCACCTTTGCCACAAAGCCTTATCTTACTCCTTCAGACCTTACACATTAACCTATTAGGTTAACATATCTGAACTCTCATAGCACTTAGCATAGATAATATTCTACTACATTGTCCTTTATGATTTGCTGGAGTTTTAAGGTAATTTAGTTGTATTTCTCCAACTATATTTAAGTTCCTTAAGGAGTAAGGCACTGGCCTACTCCTGCTCTCAGCCAGAGGCCAACTAATCCTTATTCCAACTAATCACCTAATCCACCTCCCTTATATCTTACAAATGATAAAACTAGGCCCAGACAAGTTAAATAAGTTGGCCAGTGTTCACAAGTAGATCTCAGACTGAGGCCAGGTACCCAGAGTTCTATTTCCATAACATTTCTATGCTTTCAGATGCCCCATAAATACTTAGTGAGCTACTTGTGCTGTTATGCTTCCTTTTCTATGGGACATGTTTGCATCTTAATATTCAAATATCGAAAGATCCAAATTAATGATTATTTAACAGTGGAATTATAAGCCTCCTGAAAGGCAGCAAGGAAGATATTTGGAGACAGGGAGACATTCTGGGAAACTCAGAATCACATCACAAATTTCAGTATCCAGCCATGTTAGAATGACAGAAGCCAGATTAACCCTTCTTACCTTAAATAACTTTACAAAAGGACCAAGACACATGAAACAATGGTTTCAGACATGAAAACATAAAGCACAGGACAGTGATTCCTGAAGAAGGAAAAACAAACAAGGTGAGCCCTATCGTGCCTGATCTCACGACCTGGAGAGAGCTTTCAGGCTGTAGTACAGAAGGGGGAACCCAAACAGAACTCAGCAGTCTTCCTGAGTTGTTGAGACAGAGTTCAGAGCTAGGAGAGGCCAAGGCAACTAAAATTTACAGAACAGAGTAGAGGAGAGGAAGGAGCTACACAAAGAACATGAGCTCCAGAGATCTGCAGTGGAGTCTCCTGCCGTCCTTGCATATGTGAGAAACTACCAAGGCAAGGAGAAGAGCCACCAGGAAGGAGTAAGTAAAACAATCACCACAGTACACACAGGGCCAGGAATAATTCATGTTCTGGGCAGCCAGATTGAAAAGACCTCATAACACACAAGGCAGTAAGAAGGGTACAGATATAGAAAGTACTGCCTCAGAAAGGTATTGCCACAATAGAGAAGCCAAATTAGACATAGACTACCCTAACAAAACTTAGAAGAAAGCCTTGAAGAAAAATCAAACTGATCCCAAGGATCTTAACTTCATCTCTCAAAAAGACAAATAATATTTAAAGGAATATCAAAATATCCAGCATCCAACACTGTAAAATTTTAAATGTCTAACATCCAGTTTAAAACTACTATCATACAAAGAAACAAGAAAATATAACCCATAAACAGGAGAAAAATCAATAAATATAAACACACACAGAAATGAGACAGATGATTAAGGTGGTAGCCAAAGATATGAAAAAACTATTTAAAAGTATATTTTATATGTTTAAGAAGATAAAAGTAAGCACAGGAGTGAAAATGAGGGATATAAAAGATATAAAAAGAAACAAATTTAATTTCTAGAAATAAAAAATATAGTAACTGAAATGAAAAGCATATGAATTAGATTATCAGTAACTGAGACACTGCAAAAAATTAATGGCATAAAATGACATACATAAGGAGAAAAAAGACTGAAAAAATTTTAATGGAGCGTCAAAGAGCTATCAGACAATATTAAGCAGCCTAACCTCTGAGTAACTGGTGCCAAAACAGGATGGGAGAAGAAAAGGAAAAAATATTTGAAAAAATAATGGTCGAAACTTCTAAATTAGACGAAAACTATAAACCCAGACAACCCTAAAAAGAAGAAACAGGAAGAACACAACATCAAAGTGCATCACAATCAAATTGCTGAAAAATGGAGATTAAAAGAAAATCTTAAAGGTAGACAGAGCAAAAAGACACATTAGGTACAGCAGACTTTTTGTCAGAAACAATGCAAGCCAGCAAGAGAGGACAAGTCAAATACAGATTACCAAAATTAAATGCAAAGAGAAAAAAAAGAAGAATAACAACAAAAAAAAACCCAGAGAACCCAAGAGCAGAGGAACAATATCAAATGGTATATTATATGCATAACTGGAATCCTAGAAGGCAAAAAAAGGAACAACAGGGCTGAAGAATAATGGCTAAGAATTTTCCAAGATTAGTGACAGACAACAAACCAAGGCCTGGATCCAAGAAACTCAGATAACACTAAACAGGATAAATAACAATAACCAAACACACACACAAACACACACACACACACACACACCTGTAGGCATATCAAAGTCAAAATGCTAAAAATCAAAGACAAAGAGAAAATCTCAAAAGCAGTTAGAAAAAAAAAGATACAATGCTTACAGAGGAAAAAGAATAAGAATTACTTGGACTTCCCAGGCCGTCCAGTGGTTAAAGACTCCACACTTCCACTGCAGGGGGCGCGGCTTTGATCCCTGGTCAGAGAACTAAGATACCGAATTCCATGCAGCATGGCCAAAAAAGTAAAAAATAACAAGAATTACAGCAAACTTCTCATCAGAAACCGTGGAAGAAAAATGTATTGAAACCTTTAAAGTGTTAAAAGAAAAGGTCAACCCAGAACCCAGAATTCTATACCATGCAAAAATATCCTTCAAAGGTAAAGGAGAAATACCTTCTCAAACTCACTGTCAGCATACCTACTCTTAAAGAAATGTTAAAGAAAGTACTTGGGCAGAAGGAAAAAAAGAAAAGTGGATGTAAAAAAACAGGTGATGAGTGTCAGAAAAGGAATAAATATTTTTAGTTACTCTAAGAGATACCTGAATGATTCAAGGAAAAATAGGAACAACAGATTTTGTGCATGGCATATATTAAAATGAAATTATGATATCGATGGCATGAGGAAGAGGAAGGAGAATATGGTACTTGCACCATACATGTAACTGTGTAATATTAATTGAAAGTAGATTCTGACCACTTAAAATGCACTTTGTAAACCCTAGAACACAAAAAGCACAAATTAGCTTTTAAATAAGTTGGACTTCATCAAATTAAAAACTTCTTTTTTAATTAATGCTTAGCACACTGCTTATCATGGTGTAAGCACTCAATAAATGTTACTACTATTACCAGATGCAGTACCAGGCATGCTGAAAATACATACAAAAACACAATCAGCACTTGCCCTCACAAAGCACATGGATCATCCCAGAAAGTTAAGGATGGCTTAGTATGATTTAGCAGTGAATCTGGCTCTGAGCTTCCTTTTATCCTCAAGGCAAAAGTGGAACCTTGTGATGCGTACCTGAATTCAACTAATTGAAGGATGCACGACTTTTTTTTTAAAATATTATTTTATTTATTTATTTTTATCTTTTGACGCCCTCGCCTTTACCCTTTTACTCTTCAAAAGACGTATTTTAAGAAAATGAAGAGGCAAACTAGATACAGGGGGAAAATATTTAAAAAACAAATATCTGACAAAGGATTTGTATCCAGAATATATTAAAACTCTTACAAGAAAAACAACCCATTTAAAGACAAAAGACTTGAACAGAAATTTCACCAAAGAAAATATATAAGGTGAATAAGTATATATAAAAAATGTACAATATCATTAGTCATTAGGGAAATGCAAATGAAAACACGAGTTACCACTGTACATTCACTAGAATATCTCAAATTTTAAAAACTGACCACATAAATTTAAAAAAAAAGACTGAAAAGAACAAACTACTGAAAAATGGAACAGCATTGATGAATCTCCAAAAAGGGAGATAGAGAGAAGGTGCAGGAAGAAGACATTTTTTACAAAATCATTTGCAAAGGCTGTCACTTTTTCTACCCACTCACAAGGTAATTCCTCACCTAAATCTAATTGAGAGACCTACTAAATACACTTGAAACACCAGCAAATAGTACAATACATTGGAAAAGAGCAATGGTTATTATCTCCTACTGCTTCAGAACTTCAGACAAGAGAAGGCTTAACAAAGCCACTGCAGTAAGAGAAAATTTAGGAGTAAAGGTAGGATTCAAATAGGACTTGGAAGATTGAGTAAATCTGGGGTAGAAAAAGAGCCTTTGAACATGTGAAATAATTTGTTTAAATATTTTTGGAATATCAAAATGGAAGTTCATTTGCAGAGATGAGAAGCTATCCTTGGAAAAAGCCCCTGAATTTCTTACAGATTAATATCGACTAGTCTTCCTTCATAGCATCCCAATCCTGAGGAGAACTGAAAACTCCACACTCCCTTCTCTCTTCAAGAGTCCTGTTCCCCCACATGACTTTTCCTCCTTTTAACGCAACAAGAGACATCTAACTAACTTTTCTGACACATGCAGCTGGCACCAAAGCAAACCAAGCTGTGGGGTGGCTGACCCAGAATTACTGACGAACGTTCAAAGTAAACACGTTTTCAGCCAATCTGGAATGGTATATTTCTAAGAGGACAGCGAGCTCTTAAAATTAACTCATCTAGACAAACTGTCCATCCAATGGAAGTTTTTCAGTAATGAATATCAGACCACAGATCTTCCTGCAGCTGAGCTTGTTTATCATTCAAGGGGGCTGCTTCTTCATGTCTCATGGATAGCTTCATGACTTTTATTTTCACTAGCTTCTGGCTTCTTATATTTGTATAAACAGGCCAAGAAAGCAAAACACACATGAGAGCAAGTTTAAATGGTAGATTCTCCATTTCCCCAAAAGGCAGAGACACCTACCTTTCCTTTTCTACATATCATATAGACAATTGAGGAAGAAAAGATCCATGTTTGGGAGGAAAGGAGAGGCCCTTGTTAAAAAAAACATTGTGCGAAAATTCTAATAAAATGTTCTCTGCTGCAATGTCTGATGATTGCCTAGTGAGGCCTATACACAAAATGACATCAAACCCACATGAATAGTGCAGCTTAAACCTAAGTTAGTATCCTGAAAGAACTCACTTAACTGATGGTACAGATAACCAATTCCATGTCAAGCATGATTTTTTCTGTTGTTTTGTTTGCCTGTTTATTTTTGTTAATATTGAAAATATTCTTCTTAATGAGCTCTGACTATGGCTCTAAAGGGAGTAGCATGTGGGTCTTTTTTGAGATAGAGGGAAACCCTTGAAATATCCTAGGAATGTCTTGCCTTCCTCTGAATTAACTGACCACACTGCCTGATGGGGAGTTCTTACTGTTCTCTTAGTCACAGAAGGCTCAAGAGATGCTCTGGCCAGCTTAGGAAGCAGAGAGAGTACCTCCAACCCTCTGAGAACTAGTCTAGGTAAATGTTTCTGTTACCCCATATTTCCCCCAATGCTTGCCTCCCTATGGACTTTTTTCTAACTTCATTCAGTACAGAGTCCTTCCTGTCACAGATCCCTTAATGGGGCAATCATGTAATGACTCATGTAAAAGAAGAGAGTAATTACCATTTGTTACATATCTACTGTGCATTGGGCACAATGTTAATACTTTACATATCATCCCATTTAATATTATGACATAATATCATGTCATACACAATAACACAACGTGGCAGTATAGAGTAATAATTAAGATCACAGGATCTAGAGTCAGACTATGTGACCTAGATTTTTTAACTTCACCATTTATAAGCTGAGTAACCTTGGAGAAGTTACATAATCTCTTTGTTCCTTAGTTTCTACATCTATAAAGTAGAGATAACGAGAGAATCTATTTCACAGAACTTCTGTGAATATTAAATGAAGTGATCAATAAATTTTAGCTATTATTTCTGTTTTACAGATATACAAACTAAGACCTAGCAAGATTAAATGACTTTTTCAAGATCATACAGCTAGAGTTCAGTTATGGGTCTGACTCTAAAAGTCAATATCCTTAACTGCTATACCACATTGACTCCAGAGTTTCTCAAAGCATGTTCTGTGGAACACTAGCCTCATGAAATACATATTTTATCCCTCTCTCCGAGATTTACACTGCACACTAGTATATTAAAAGCTCCTTTAAAATACCTATTTAACTTGCTTTAACCTGCTGTTTGACAAAGATATTTGACAATTAAACTTTATTTCATAGATATTCAGGATCATGGGAACATCCTTTGCCAAAAAACCCAAAGAATTAACCCATCACAAATAAAATGTCGGTACTGTTGGCAAGAATTATGTTCAAATGTCTTGACTTCTACAAATAGTAAGTGCACCAGTCATTACCTACAATCCTAGACCAACTCTATGGTAAGAAAGAGCAAAGTTATAACTTGTTTACAGAAAAAAAGTTTATAACATTCAAGTTTTAAGAATAAATAGAGGCCCAGAAATAATAAATTACTTGGATGAGGCAAAAGAGCCAGGAATAAAACCCAGTCTTCTGAATCGTAGTTAAACATTCTGTCTTCTACACCAAAATCTCCATAATGGATTATGTGTGCACCAGGAATGTGAGGATAAAGTGACGTCTATTTATTCATTTTAATTGGTTTTAATTTCTGTTTTTGTTGATATGATATATTAGCATAGCATATAATTAATACAATGATACAAATATATAATTTACAAATAAACACACAAACAAAATTTGTGGGTGTGTTCAAAAGTTTTTACTAACAGAAGTACACTTTCAAAGAAGCCGGGAGTCCACTATTTTAATTTCTAGACCCAGAGAGTAGCATGCTGCTGTGACAGAGGACAGAACATCAGAATATCTATGACGCTTCCTCGTAGTGTCTTTCACATATACCTCTCCTTTTAAGGACAAAGAGGGGGAAAAGAAACACTCATGGACCACTCTCTAAGTTAAATTATTTTCATCATCATGTTTTTAAATATCTAAAAACATAAAAATCAGCTTCTGCCTACAGTTCTTAATGACTACAAAAAACAAATTTATAAGTTAAATAGAAAGAACCCCCCCCACCAAAATCCATAAAATTTAAACTACCATCATCAATTTAATGTTATGGTATCATTTTATTGAAATACCAAATCACCACTCATGACCTGACTATAGCTGATTTATGGTACAAGTTAAGCCTCAGTTTCCTTACACAGAAAATAAGGAAATAAAAGTGCTTAGCTCATAGAGTTATTATGATAAATTAATGAGCAAATACCTGTAAAGTACACAGGACCTGGTACATAGTAAGCACCCAAAAATGTTAACTGTCACCAGAATCAGTACCGTCATCCTTGTTGCTGTCATTATCAACATCATAATCTTGAATTTTGTAAATAATTAAATGACACAAACTATACTAAACATTTAGCACACTGTCTAGCACACAGTAAATGTTTGAAAATATCAGTTTCCATTAGTTTGAATGTCTTGACCTTCCTCATATTTAATAAATCTAGCCGTTAATCAAAATATTAACTATCTACTGTATAGTCCTCTACCATTTTAAAAACATGGGGTATGGATGAAACAAGACATGGACTCCACTTTCATAGATCTTACAATTGAGTAAGGATGCCAAAATAGTCACAGAGAACACTTTAAAACCTTAATGTATTCATATAATAAATTTTAGGGTTTTGTAATATTTTTAAGATGGAAATATTTTTATGAGATCCAACTCTCTTAAAATTTTAAGTGTAATGTCCTCAAGATTCATACATGTTGTTGCATATCGCAGGATTTCTTTCCTTTTTAAGGCTGAATAATATTCCATTGTATGTATATACCACATTTTCTTTATTCATTCATCCATCAGTAGACATTTAGGTTGCTTCCGTATCTAGACTATTGTGCTACAATGAACATGGGAGTGAAAATATCTTTGAGATCCTGATTTCAATTCTTTTGGTTAAATACCCAGAAATGGAATTGCTGTAAGGTCTGATAGTTCTATTTTTAATTTTTTAGGAACCTCTATACTATTTTCCAGCTGTAGCAGCTGCAGCATTTTATATTCCCACCAACAGTGCATGAGGGTTCCAGTTTCTCTATATCCTCATCAACACTTGTCATCTTTTGTTTCTTTGATAATAACCATCCTAACAGCTGTGAGATGATATCTCACTGTGATTTTGATGTTCATTTCCCTGATAATTAGTAATGTTGAGCATCTTTTCATATATCTGCTGGCCATCTGTATATCTTCTGTGGAGAAATGCCTTTTCAAGTCCTTTGCCCAGTTTTTTTTTTTTTTAACATCTTTATTGGGGTATAATTGCTTTACAATGGTGTGTTAGTTTCTGCTTTATAACAAAGTGAATCAGTCATACATAAACATATGTTCCCATATCTCTTCCCTCTTGCGTCTCCCTCCCTCCCACCCTCCCTATCCCACCCCTCCAGGCTGTCACAAAGCACCGAGCCAATATCCCTGTGCCATGCGGCTGCTTCCCACTAGCTATCTACCTTACTACGTTTGTTAGTGTGTATATGCCCATGACTCTCTCTCGCCCTGTCACAGCTCACCCTTCCCCCTCCCCATAACCTCAAGTCCGTTCTCTAGGAGGTCTGCGTCTTTGCCCAGTTTTTAATTGGGTTATTTGGTTTTTGCTATTGAGTGAGGACCTTTTTAATATATTTTGGATATTAACCCCTTATCAGATATATGGTTTGCAAATATTTTGTCCTATTCTTAGGTTGCCTCTTTACCCTGTTGTTTCTTCTGCTCTGAAGAAACTTTTTAGTTTGATGTAGTCCCACTTGTCTTTTCTTTTTGTTTTTGTCATCTGTGCTTTTGGTGTTATACCCACAAAATCACTGCCAAGACCAATTTCATGAAGCTTTTCCCCTATGTTTTTTTCCAGAAGTTTTACAGTTTCACGTCTTACTTAGAAGTTTCTAACCCATTTTGAGTTTATTTTGTTCACAGTATAAGGGTCCAACTTTGTTCTTTTGCATATGGATAGAAGATATCCAGTTTTCTCAACACCATTTGTTGAAGAGACTATCCTTTCCCCATTGTGTATTCTTGGCACCTTTCTTGAAGATCAGTTGACTGTACATGCATGGATTTATTTCTAGGCTCTCTACTGTGTTCCATTGGTCTATATGTCTGTCTTTATGCCAATACCATACTGTTTTAATTACTGCAATATATTTTGAAATTAGGACCTGTGATGCTTCCACCTTTGTTTTTCTTTCTCAAAATAGTTTTGGCTGTTCAGGGTCTCTTGTTGTTCCAAATGACTCTTAGGGCAGTTTTTTCTATTTCTATATAGAAATAGATGCCAAAATGTCATTGGGATTTTATAGGGATTACAGTCAATCTACAGATCACTTTGGGTAGTACGGACATTTTAACAATATTAAGTCTTCCAATCCATAAACACAGGATGCGTTTCCGTTTATTTGTGTCATTAATTTCTTTCATCAATGTTTTGTAGTTTTCAGTGAAACATCTTCCACCTCTCTAGTTAAGTTTATTCCTAAGCATTTTATTCTCTTTGATGTTACTGTAAATAAGATTGTTTTCTTAACTTCCTTTTTGGATAGTTCAGTGTTAGTGTATAGCAATGCAACTGATTTTTGTATGTTGATTTTGAATTCTTCAACTTTAGTAAATTCAAATATATTAGCTCTAAGATGGTAACTTGTATGTTATATGTTTTTTACCATTTTTTTTTAAATCCTACCTGGGCAGATAGTAACTCATTACTATTAGTCACTGACTTATTGAAATGTGTTCAGTATATATAGCAAAGTGATAGGCACCTAGAAAAATGATGTCAAACAGTTTGTAAATAATTCCTTGCTCCTATAACCAGAGTTCTCTTTAGGAGATATAATAATATTATGCTGTTGATTTTTAGCTCTAAAACTGATGCTCCCCATATGTCTGCTGGAGATGCACTTGGAAATGTTTTGGCATGTATAATAGAGATTTGGGGTTAAAGTGATCTCTTTTTCCTGTCCTCGCTCTGCCACTTACTAGCTGTGTGATCTTGAAAAGTTATTTAACAACTTTGAGCCTGAGTTTCCTCATCTGTGCCCATAATAAAAATGTGCCTACCTCATAAGATGGTTATAAGAATTAAATAAAATAGTAGTTATAATGTGGGTACAATGTCTGAGTCACATTAAATGTTTAATACAAGTCATTAGTAATAAAAATAGCTAGATGATGATGACAACAACAATGACGATGATGATGATGACAATTAACTGAGCTATCTACTCACTCACCTAGTCCCTATTTATAAGCAAGAATATATAACTGTAGGACAACGGGGCAGGTTTAAGAGTGCAGATTACCTACAGGAAAGATTTTCCCTCTATATGTTAACTAGATATGTAACTGTCGCACAGATACGTCACAAATACCTGGGGAAGACTGAAAAATACAAAAGTGTTTTCTGCTTATGTACAAATACTTAGAAAACATTTTTAACCCCATCCTCAACTATCCAACTGTCTGGCTTTATTTGACTTTTGAAAGAAAAGTCAGGCCAAAAAAAAAAAAAAAAGAAGTGAAAAGGGGGATTGTTTCCAGTTGAACTGACAACCAAAAGCCTGCTTTGCATTGACTAAATTTTTTAAAATTAAGTTTGGCTCATGCCAGCGCTATTAATCCCTCAGTTTATAAACACTGTTTGATCCCAATGAATCTCTTTAAAAAAAAAAAAAGTCTCCCTTTCATGTTAGAACTACAGCACAAAGTAATTGCAAAGGATACTATCCATATCAAATCAATTACCATGTCCTGTCAGTTTTTCCTTTGTAATGACTCCCTAACTATTCCTTTTCTTTCCCACTGCTGCTTCACTAATGTAATCTGTCCACATCTCACTCCTGGATATCTTCACTAGCCTCTCCTTGATCCCTCTTCAGCTAGGAATCTACCACTGTTCTGTTCTGTGAGGAGCTATGAAATAAATCTTCCTAAAATATCACATATAATTTTGTTAATCACAATCTTTCCTTGATTCTCTGTTATCTAAAGGATAAAACCCAAACTCCTTGACTTAACTCTCAAGTTAACTCTCCGATTGCCTTCAAGGATTGAATCCCAAATCCCAATCCAATTTCATCTCTCAAAGAATGCCTTTTACAACTGGTTCCCAAATGGCCTTGGTATACTGGAAATGGTATTGGCCCAATGGCACATAATCATTACTTTTAGTTCATCAATTCCCAAATATTAAGCATTTACAAACAAACAAGCAAATGATAAAAGAATAGCATTCCTTCATCTCCAAATACTCCTGACCAGGGATCAATGGTTAATATTCATAAAATAAAAACCCACCCTATATTCCTTCATTCTCAAGAAAATTTCACTTTTCAAACTATGCTCACAGGTATTTCCAGAGCCCTTCCAACTTCCAATAAACCAAGACTGCCAGAGGATGAGCATGACACTGGTCTCTATGGTGGTAACTCATCAGCCTACCAATGTCATCAAGGTTTCAAAAAGCTCACTCCATGCCCTCACCACAGCCCTCTCCTATACTAGTAAAGCAAATGAGACTACTGGGGGAGTAAGCCAGGGGCTGGGAGCAGCCAAGTAAATCAGCTGCCAGGCTGGGAACAGAACCCAGGATATGATCCCATTACTAAGATCTGTCCATTTAGCTTTTGTCTGTTTTTAGTTTCTCCCTGTATTTTTTTCTCCTTCTGAATAAACAAGCTTGCTCTAAGACAGCAAGACTCTCAAGATGTGAGGGCTCCTTCTTCACATGCAAGCTGTAACTCCTCAAGATCTCTCTGCATGTGAATATTTTATTACATTAGATTCATAGATTCTCTGTAGTCTCTGGGGTGATTGCAAACACAGATCCAGAAACAACCACTGGAAGGACAACTACCCTCAAGGTATGTGAATTAAAGACCTTTGTTTTCAATTTTGATGGATTCGAGACCACTAAAACCTAACTCATTCATTATTCTTTCAACAAATATTTATCGAGCACCTACTATGTGCCAGGCCTGTGCTTGGCACAGGGTATATAGTGATTTTAAAAAACACCACCACACACTCAAGGGCAGAGATACCAGGGACAGAGGTCTACTCTAAGATGAAGTGTGGAGTGAGTCCTTAGTCATCATTATTTTATAGTAAGAGGATCATTAGTCCTTCTCTGACTTTTAAATGCTGTAAGGATGTGTTAAAACAGGAATTCAATACAAGTAAGCAAGCATTTTTGACCACCCACTATGTACTCATCACTGAACTAGATATGATAAAATTCTAAAATGTACTGGAAGCAACCACGTATTGTTGAAAAAACATAGATTTTAGAATCATAAACTCTGACTCTGTCAAGTCCTAGTTGTAAAGCTGGGACAAGTTACTTAACCTCCCTGAACTTCAGCTTCCTCAACTTGAAGTGATGAGAAAACCTGCGTGGTAAGGATTAAATGAGATATAATATAAAGTGCCTTGCAGAGGGTAGGTGCTCAAGAACTGTTTATTGTCTTTCTTTCAAAGAAATTAGGGCCACTGACACCAATTAAGAGATTGCCAATGGGAGGGAAGTCCAAAAGGGAGGGGATATCTGTATGTATATGGCTGATTCATTTTGTTGTGCAGTGGAGGCTAACACAACATTGTAAAGCAACCATACTCCAGTAAAATTTAATAATAAAAAAAAAGCGATTGCAACTTTAGTAGATGGTCTAGACTAGGACAGCAACAGTAAGACCAAAGGAAAAGTAAGAAATACCAAAGGCAGTCAAACAGGCAGGAAGGACATTTAGCATTGCATCAAAAAGGTTTTATTATACTCACGAACTAAAAGAAACATTCTTTTAGGGATAACCAAAATATGGTATATCCATACAGTGTAATATTGTTCAGAAATAAAAAGAAATGAAGTACTGATATATGTACAACAAGGAGGAACCTTTAAAACATTATGCTAAATTAAAGAAATCATTCCCAAAGAACCACCTATTGTGTAATTTCATTTATATGAAATACCCAGAATAGGCAAACCCACAGGGACAGAGGTATATTAGTGGTTGCCTCCATCTGGGGGGTGGGGGAGATTGGGGGAGATAACTAAAGGATGTGAGGTTTCCTTTTGTAGTGATGAAAATGTGATTGTGATGGTTGCACAACTCTGTGAATATACTAAAAGCCACTGAAGTGTATACTTTAAGTGGTACGTGAATTGTACTGAATGTGAATTATATAACAATAAAGCTATTTTAAAAAGATTAAATAAGACAATGCTTATAGCACCTTGGAAGTGCTCAATAAATGTAGGCTGATGATATTACTAATATTGTTGTTTCCAGAAGAAAATACATTTAATGTCAATTTTTTCATGCATGTAATTGATGAGAATCATCTACACTCTTAATCTCAAAATTATAAAACCATTATGTAATACAGAGGAAACGTTAAGAAATCTCAGCAACGGTCTAATAACCTAAACTCCGATAAATATTTAAAACAATCAGAAATAATAACATTTATAACAATCAGAAATAATAACGGTGATACCAATGAAGTCTTCCTCAACTACTTCAGGTGAAGTTTACTGCTTCTTCCTCTGTAATTTATCTATTTGTATTTCCATCACACCATTATTTATTGTATATGACATTTTTCCCACTAAAGTGTGAGTTCTATCAGAGCAAGGACTATGTCCATTTGTTTTTGTATCCTTTGGGAGAGCATATTGCAGTGCTGGCACACAGTAAGTGCTTAATAAATGTTTATTGAATGAGCATTTAACTGAAAATTCGTGGATTTTTTGCCTGAACTCCTGTTTCGGCCTCCCTAAAAAAAGAGGAGGAGAGGGTTTTGAAAGGTGACCAAATGAACAATTACAACTCACATCTCTACATGACTAACAAATGAAAACACCTCAACAAGTGATGTTTTACTAGTTTTGCCACAGTCTTAAACTTCCAAGGATCTCAGGAACAGGGAAATAACCTGAAACAGGTTATTTAGCCCTAGGAAAACCCTGAAAAGTTTACATAATCAACCCACGATCCCTGCCATCACTACTAAAGTAAAATGGATGAGAAGCCCCTCCCAGCTCCTGATCTTGCTGCTGCCTTTCAGTGAACATTTCCCCCTTCTGGCTACCATAAGTATTAATATTAGTAACCAGTGTAGGAAAGTCTTGTTCCTCCAAATGTGGTCCCGAGACCAGCAGCATGGCAAGACTGGGAGTTTGTTAGAAAAGCAGAATCTCATTTTTAACTATTAGATCCCCAGGTGATTCACATGCACATTAAAGTTTAGGCTTTACTTCAGTAGAGTTGGCTACTATACCTGGTCTCTAGATTCAGACTGTCTAGACTTGAACTCCACAACAAACACGCTGAAGTACCTTAGGAAAATCACCTCAACCAGAGGTTCTTAACGTGATGTACACTTTAGAAACATCTGGGGAGATTTTTTTTTTTTTTTTTTTTTTTTTGCGGTACGCGGGCCTCTCACTGTTGTGGCCTCTCCCGTTGCTGGAGCACAGGCTCTGGACGCGCAGGCTCAGCGGCCATGGCTCACGGGCCCAGCTGCTCCGCGGCACGTGGGATCTTCCCGGACCGGGGCACGAACCCGCGTCCCCTGCACAGGCAGGCGGACTCTCAACCACTGCGCCACCAGGGAAGCCCTGGGGAGATTTTTAAAGATCACAATGCCTTAGCTCCCCTAGAGATTGATTTAATTAGCCTAGGACCCAAATTTTTTTTTTTTGCGGTACGTGGGCCTCTCACTGTTGTGGCCTCTCCCGTTGCGGAGTACAGGCTCCGGACGCACAGGCTCAGCGGCCATGGCTCACGGGCCCAGCCGCTCCGCGGCACGTGGGATCTTCCCGGACCGGGGCATGAACCCGCGTCCCCTGCATCGGCAGGCGGACTCTCAACCACTGTGCCACCAGGGAAGCCCGGACCCAACATTTTTTAAAGCTCCCCTAGCTAGGAGAATGCAGCCAGAATCACTGACTAATTTCTCTAAGCTTCTATCAAATGGGACAGTTTATACCTGCTTCAAGGGGTTGTAAGGAAAAAATCTTATCACCTTTGAAGAGCTTTTGGCCCAGTACTTGGGATGTATAAGTGCTCAATAACTGGTAGTTATTATTATCAGACCTGGAAACCTGGAAATGAATTGTCCTATAGCAGGGATAAAAAAGAACAGACTCAAAATACTAGTCTGGTCCCGTCCTACAGGTAGGTACCTGCCAAACTCATGAGGTACAAAAGAAAGGACACAGTCAAAGAACTCATTATCCCCGGGACAAGCTCTCTTAGCAACCAACTGTTGATTGAAGCTTCAAGGAAACTACAATGTGTCAGGTAAGGGGCACCATCTCTGCAAGGTGTCAGAAAAGGCCAGCACCTTAATTTGGAATGTATTGATGGAGGGTGGGGGAGCACTATTTCAGCAGTTCTGTAACACAGGAAATCCCTCTTACCACACCCTGATTTACACTGATTCTTGATACACACCACATGTGTCCTCAAACCTCTTTTTCCCGTCCCCCCAAATTTTCAATTGTTCTGTTCCACATTTAGGTGATGAAAACTTAAAACCTGTGGTTATAACTTCTATGAGAAATTTCATTTTGAAAGCTTTCTAAATTTCAACTTTACTGCCATGAGGGAAACAGAAGAAACAGAAGACCTCAGTCATCCACTAACACAAAAACCCCTAGTGAAGACATTTAATAAGTGTAAGATTTCTGCTGCAAGCTGTTGAAAATCCTGACCTTTGGACTGGGGTATCATTCATTTGCTTCTACAAATGTTCTATAAAACAGCAGCATTTATTTTCCTAATGGTTTCAAGTTATGTTTACTTTCACCTATGGGTTTTAACTTGGCTAAGCCTGGACTACAGTTTCTTTTGAATCTACAGCTCATTGAATTTAACCTGAGTCTACTCTTCCAAAAGGATTCATAATGGCCAGGGAAATAAGTCCACAATCTGGTTTTTTTTCCAACAATTGCAAAGAAATAAACACCCAGATGAAAAGAGTGTACCTATTAGGGCACTGAGAGATACACAAAGATTCACCTCAATGGTGATTACAAACATTTTTTAAAGTGTGCATGGTTTAGTGACTACCACCAAAAGCTCATGTTCTATTTCCAGCTCCTCTGCTTACTCAGTACGGGCCTCCTCTGTGGTAAATGAAACCCTCTCACTGGATGCACCATGATAGCTAATGAATGTCTGAACTTAAAAGGCTTTTAAATTCTTTGTTGGAAGTCTCCTCAGTGATACTGGCACCCACAGAGTACTCTCAAAAGTCCCCTCTGTGCCATTCTCTGGACTAGTTCTAACCTCACCCTGGGTTTGGATTCCAGTCTCAAAGGAGTCTGAGTTTCAGGTGTCAAATCTACAAAAATGGCATCCTGAAGCTGGTCCAGAAGTTTATCAATAAAGAACAGTTCAAAAAGAATCTGGGACTAAACTAGAGCCTAGCACACCTACAAGCAAACACAGCCTCTCACAAAGAAACAACAGGCCCATTCTAGCCTTCCTATTTCAGATTGGCCCAAACACTGCAGAACACAAGTACCCACCTGGTTCACTGAAGTAGAGTGGAGGGATTATCATTAGCTGTGTATACCTCATTTAAGAGTATCAGACTTGAAGACAGAGGTACTGAGTTCTAATCCCAGTTCTGCCACTTAAAAGCTGTATTACTCTGAGCAACTTTCTTGAGTCTGTTTTCTCATTTATAATATAGAAATGCCAAAATTTTAAATAAACTTACTATACACAGCTCCTGTGAGGATCTGAGGAGTTTTTATAATTCTATAGTTCTATAATTCTATAGTTCTTTAAATTTTAAAGAACATTACAAATGTAAAGTGTGATTATTTTTCTCCTGCAAACTGATTAGGGAGCTATTCAAAAATGGCTACTTCTGCCTTCTTTAGTCTGTTTCTCACAAAACATTGTGTGAGGTCTTTATAAGTGTCTCTTCTTTGGCTGAATAGTATTCAAATTCACAGAGTAGCTTTAAAAGATGAGTGACAGCTAGGATTTCTTTCAAATCACACAGTGATATACTATTTGAACAAAAAAGTTAAAATATTTTTAGTGTCACTTTCTATCTGTATCCAAAACTTTTAAAATCACTTGTTTTACAAAAGAAAACTGTACTTTGATGCACAGGGTTAGTTTTGCTGTGACTGTTTTCTTGACATTTGCTCAAAGAATGCATTATAGCTAAAAGGATTAAAATGGATAAGGGTGGTTAAAAAGACATTGGGGAAAATAAATAATTTAGATCAAGTTCCAATACGAAAAAGATATGATTCTACAGCACTGCTTTGTTAGAAACTACAGACAAATAGCAAACAGAGAAGTTCTTGCAAAAAAGTACCAATGAATTAGAAAGAATGGTTAAATTACAACTCATCCACATATGGATTATTCTTTAGCCACTGAAAAACAGCCCATAATTTCTGACTAAAAGGTTATCTAGATAAGCAAGTTGTACAAAAATGCAACTCCACTTACACATTTAAATTTTTATATACATATGTATGCACAGAAAAAGGTCTAAAAAGGTACATGCCAGACTGTTGAAAGTGGTTATATCTATGATATATGTATTATTGAATTTATATTAATGAGCATGCATTTCATTGGTGTTAATAAAATAAATAAAAAGCCTAAAACTTTAAAAGTAAAAATATGAATAAGGAAGTTAAGCATTAACCAGAAATAGACTATGAAATTTTTAAAAAGCAGAAACAATGAATGGAAGAGCTATTATTCTTTTTAGTGTATTAAGCTACCCAATAAATGGCAAATAATCAGTCAACAAGTATACACTGAAGAACTACTAGGCAAAAGACAACTACTAGATGTTGTAGCAACAACAAAAATGATAAAATCACTACTGTCACAGTGACCTATAATCTAGGGGTTAAGCCAAGTCTACATGAACATACACAAAAAGATACCTGAGAACATTGAGGCAGAATATGAAAATAGCCAAAAGAGTGATTTTTATACAACAAATACCTTGGAAATTCAGGCTCAATAAACACTTCATGAATGAATAAATGAGATCGTGAAGAATTCATAGAGAAGGAGGACAAATCTGAGCAGGGTTCTGAAAGACAGGAAGAATTTAGAAGTGGGTAAAAAGTGGGCAGACAGATGATGGAGTGCGAAATCCGGAGGGTTAGAAATTAAGAGAATAGCAGAATGAGTAGGAGCTCTGTGACAGGAAGCTACACCATCTGCTTGTGAATAAACTCAGGTTCCTGTGGGGAAGAGGAGAGAAGAAGCTGGCCAAGGAAGGTGGGCTGACTCTAGAGGGCCCTGGAAAACTGGAGGAGAATGAGGAGGATTTAAGTTAGACAACGGATAACCTTGAAGGTTTCTAGCTAGGCAGTGACAGGAGAACGTGGAGCTTCAGAAAGATTAATGAGGCAGGAGGATGAAGAGAGGCTGGAGAAAGGGAACCCAGTTTCCGTAGACAAAGATGACAGAATAGATAGGAGACGAAGACTGCCCAAACCAGATGGAAACAGACATGAGGTAAACAATCATAATTTTCATTTAGCCCCATTCTCAAACTTTCAAATCAGACTCAAGTTAATATAAACCCCAGAGGAAAGGCCTTTGAAGCTGTCTTGGTAGAAGAATGAGGAATATTGTGCTGTTATGCTATAATGGGGGTGGTGAAAATCACCTACTTCATAGTGAGACTGTCCTGGATCCAGCCACAGCTCTGCCACTTACCAGCACAGTTACTTACTTTGTGTAGAATATATAACCTCTTTGCTCCATAGTTTCTTCATTGTAAATGGCTATAAAAGTGATCTCTACTTGAGTTTAACAAACTCTCAGTTCAAAGAGAAAGATAAGGAAGAGAGGTATGAAGGAAGGGTTTTCTTGAAACTTCACCCTTATCGGTTCCCTTTACCCTTCACAAGGTTTCTCTGGCCTCAGAACTTGAAAGAAGAAAAATGCAGAGTATGGTTCTAGTATATAAATAAAAACAAAGTAATTCTAAAATTGCCCAATAATTTAATGGTAACTTTCCAACAACTTTTTCAAATATTCTTATTTTTCTGCTTTTTTTCCTGCCATTTCCCTTACATCAATGACACTGTTGATCCATTTCTAGTATTCTTTTCAATTCATCTGCTTCCAAAATAGTTCTATCCCACTGGATAGAACTAATAAGTTCTATTCCATTGGATCAGATGCTGTCCTATTCCTTCAAATGTCATAAAGTGTGACAATCATCTCTTTCAATTGTTCATGTGTCTCCCTGTGATTATTCTTTTGCTGTTTTCCCTAACAACTATTTTGTGTCCTAACCCACTAGACCTTTGAGGGAGGGTCTATAGCACACATTTTTTTTTACTGCTCCACGATACTCAGTATAGGGCTTTTGAGTGCCTGATACATGAATAGATGAATAAATGAAATAGTGAATGAACCAAAGACTGGATCCCTCTTATCTAAGCACAGTGAAGAGAGAACAGGACTGGGTTCTAATCCTGGTTGTACTAACTACTGATCTTATGACCTTAAGCAAGTCACATGTCTCTTCTGAGTCCCTATTTCTTCATATACACACACATACACACGTGCATGCTCACACGTTTGTCAACAGATTGATTTAAGAATTAAATGAGATACCACATGTAAAACACAGTAAGAACTCAACAAACAGTAGCTGTTATTAGCATTATTATTATTTACCCTTAAGGCCAGGTCAAGCTCCCTCCTCCTAGGCACCAGTCCTGACTACTCCAGCTCTCACTTAATCTCCTTCTCTGAACTTCTATAGCCCTTACAGCTTGTTCTACATCCTTTAACCTTTGAATATATCCTATCTTGTTCCCATTGCTATTATTTCCTACATGCCTTGTATGTCTGAGATCTTTGACTCACAGAATCTCAGAATTAGATGCTACAAACAGATAATGTGGTCCATTTTCTTCATTTTATGGATAAAGAGGGCTTCAGGAGGTTAACAACTTGCACAATGACACATTTAGTTAGTAGAAAAACAAGTTCATTAACAGCGGCTCCGCTTAAGCCTTCAGGTTTAATGGGTGATGTCATTCATTGAGTCCCTGCTCCCCAACTCTTTACCTAGGTGGCCTTGGGCAAGTTATTTAACCACTCTGTGCCTCAGTTTCCCCATTTGTCAAATGGGAAAATACTACTTTCCTTATAGGGTTGATAAAAGGATTAAATGTTAATCTATGTAAATTCCTTAAAATAGTACTTGACACATAAGAAGCACCCAACAATGTTAGGTAATATTATTATATTATTACTATTATTAAGCTGCAGGGGGAACATCCATTCTTCCATAGTATTTCAAAGATAATGACCCAAATCTGAGCAATTTAACTTTTGCATTCTCATCTTCCATCTCTCAAGGTGTTTCTGCCTTTCCAAAGCAAGTAAAAAATAAGGTCCTGGTTTAATCCCCAACTCCCTCAATACAAACATACGATACAGATATGTACCCCATCTTTTCTAAATATGCAGCTTATATTTTTCACTCTTCATTCTTCACCACACAAAAAGCAAAACACATGCATTAAGGTTTGTAAATAACATAAATTTTTGTTTGACTTAATGTGTCTGTTCCATGCAATGTGATGATGGTTATCTATATGGATTTTTATGTGTATGTCAATCCCAGTGTGTTTTGATTGTAAATTCCTAGAGACTAAAACGATGTCTGCTTAAGTCAATCAAACATAAATTCTGGGGCACTTGGACTAAATTAGATCAAGTATTCAGAGCAGAATTTCAGAAAAATTTAGAGAATGAGAGAGGATTAATGAGGATTGGCTCAGCAGAAGGCTTAATGAAACAGGGGACTTGGGCAGAGCTTTGAAGGACAAGTAAAAATTTTAATTCAAGACAGAAAATGAGTGTTCGAGGTAGAGGGTGTACTATGAGCGAAGTGGAAAGGCTTAGCAAAGATTATTCTGACTAAAGTAGAGTGATGATACTCAAGAACATTGAGAAATTCTATTGAATATGTAAGACCAGAGCACTTTGAGAGTACAGTTCATGTTCTATTCCTCTTGGGTAGCCCCAGTATCTTGACTAACCTTGGCATTTGGTTTATAATTTAAAAAACATGTATTGAATTAAGCAAAATTACACTGCTTTTCACTGTACTTAAGTGAAGAAAACTGATCATGAAACCAAAAGACAAAGGAGTTCAACAAGGTATCTATACATCCTATAGAACTAGCCTCTAGTCTACAAATTGTATTTACTTTGCCTACATCACCACCATGGACAAGTGTAAAAAATAAAACACACCAAATTCTTTCATGCTCATATATTCATATGCTCTGTCTCTCTCTGTCTCTGTCTCTCTCTCTCTCCTTCTGTCTCTCTCTCACACACACACACACACACACACAGTTCAGAGTTCCAATCCATTGCCTCATAGATCTAGACAGCTGAAAACTTGAATAAGGTACTAAGAAGCACAGAAGTTAAGAGTCTTAACATTTAATCCATTTTGATGAAGGATTCTCAGAAGAGGCTCCTGACTCTACGAGCCCAGACCATGTGACTGGCAGGCTAAACAGGCCCAGGGAATTTTGAAAGAAACTTCTTTGCTTCCATGATGTACCCATCCCACCAGGAGGCCTTGGGAGGACAGGAGAGAGAATATAAATAAATATGGCAAGAGAAACAGTGATATTTGGTATTGGCAACAGCAGCACAATTTGTGTTGTATAGGAACACATAACTCTTTGTGGATTACCTTTAGCCCCAATGATCAGGTGATAAATTATACAAATGTGGTTGTGATTGAAAGACCTATTTACTAGACTATTTGATTCACTGAAATTAATTAAGCCACCTCTACAAGCAGTAGACCAGAGTTTCCAGATCTCCTCTCTACCACTTCCAGCACTATATAGATCCACAATGACTAAACTGTGACTAAATGGCATGATAACTATATCTTTAGATACCACATTCAAATTCACAGGGGTACAGTGAGCTGCAACTAGCACTCAGGACCTGGTACCAAATTTCAAACATTATAGAAAATGCACCCACTTTGTTTCCAAAAGGCAGAATAAAACATATATAAAACTTCAGGTGATTTCTGACACCCTTTAATACAATATTAAATTGTGTCAAATCCTTCTAAAGTTGCTGGGAGACAAATCATGAAAAGCCAAATAGTGGCGTTGGAATGGAGGCTTTTCTTGGCCTAAAAATCTCTAGAAACTGCTTTTGACTGATGCTGCTGAAGTGATAAGAGGTCAGGAGTATGTAATTTGACAACCATAGCTGGGCCTCATTCATCCTCCCAGCCTCAGCATCAAATGGGCCTGGAGCTAGCTGCCTACTCAATGAGTAAATTCATGAGTGAATAAATATTACAAAGTAGTAGCCTGTTTTTACTCTGTGAAAGAAGGAAGGGTAACAAAAATTATCAAGCAAATTCTAAAACCTTTATTTTATATACCCTATAAGAACCGAATTAATTTAGTTTTAAATTATCTGTCCTTCAAACATGCTTCATAACTCAAAACTTCATCAAGTTCAGTTATAACACACTTTAGCTAGAGTATATGAATGTGTGCAATGATTTGGAAAAGAAGAATGGGAGAGGGCAAAGTCATTATCCATGTTGAAAACATGTCCTTCCCCTCTCCAATGGAGTAAAAGAACTTATAATAGCCTCTATTTTCCTATAGGGCCAATTCCATTTTACTATGCTTAAAATTCAACATTCTCATCATCTGATCTGGATTTACCCAACCAACCTTTACTCTCACACATGTACTTTCTTCTTTTTTAATTACATATTTTGGAGCTAACAAAAATACATTAGCACTTCTTAAAATTCAAATTAGACATAATTCTAGAAATATGAGCTTTTCTTAGAATAATTTCTAACATGTGCTTTTCATAATTTTTAAATTATAAACATTACTGAAAAAAATATGCAAATAGGCTTCTATAAAAAAGAATCTGTTATGCTTCTAGCAACATGAACTAATATAATTTCTAACATGTACCTTCTATTAGGCAGGTGGTCTCCTTATTACCCAAACACATATTTAGGCTTTGCCTCATGCTCTTTCCCTTGAATGAAATGTCCTCTCTCATCTCTACTTCTCCAAAGTCTAGGCATCTTCCACAAGGCCCAACCTAACTCCCACCTAAGTCTGGCCAGTATTCATCTCTACTTTTCCTGTCATATCCTGGCAAACTATTTTGTTCCACTTAGCACTTGTGGAACAAGTGCTGTATTGTCTTTGTGTTACTCTTCAGTTTTATCATTATAAATGTTATCTCACTAACAAGCTATTAGATCATTGACAGCAGAGACAGTGTCTTTTGAAGGGGAAAGGTCAAGTATTTTGTAGAGTATCCTTCAATTTGACTAGTGTTTTCTCATATTTACAGAGTTATGGATTTGGGGAAAGAATATCACAAAGGTGAAGTGCCCTTCTCATCACATGATATCAGGGAATACATGATATCAACATGACCTATCTGCTGATGTTAACCTTGATCACTTTGTTGAAATGATATCTGACAGCTTCTCCACTGTAAAGTTACTATTTTCTGCTTTATAGACTCTCTTCTTTAGAAACAAGTTGTTAAATCCAGCCCACACTCAAGGGGAAAACAGAAGTTCCACATCCTAAAAGTATCAAAGTATTGGTGGTCCTATGCTAAAACCACCACAATAATTAATTAATTAATTAACATTATGAGAGAGATGCTTTGAGGCTATGCAAATATCGTGCTTTGTCTTAAACCTCGCCTACTTATTTTAACACTGATTAGTGGATCTTGCCTACAGCAATGATTACTGTTGTGCTCTAATGTTGATATAGGGCTGTATCTTTTATTTATTTGATAATCTGCATTTTGTCCAGCATGAAACTAAACACAGAGCAGGTAATCAATAAACACTTGTTAAATGTAATTGGATTTCAAGAAACATTTATGTAAAATAAAGTGAGATAATGAAAGGTGGATAAGTTCAAGGCAAATATGTATTTTGGCAGTTGTGCTGTTCTTATGTCATATGTCTTGATTGATGGAATGGGAATAGAAAGATAAAGAATTAACTACCTCACCTCTACTAAAACTAGGAGAACTTCCTGGAGAAAGGAAAACAATAATAATAGTCATATAGTGCCTTAAAGTTTACAAAGTGTACTCCACATTCATTATTTAGGATTTCAGAAGCTCTCAGAAGAGAAAATTTTCAGGAGACGAAGATTGAAAAAACATTTAAATTTATGAAAAGGCACTATTAATTTGGGAATTGTAAAATTAGGTGTAGAAACTACATAAGGCTAACCAAGAAAAGCAAAAGTAAAGGCAAAGAAGAAACAGATACAATAAAAAATAGTGTGGGTCCAGTGCAAGGCTTTAAATCAGGTGGTAAAGTTGATTTAATGCACAGTATAAAACCAAGACACTTAGACTACCAAAGATAAAGAGTACATAGTTAAAATAATGAAGTATGTCATTAAAATAAATATTAAGAATGGACTTCGTGTGAAAATGCATTGAAGGTGAAAAATGAATGGAATCTTTATGTATGTGTTTACTCATTTCTTCATCGGTAACCTCCATTTTTCCAGTGCCTTTAACAGGCTCTTAACCTAGTATGCAGCCAAAAATATTTGCAGAAGTTCTACTATGTGTCATACATAATGCTAGACATTTTAGGATATACAACAATTAGATATGGTCCCTTCCTATAAAGAATTTGCATTCTAATTGAAAAGGTAAAACAAAAATACATATATATATGTTTAACTTTTCATATATATATATGTGTGTATACACACACACACACACACACACACACATACATATATATATATATATATATATATGAAAAGTTAAAAAGCAAAACAAGGCAGAAGGGGCCAAAAGAACAACATAATGAGAAAGAACTGCAATAGTCCAGAGAAAAAAGAGATAACTATGAAATGACCTGTTCAGGAAGGGCTTGTGAAAATAAGGGGCATTTGCAATGGGTCTTCAAGAATTGGGTGGAGTGGGTGGTGAGATTTTAACAGAGCCAAGAAAAAGGCATTTAAAGCACAGATAGAATGGCTGAACAAAGGGGGTTGAGATAAAGGTGTTTTAAGGAAACAGTGAAAATAAAGCTGAGCTGTAATAAAAGTTTTATGAAAACATAGGGTACAAAAGGTAAGCTGAGATTTAAAAAGGCTTTGAATGCCAAGTTGAGGAGTTTGAACATTTTCTGTAAGCAATCCAAAAATAATCAAAGTTTTCCAGCAAAAAAGTGACATGATGAATATGATATTTTAGAAATATTAAGCTGGCTTTTGATGTGCATAATAAATGGTGTATATCTTGATTAAAGATATGGTTATGGCAGTAAAGAGACAGGCATACAAATAAATCACACTGAATATACAACAAAGAGACAGACTGCAGCAAAATAAACTTAAGAACAAAAGATTAACCCAAGATTTCTTTGTTAGGAGCAAGAAAAGCATAACATCACATAGATAGGCAAAGGGTAAGACTCCAAAATATGAAGAACAATCCTTTTTTTTATTTCCTCCATCATCATCATGTTTATATGAAGTTCAAGTTGCCTACACTAAGAGTGGAATAAGTAACTGTATTAAAGGACTAACTAGAGAAGTTTCCAAAGTTTATGTAAACAGTGACTTTAGAAAGAGAAAATGCAGCTGCATTAATATGCTTTAAAAGTTTTTGGAAAATATAAGCCACATGACTTGTTAACTGCCCTATTAATTCAGGGGAAAACAACAACAAAAAATCACATCGAGGTAGCAATATGAATGAATTAACTAGAAAAGTGTATGTTACCCAAGCTGGAACTATCAGTTCATTTTAATGTTCGTATATAACAAAACTAAAGATTAGTCTCTTCTTTCATTACCACACAAAAAAAATAGCCACCCTATGTTCTCAACCTCCATTCCTTAAAGACAATTCTCCCTAAAAATTCTCCCTACATTCTCTTAATCCTCTCAAACAATTCCCTAATTCTATCTCCTTTCTTCTGCATAAACTTTGGTCTACCGCATCTTATTCACTCCTTAAACCCACTTTAAAATACAAAACATATATGTTATAAATTTCCTGAAGCTGCCTTTAATAAAAGTAGGAATACTTAGCCTTCATAGTGCTTTGCGGTTGACAAAATATCTTATACAGATACCTCTCAGAACCCTCACAGAAGCAATGCAGAGCAGGTATTATCACATCCATATATTACAGAGAAGCAGCAAGCCCAGGGCCACATATTCGTAAGTGATAGAGCCAGGCCTGAAATACAGGCTTTCTGAGTCCAAATTCCATATTCTATTCCCTATGTCACTCAATTTCATAATGTGCCAGTAGCTGTATCTAATTATTCAAAATGTATGTTATTATTCTATATTATGTTTAAGACAATACATTCCTTTTTTAAAAAAATAAGGTACTTATGCCAAAATGCCTATTACAGGGCTGTTTACTGAGAAGACCTAATTATTTTGAGAGGCTCATTATGATGACAGTTATCACTGGATTAAAAGTGACAACTGAAGTATAACATTTGCAAAATTGCTGAGACTATACCAAAACCATTTTTGCCTTTAATTCTGCAATGCAACATGCAACAACAAAGACAATATGGGTGATTTAAGGATATGTGAGCATCAAAGGGCAGAAACAGGGCATTCCTACTCTCTTTAACTGTGCTAAGGCCTCAAATACTGATATAGTTCAGAGCATCTTATTACCAAGGAGACATAAATCAAAAGGAGTTCAGCTAGGAGCAATAAAACAGATTAGTGTTGGGAAGGACTGACTTTAAAGAAAGTTTTAAAAGAATTAAATCCAGGTAGTCTAGATAAAAAACAGCTATGAGGAAAACTTTTTTTGAAGCTGACACAACAAAGAAATTATTTTGAAGGTAAATGTCTAAAAAAATGCAAAGAGGAGTAATCAAATATTTAGAGAATATAAAGGGAAAATTCAGGAAAAATTTACCAGTGAAAACCTATGGGACAAAAAAACTCTCCCACAGGAGTGGTGAAAACTACACTCCTAGAGATATTTAATACTATGTTGGACAAAACGAGAAAAGGATTCCATATGGAATGATCCTGTACTGAACCCTGAAGTGGTGGAAGGATTGAAGATGACCTCTTAGATCTTTTCCGTTTCTGGTTTTTTCCTAATTCTATGAAGTTTTATGGGGCACGGCCTTCTGCCAATATCCTTTCTCACCATGATGCCCACTTTCTCCTTGTACAAAGGGAAACAAATTGTATCCTTCATTTTAAGCATATCTCCCACTCTCAATGAATAGGTAATATAATCCGAGGTACAAGTTTGGGAGAAAAAGGCTAATTCCTAAACTTATAATAGTCCTTTTTTTTCCCACAGTGGTTCCTGGGGCTCTTACAAGTTTTTTCACAAACTAAAGAGGAAGTAGTTCAAATGGACTCAAAGAAGAGCTGTTTCATCAGGAAAACCATTAATATTCTCCCTTCTTGTATCCGAACACAGAGCTGACAGTGACCCTGGGAGCTATAAAGCCCCAGGTCAAATTACCATCAGAGCTGCTGTTCAGGATTATCTTTTACCTTTCAGCATTTTATGATGAGTGACAGCAAAATCTACTGGCAATCCACATTTTTATAGCAATGATATTTACCTTTGAAAAGATGTAGCCTTAAACACCTACACACTTTGCCAATGCTGTAAAAGAGTAAGTCTAATTCAGGATTCAAACTCAAGAAGCCTCAGTCTTGCCCTCTTTCTCCAGTCTGGCACTTTAAAAAAAAGGTTTCTCAGCCAACCTTGAAATAGATCCAAACTCTCCAGAATTCCCATTCAGTGAAAGCCCCAGAAAATACAAGGGCTTTTCCTCATTTTGCTGATTTATAAGGACAAGATGTAACAAAATCCAGGGAGCTCTGAGAACATGTCCCTGAGCCCTTTAAAAATAAAACTGTAGCTCATGTATGAGAAGGGACAACAGGGCAGAGATAGCTCTCCAGGAATGGACGCTAATGCCTCTTCTACCCAATCTAAACAACCTCAGTGGGTGAAGACCCATCAATTGCCACCTTGCCCATTTGAAAGAAACTCTGTTCCTCTACCCACACAGCAAGTTCATAGTTATTAACACCAAACCCTCTAAACAATTTTCTTAAATACCATTTTCATTTTTCCCTAGTAAAAATGAGACTGTTCAAAGACTGTAAAAAGATTGGCCTCTCACACTGGAATAGGATCTGGCATTTTCAAAAGCCCTTCCAACACTTAACTCATCTGATCCTGGCAGGAAAGGCTGGCATTTATAATCCCATTTTGAAACTGAGAAAAAAAAAGTGCAACTCTGAGACTGCAACTCTGAGATTAGGCAGTCTAAAGAAGAACCCACTGTGAAAAGTTTCAAACCTTCCCAACAATGGACCAATCTAAAAAGGATTATTCCAGAAAACTTTAGAGTGGGATTCAAAAGAGGCTGAAGCCCTCCGTAGCCTCATCTCAGCAAAGCAAAGAATAAGAAAAACAAAAAGGCACTTCCTTTAATTTTAGAAAGGAAACGTGACCCTGCCCCTTTATGAACCTGACTGGATTTTCTCAAGAAACCCACTGCACCTTCTCCCTATAGGACTAGCCAGTCATAAGTTTTGGCTACTAGTTCTCGGCCTCTGAGACTCAGCCACCGAAGAAAGGCCAGCAGCCTGGACAAGGACAACCTGATGAGCCCCCTTTGTGTAATCACGTCAGGAATCCCACACTCCAGTTTCCCCTCGCCTACAGCTACCAGTTTTTCAGGTGAGCTTCAACCTGGCCCTCCTCCAAATCTGCACCCCACACGCACACATACCGATTGCTGGCTCCCACTCCCCAAACTTCCCCCACCCAACAAGAGTGGGGAGCAAGTTTCTCACCATCCTCATAGTTTTTGAGATAGTAATCCGGGCCGGGGCCCCCACGGCTTTTTGCCGGGTTCCTCAGATTCTGGAACTGCAGGAAGTCGGTCCTTTTGCCCCCGAAGCGCAGAAAGGCAGGTGAAAGTCCCCGGGCCAGGGTCACCAGACGCTTGGAGCTGCAGGGATAGAGAAGGAGAAAGGAAAGGATCCGGGGGACAAGCGAGAGGATGCGGGGCACCAACAAGGCCCTCTTCCCACTCTCTGTGGAGTTATGCCTGGCGCCCCAGTCCGCCCATTCTTGGGCCATGGGGCTCCGGGAGCTACGCCTCCCGCGCCCAAATGGTCGTGGCCCCCTCCCTCAGGCACCCCGACGATGCTCACCAAAAGTAGTATTTACAAAGAGTTAGAGATTGTGTTTGTTAATAGTGTGTGCATAAGGTGGGGGGTGCCCTTCTGCTGAGAACACGGGACAAAGGCGCAGTTGCGGGGCTTCTGCCCCTGCCTGAAAAGCTCTCCCGGAGGAGACGCGCAGCGCACGGACCCCGGGCTCCGACTTTTGCCAAACTTCTGGGCTGAAAGACGGGATCTGCCTCCTCTGCCCCAGGGGCATCGCAACCTCCATGGAGAAGGTGAAACCCGCCTTCTTTCTCTCGGATCATGCACCTGAGGTCAAGTTAATTTTTTTTAATGCCAAAGCTGATTTTCCTTTTCCACTACCTTATAACAACTGTATGCATCTCCCAAATCCCTGAGCAAGAGAAATTCCCGGGGTAAATTCTTGCCTTTCTGAGAACACTCCCCAGCCCCGCCTTGCACAGTAAAAGCAATGCCTCTTTGGCCCCTGAAATAATTCAGCCCGATCTCAGGAAAGGTAACGTTCTCCTCTCCACCCCCCGGGTTGGGCTCTATCATTTTTCCTTCCCACTTGGGGCCATTTGGAAGCTCTGAGGAAAATGAAGTTTGCCGAAATGTGGAACCTGCGCGTAGTAGGAGACTCGAGGGGCATCAGAATACTATTTACACCTATTTAGGTTCAGGATTTCCATAAATAGGTTTTTCAAAAGCCAAACGCTGCTAATTCGGGAAGGGGTAGAGAAGGAGCAAACAGATGCTCTTAATGCTAAGGGCATCAGCTGTTAAGTTCGGGGTCTCTACGTTATTTTTAACGCTTTGCTGCTTCAGGTTCTGAATATCCAATCCAAATGGTACTAAAGAGTATCTTAAAGGCGGTGGATAAGAGAAAACAGAGAAAAAAACAGACTCCAGTTTTAGAGTTTCTAACAAAAGTCGTGGCCGCCTGGAGAAGTCCAGTAGCCGCCGGAAGGATCGCTTGGCCGAGGACTCCGGCACTGCGTTACCCGGCGGGCGCAATCGGCCGTCGTGTGGGCCCACGGCGGGCGAGGAGACATCCGAGCGAGTCCGGCCCAGCAGAAACGGCGTTTCCAACAACCTTCCAGCCGGAAACCTGCACAGCCAATGCAAATACGCCCCACCAAGGCTTCTTCCCCGAAAAGCCGCCTTCCACAATCTTTTCTGCGACAAGCATTTAGCGAGAACATGAAAGTTTGTTGTTGTTTTTAAGGTCAGAAGCAAAAGAACCCCGAAGGAGTCCGCGTAGCTAGAGAAGCGCCACGCATGTGGGGCGTGTAGTCGCCCCCCGCCTCCCGGACGAGCTCACAGACGCGCGCTGCTGCACGGAAGAGCTTCCGAGGAGGAATCCGGCCGCGCAGAGCTGTTCCCGCCCTCCCAGTGGAGGCGCGGGCAGGAACCAAAACGGCCTCGGCGGCGGCCACAGCAACCACTCAGTCCTCCCGCAACGCTCGCTCCACGTGGAAGAAGCGCCCCACACAGCGCCTCCTGCTACCTGCCGCGTCCGCTGACCTGGCCGAGGCTAGGGAAACCTGGAGAGCTGGGGGGCGGGCGCACGCGAGAAGCAAAGTCGAATTTCTCAGAGTGAAAGATACTCAGGAAAGGCGCGGCGGACGCGGCCTCAGAACAGAAAAGTGAGACTGAGAGCTCTCGGAGCTCTTCGAGGGAGCCCACAGCTGAGGCTCCAATTTGGAGGGAAATTTTTTTAACTCAACACTTGGATTCGACATTGTAGACTTTTTTTTTTTTTTACCCTGCAACTCTGTCCCTGTTGGGAAGGGATCGTGGTTGCCTTACTGCTGAACAGTAACAACTGGGGAGAGGGTGAGCCCAATTAGAGTCCAAGCCCTAGAGTAATGCAGGGTCCATGATCACAAAACTCCCGGCTTCCTAATCCACCAGTGCTGGATTCAGATCTCCGAAATATCCCCGGGGTACTTCTAGGACACTTTCTGCTCTTCTTATATACGCTATGACCGGAGCGAGGACTTTTTTTTTTTTTCTTTAAAGAAAAACTAAACTATGCAGTTATCGCAGGAGATTTAAGGAGTAGGGACTGGGGGGGGCATAAAAAGTATCTTAAAAAGTCCTGAAGTCTGGAAAGGACAGCGGAGGATATAAAATTAAAAATCCGAACCAACTTGCCCACCGCTCAAGCCTCTGCTTAGATTCATTTTCTGTCTGGGAGTGGGAGAGAACTGACGGAACGATCTTTCCGTGGAAAATTCCACTTTCGTGCGATCCCCGCTTAAACACTCACAGACACACGCAGACAGGCAGACACACACACACACACACACACACACACACACACACACATCCCTCTCGGGTCTTTGTTGTTCAAGACCTTTTTCTTCACTTTTGTAACTGCCCTGAACCTCTTCTTTCTTTTCGGAAGTAGACGGGGAGGCTAATTGTGGATATATGTAAGCACAACACTTTTTCAGTCATAACTGGTAAGTTTCTGAAATGCCTTCTGCATTGCAAACATGTGCATCTTAATAGAAAACACTGCTTTTCTCAATCACCAGTTACAGCCTCAGCAAATATTCCAGGAGGAAGAAAACCTTTCTTCTCTTTGAGAGATCCGCTTGGCTTTTTTTTCTTCTTCTTCCCCCTTTGGAATGGGGGGATAGGAAGGGGTGGGGGGTGCTACTTTAAAAAAAATGATCCATGAAGCCCCTGCCTTACCTTAAGAAATCCAGCCAGCCATCATGAATGATGGACGGATCCAGCTGCAGAGAGAGGAAGTTCTCATTGACTGTCCTGACTGGGTTCTTGGTGCTCACATCAAGTAGAATCAGGGTCTTTTCCTTCAAACCTGGAGCTCTGTCTACAGGCAAGGGTCTCCTGTCTCCAGCTTGGGAGGAAAGGGAGAGATGGAGCAACAGAGCCAAGATGAGAGCCACCGGGGCTAGGCACGCGGGGGGGCGGGAGTTGCTGGAGGGCATGGCTTCAGGAAAGGCACAGAGCACCCTCATTAAATCCCTCTGATTTAAACCTCTCTTCGTACAGGGTCTCGCTGGTGACTAATTGTCCATATCTAAAGTGTGTGTCTGTCTGCCTTTTTCCCCCCTTTTTTCCCCTTCCTTTTTCCCCCCTCTCTCTCGTTTTTTTTTTTTTTTTTCTCTTCTTCTTCAGTGTTTTGGTGCTGGTGGAGCGAACTCACGCCCCTAGCCAGCCTTCTCAGAGACTCGTGCCAAGAGTACTTCACCAGCACCGCCCCTTTAAGAGATTTCAACTGCAGACATTTTTTAACTTTTTAAAGGTAAGGTGAGGCGGGGCGGGGGAGGGGGGAGTAAGAGGAAGGGGTGGCGATGTACCCTCCTGATTTAACCCTCTAGGGTCGGGAAGCGGACGGAGGGATCGAAACTGTACAGTTTTAACATTTGGGGTACCGGGCGGGACGTCTTGTTTTTACTTCCCTCCCGGCAAGGCTCTGGGGAGAGCAGTTCTAGCTGCGACCCCGACGCAAAAGCCTCTGCGCCAGTTCTGGGCGTGCTGGAGTAGGGTCTGCACCAGTCGCGCGCCTATTTGTCCTGACAGCGTCAAGGAATGTCGTCTGCTCCAGGCCCTTCCCTTTGGGTTGAAGCAGTGAGAGCAAGGCTGGTTAAGTTGCAGAGGGGTCCTGCGGTGGCGACTGTGATTCCTGCCAAAGCACCGAGGGCAGACGGAGACTCCATGGACGCAAGTATGGACCTCTGCGACGCGCTGGGCAGCAACACAGAAGCCGCCCTCTGACCTGACAGGGCCCAGAAGGAATACACAGAATGACCAGGTCAAAGGGTTTATCCGCCCGTAGGGGAAAAGGGCCCAGGCTGCGCGTGGCTCCGTTCTGCCTGCAGCTGAGGCGAAAGTGTCTTGGGGGTTCAATACACGCTGACTTAGGCCAAGTCAAAGCAACCCTGTCTGTCCTTGGCTAGTCTGGGCGGCGCTGCGCCCATCTGAGCCACTGCTTGCCCACTGTACTCCACTGCAGCAGCAGAGCTACCCCCCCGCCCCCGCCCAGACCCTCCTCTAGGTCACCCTGGGCTTATCCCTCCCGAGGGGAACTGCGCCTTTCTGGTCCTGGAGAAGAACAGAGTGATGGGTTTTCAAACTCGGCCCGGAGCCGAAGCCAGAATCTGCCCACACGTAGCTCCTGGATGCTCGAGAAGAGCCAGGAGCTGCGCGATGCACCACCCGCCCTAACTCATGGATCCCCCACCCACAGCACCTCTCAGATCGAGCCCTGGGTCCCCAATTAAAGCGTGGGAAAGAGGCCAGGCCTGGTTTGCTGCAGTCACATCGTCGGGCTCCACTTTCAGCTTATTTCTGGAACAAAATGGGGCTTCTACTTGGCAGATAAAGAGAACTACTTTATGCAGTGTGGGTACGCAGGAGCCTCCCAGGGCCTCCTGATATCAAACAGGCAAAACTCTTAAAATGCAGAGCTAAGGTTTCCCCCAAGGGTTCGTGAGCCAAGGGCAGTATCACAGCCACAGAAAAACACTGAAATGGCAACCTGCCTCTCCTTCCCTCCCCTCAGATAGGATTAAGGAATCTGAAAAGGACTGGAGTAGATGACTTTCAACTGAAGTTCCCCGAGGAGCTTCTACCAAACTAAGCAACCAGGAAATACAGAGCTCAGGTTGGGTTAGACGGGGAAGTGCCATGAAGACCTTCTAGAAGGTCTCCATAAAATGAGGCCAAAGGAGAAAGAAAACCCAAAGCATATTATTTAATGATTTTTAAAACCAAGATGTTAATATACTGAAGAATTAGATGTGGGCTCTGGCCCTAACGCCTGCTTCGTTCAGTTTCTGAAAACTTCTAACATACCTAGATCCTCTAAAATATGTGTGTGTTTCTGTGTAGGGGTGTGTGGTATGGTGTGAGTTTCAACAGAAATTATTGTATTTTTTAAATGTGCACTGAGCACCACCTAGAGATGGTGACAGCCTGGGGAACAAAGGTTTTTATTTATCTTTGTATCGCCAGAACCAGGCACTTAGTAGGCATTCAATAAATGCCAGTGAGCTAAATTAATGGTAAATCAAATCATGCTCAACACACTAAAATCATATACTGCTCTCAAGAAGAATGTGAAAATAAATACATACTTTTATCTGTCACAGTAAACTGCTAGGTTCCTGTTCAGTAAGTTGTTTTCCCAGTTATTAGCATTTTCCTGGTTATCTCCTTTAGGAAATACTTATCTTGCAAATTCAGAAGCCATTAGTTCATTGCTTATATTCAAAATTAAAACTAATTACATATTTCTAACAAGGAGCCAGATTTTCCAAGGGCCTAAACACCCTCTGGATTACAACTGAATGTATTTTCAGAAGCCACATTAATTGCAACCAGAGGAAGACCACCTGAATGAAATAAAGACGTCACTCACCCACTAGATGTCTATAATTAATGTGCCTTTCAAAAATACCTACTCTTGTGACTAAAAATGAACTTGGGTATAATGAGAATCTGCTTAATTATGAATTTTATCCACAGTTTTTGCTACTAACCTAACCATTCAGTAATTTTTTGGTGGCCTAGTTAAGTTACTTTAACCAGTATTTAATGTTTTCACCAGAACCTGTATGTAGTATAAAAATCAAACCCAATAAAACAGTGCTTTTTTCCTAATTCCTGATGAAAACCATCTCTCTAGTCTGGCCACTGAAATTCTATAGGCATGTCCAGCCTCAGAACATCAAGGCAAATAGAGTGATTCAGTAACATTTAAGGAGTTCCAGATAGCCCTGGTTGACTCTGAGATGACCTGATTGTTTTGTCCTTTAGTCTGGTTTGGGTGTAGTTCTCCAATGGGCTACTCTTTACAAATAGGACCTCCCTCCCCATATCATGATTTTTGTCTTCCTCTCATCTAACCCTAAATTATATTCTGTAAGTAGCTTATTATTGTGTATATTAGATTGATGCTTCTATCCTATCTTCTGTGTGCCAGGTGACAACAGTCTGTACCTCTGTTCTGCCTTAGATTGTAATTTCCTAGGGGACAAGAATCAGGCCTCTGTATAAAATATGAATTATTGGGAACTAGATGCACTGAAGTCTCCTTGGAAATGTTCTGCCTGGTGTTACTGAATGGTCCTTATAGATAAATTCTTTTAATATCTAGGAGTCTTAAAGTCCCAGATTTGTAAGAAATCTTGAAGATTAACTGGTCCAGTCATTTCTAGACAATAGGATTTCAAAATAAGTATCAGTGTGGAAGAACTGACATATATTTGCCAAATTTTTATTTTGTCTAGTAAGGACCTTAAATCTGTCAACTACTTAATACTATTTTTTCCCAAAAGAAAAGAACGTTTTAACATCCAAAAAAAAAAAAAACAGCTGAAATATGTCAAAATAAAAAGTGTATAAACTGAATAAATTTAGCTTCATGAAAAATCACTATAATGTTTTATCATTTCATCTCAGAGCAGTGGAAATATGCCAGTGACCAACATGGGTTCTAGGACTGGTGGCTGGGAATAATGATATATCCTGTATTTACGGCCAAATTCTACTTTGTAGCATACAGTGTACATACTTTTTAATGATGGTCATCTTGACTACAATAATTTCTTTCCGTTCTCCTATGCTTTTTTCTCATTTTTAGCTTGTCACAAACTCATTGACTCCCTTTCCTTCTATTAAACATTCAAAGCCATGGTTGTATCTATGCCCTCTTTCCCCTTCTGAGAGAACTATACCTAAATGTCTAATAGCTAGAAAAAAAATCCTTCCACCATAACTGGGACTGGGAAGCATGAAGCTATAGCAGCCAGTCCACTGTGTCATTGCTGCCTGTGTATTTGTCCATGATGACTACTATTTATTGAGATCTTACGGTCCAGGCATGGTGCTCAGGACCATTATCTTACTGATCTTCTTGAATAACTCTGAGAGGTAGATATAATTCATTATTACCACCTAGTTTACATATGAGAAGATGGAGACTCAGACTTGTTAAGCAACTTTCTCATGGTACACAGCTAATAAGTGGCAACAAGGATTGAAACCCAGGGCTGTCTGACTCCAAAGACTATGTCTGTGTTAACCACTACACTCTACTGTTAGGCTAAAATATTGCATTCCCTCTAACAACTTGTCAGCTTGTTCCAACTTTTCATGGGAAAACCTTGGAATAAGAGTTGGAAGACCTGAGTTTAAGTCCTATCTTTGCAGATTCTAGCTTTGTTACCTTAGGTAATTTTTTTTAACTGTTCTAAGTCATAGCTGCCTACTCTGTAAAATTAATATCTTAGAGTAAGAATTGAATACGGTTATGCATAGAAAAAGTGCTTTATAAATCCTAAAATATTATACAGTTGTGCTATTTGTTTCTTGTTAGTTCTTATTCCTTCTCCCACACTTGCCACAAATATATTCCCTTAACTGACAACTGGAGCAAGAATTAAGCTATATATAAATAACTTAGTGACAAACTTGAAACAAAAGGTCAACTCTACCTAATATGTCAATAAATGCAGTAATAAAATGAGTGTGTACCACATATTTTAACCCTGCAGGCTCTTCTGCCTGTGTTTAGCATATGACAAAGGAAGAAAAGTTAAGTAGGTTTTATGTGCCTTCTTCAGTTTTCCACTGGGAGAGGGCAGACAGGAGTGGAAAAAGGACAGTACTGGGAAATGAGAAAGACTGTGTTCTCCATCCTGCTTAGAGGAGCAAGGGATAGCAACACTTTCTCCATATGAAAAGTTGAAGGGGAAGAGGATTTATAACTCTATGATTTTTCTACCTTATTATATAAGAAACTCGAGCTGGATGATTTTTGTTCCCATTGTTACCATCAAGCAGTAAACTTATGTGGGGAAGATCATAACCCTAATAGATGTAGTTGACTCATTAATGAGTTCAGTTTGAAATCCCTTAACATTTTTGGAGGTAGGGATGACAGATATTTGAGAAACTGCTATAGGTAAAAAACCAAGTAACAGAAAAATACATTAAAATTATTCATGTCCTTAGTCACACTCATTGAAGAGATGTCCTGTCTGCCTTTTGTACATTCAGGTAAGTCCTGAAAAGCATCATGTGATACTGGAAATTGTACCAGCTCTGGAGTTCAAACAACTTTGATTAAAACCCAGTTCACAACTTAATGTCTGCTCATGTGAACCTCTGGTGAATAAGTCATTTATTCTTGCTGAGCCCCAATTTCCCCATCTATAAAACATGCATAAATACACTCCCTCCATGTGTGTTGTGAGAATTAAATGAGGTATTAGTTCCTGACACACAGTTACTACTCAACTATCAATGTCACTAATTGGGTTTCACCGTGGAAATAAATATAATTTTCATAGATAAGGTAGGAAGAAATTTATACACCTACATCTGAAATCTAAGGTTTCAAAATAGTATAATAACTTATTTCTATACTATCCCATTTTATGCTCATAGCATAGAAGGACAAGCTGTATCCTCATAATTCAGGTAAGGAAACTGAGAGTCAAAAAACTCAAAATGCCATTTCTTGAAGAACCTGAGACTAAGCCAGCTCTACTGACTGAAAACTAGACTATACTTTTGGTATGTCTGTTATTGAAAATACCTGAGAACTTTCACAGTGAATCAGCTATACATATACATATAACCCCATATCTCCTCCCACTTGCGTCTCCCTCCCACCCTCCCTATCCCACCCCTCTAGGTAGTCACAAAGCACCGAGCTGATCTCCCTGTGCTATGCGGCTGCTTCCCACTAGCTAGATCTAGTTTACATTTGGTAGTGTATATATGTCCATGCCACACTCTCTCTCTTCGTCCCAGCTTACCCTTCCCCCTCCCCGTGTCCTCAAGTCCATTCTCAATGTCTGTGTCTTTATTCCTGTCCTGCCCCTAGGTTCTTCAGAACCTTTTTTTTTTTTAGATTCCATATATATGTGTTAGCATACTGTATTTGTTTTTCTCTTTCTGACTTACTTCACTCTGTATGACATTCTCTAGGTCCATCCACCTCACTACAAGTAACTCAATTTCGTTTCTTTTTATGGCTGAGTAATATAGTTTCCACTATACCACTTTCTTAGTGAGATAATCATAAGAATTAATGCTAAAGGTAATTTCTAAGGAAGTGAAATATATAAATCATATATACTTATCTCAATATACCTCCTATTTTAGTCTCAACATTGAGAAGTTGAGCCTGTAATAAAACATTTGCCTGGAACACAACTGTGTCACACAAGTAAATAGCTATGATTATATTTTCTTTTGTCCCTAGGCTAATGGCACACTTTGACCTTTTTAAATACCCTAATGTACCTAGTTCATAATAATGGGAGTTAAACAAATAATGACAATAGAAAGCTTACCACAGGTTCAGTTCACTCCTCAATAATCAAAATCAGCTGATACACGCTATCTCTACATACTTACTCAGCTGAGTATTTTGCCTCTGCCTGAACTAACATCTAGATCCCTAATTCTTTGGAGTAGTTTTGTCCCCACATAAGCAGATCCAAGTCCTTCCTCGTTGAATGCCGGTTATGCTAAACCTTACCCACCTAAACAGTCAACAAATTTCCCAATTCTTCTACTCGTTTTGGTCACCTAGAGACATTGACATGACGTGACATTTAGAAAGTATGTTTCATTTTCATCAGACACTTAAATTTTAACTTTCTCTTTTGACCTTCTGAAGCCTAGCCATCATAATACTATGTTTAAAAACTTTAAAATGTTTTTCCCTTTCAGAAAGATATAAAATCAATTTGAGGGTTTAGGTCAGTGATTATCAGCCTCAGTCGCACATTACAATCACCCGAGGAGCTTTTTAAAAATACTCATGCCTGGGCCCACCCCCAGATATTCTGGTAATTGATTTGGTTTCTAGTTTCGGGGAGTAAATTTAGTTGATAAGGCATGCCACATTATTTGAATCTATCTAATTTCTAGGTTTCAGATAATGAGGAGCAAGAGTTCAAATACTAAGGGATAATTCAAAAAAATTTTTTTGAATCTATTCTGTTCCTAGTTTAGACAATGCAAGTTCAGATATGGAGGGTCCATCCTCAAAGGGGAAAAATTACGCAAGTAAATACCATATATCCTAGTAGCTTTAGTGGATTCTCAACTGATTATTCCTTCATTCATTCAAGAAATTTTTTCACTTTACAGTACCTGATTGGCAAAATGTGAATATTGGATAACTAATTGTGGATATGGGGAGATGGGAAACTTCTTGCAAGCTGATGCGAGTATAAACTGGTTGAGCCATTCTGGAGAGTGATATGGCAATATTTAGTGAAATTACATATGTGTATTCCCTACAACCTGGCAATCCCACTCTGGGCATAAATTCCCAAACAACTCACAAAAGGCTCATAAAAGGACTTGAATGAGAATGGTCAGTAAAGCACTGATTTTAATACTAAGGAATTTCAGGCACCTAGATGTCCAGCACAAGGGAAATGGACAGGTAAAATGAGGAAGGCAGCAGTTAGAAACGACAAACTAAATGTACATACAACAACATGGATGGGCTTTAAACAGAATGATACATGAGAAACAAACAAACAAAAAAGCCCAGAAGTATAGTTATAGCATTATAACATTAGTGCAAATTAAACACACACAAACGAAACAATATATTTTACAAGCATACAAAAATATCAAAGGACATACATCAAACACATTAGATTTGATGCCTATAAGGTAATCACTGAAAGAGGAAAATAAAACAAAAGGCTTTGCATGGACCAATGTTCACAAACGTTCTCCTGCATTCAAGGCCATTCTTAACCTATTTTCTGGAGAGTGAAAGGGAGAAATATTTATTGAGTGCTGACTATAGGCTAGGTAGTATTGTCTGCCTCCCCACCTTGGGATCCAAAGAATATCTTTGCCCTTGGAAACCTCACAGCCCAGTTGGGAAAATGAACAAGTTAACAAAAATCCAGTTGGTAAGTCCTATAGAGTTTGGTGAAAAGTGCTGTGGAGTACCATAAGAGATTATGACTTAACATTAATTTGTGTTTATATAGGGGTCTATTACTTAATTTATATGTAATTTTCCATCATAATAATGACTGAAATATATCATACTTTAATGAGTTGGGGTTTTGGGGTTTCTTTTTTCCTCTTTCCTCTTTATCTGTTCCTAGTATTGTGTAGTTTCTACTTTGGGACTAGCTAAGGCTTGCCTGCTGTAGAAATGTTGGAGTGCCATCTGCTGGTGGAAATGTTTTATAGTTCCCCCATCTATCTTACAATACATTTTAGAGAACAAAAATGTCACACATATCATATGATATCTGGGCTTGAAGGAATTTTAGAGATCATCTATTTCAGGTCCTTGATTTAGAGATTAGAAAATATCTCCTTACAAGATTTTATTTCATTTAAGGTAAATGTGTGTGTGCATTTTCACATACCTCTTTCATCACCTCTGTGAGCTTCATAGAACTTTGTATAGTAAAGACTCACAAAGCTAAACTATCTTAATTTTCCCAAAGAGATAAACATATAAACTCCTTTAGAGGGGTCCGTAAGACATGTTTAAACATTTATATAAAGCCCATTTCCCAGGAAAACAATCTTAGGAAGGCAGCTTACTACAGTGCCAAACAAATGAGCTTCAAGGTCAGACTTACATTCATCTCAGCTTTACAATTTACTAAGAAGCCTTAAGTTCAACTTCGCTGAATCTCAATTTCTTTATATGTGAAAAAAAAACAGTAATCTAATTTACACGGATATTACAGTAATTTGTGGAGCACATGTAACAATAAAATGCTTAGTAATGTCAGAAAAATGTTTAACAGCTAAACTAAACCCCTAATACTAATTTAAATGTTTCTTAATCCTTCCTTAATGAAGCTAAAAACTGTAAATGGATCTTCCTGTCATTTATATTTTATATTTAATATAAATAATCAGCTGCCTCTAAGATATTTCATACAATTAATTCCCATAAAAATGGAAGGCAAAACTTGTTTTAATAGCTCAGTGGATATCTAGGCAGATCACACTTCTGCTTTAAGGCCTTGCTATTCATAGTGTGGTTCACAGATCCAGCAGCATTAGCATAAACTGGGAGCAATTAGAAATACAGAATCTCGGGCTCCACCCAGACTTACCAAATTAGAATCTACATTTTAACAGGTTCCTCAAGTGATGAAAATTCACATTTAAAGTCTGAGAAGCATTACTTTACAGGACAGCAAATAGAACCTGAGCTCCATTATTTTAGGAGAGGTTGCCAGAACTAGCCCTGCTCTGTTCCTCTTGACTAAATTTATCTATGTTTTAATGTTTAAGTACTGAAACTTCTTCAGTTCTTTAAAATTTTAGTAAAACTCATCTTTGCATAACACAGAGCACTTAACATAGCCCATGGAAAGAAGGGAGAAAGGAAAATATGATACTACTGTCATTAATAAAATGATGTCCCAAAGCCAAAGAACACAGAAATTGAGTAAACACTACAAGCAATATGGAGTTACAGAGTTTCTGTTACTGACAGTGAATAAGCAACTGTAAAATATGGAATAGACCAGTCAGAAATATCATGAAAATTAATCCATACGGATACGTCTACACATCTTTGTGAGAGTAATGATACATGAAGCAGCAATTTCAAACCTAGCAACAGCCAGCACCAGCTTCAGAAAAACTCCCAGTTGCTGAGAAGTCTGAATGTCCAGGTGGTAAAAATCAGGAGATTCATGAAAACAAAATTAGGCATGGTCTACCTGAGCTTTAACCAGATAATCAAAAAACAAGTAATGTGCTACTCATACTCTATGAAGACAAAAAAAAGTTATCAAATATTTACCTAGTACCCACTGTGTACAAGCCATGATAGAAGCAAAACAAAGTCATACAATTAAAGAGGAAGAGTAAGCACACAAAACCATGTAGGCTGAGAAACAGGCAAAAACTGCTCATGCCACAGGAAGACTCAATATGAAAATAAAGTTGAAAACTGAAAGCATTTCCTCTAAGATCAGGAATGAGACAGAGATGTCCACTCTTGCCACTATTATTCAACATAGTTTTGGAAGTCCTAGACATGGCACTCAGGGAAGAAAAAGAAATAAAAGGAATCAAAATTGGAAAACAAGAAATAAAACTGTCACTGTTTGCAGATGACATGATACTATATATAGAAAATCCTAAAGATGCCACCTGAAAACTACTAGAGCTCATCAATGAATTTGGTAAAGTTACAGCATACAAAATTCATATACAGAAATCCCTTGCATTCTGTACACTAAAAATAAAAGAGAAATCAAGGAAACAATCCCATTCACCACTGCATTAAAAAGAATAAAATACCTAGGAATAAATCTACCTAAGGAGGCAAAAGACCTGTATGCAAAAAACTATAAGACACTGATGAAAGAAATAAAAGATGACACAAACAGATGGAGAGATATACCATGTTCCTGGATTGGAAGAATCAATATTGTGAAAATGACTATACCACCCAAAGCAATCTACAGATTCAATGTAATCCCTATCAAATTGGCAGCAGCATTTTTCACAGAATTAGAACAAAAAATTTTACAATTTGTAAGGAAATACAAAAGACCATGAATAGCCAAAGCAATCTTGAGAAAGAAAAATGGAGCTGGAGGAATCAGGCTCCCTGACTTCAGACTATACTACAAAGCTACAGAAATCAAGACAGTATGGTACTGGCACAAAAACAGAAATATAGATCAATGGAACAGGATAGAAAGCCCAGACATAAACCCACACACATGTGGTCACCTTATCTTTGACAAAGGAGGCAAGAATATACAATGGAGAAAAGCAGCCTCTTCAATAAGTGGTGCTGGGAAAACTGGACAGCTACATGTAAAAGAATGAAATTAGAACACTTCCTAACACTATATACAAAAATAAACTCAAAATGGATTAAAAACCTAAATGTAAGGCCAGACACTATAAAACTCTTAGAGAAAAACATAGGCAGAACACTCTATGATATAAATCACAGCAAGATCCTTTTTGACCCACCTCCTAGAGCACAGCAAAGGAAACCATAAACAAGATGAAAAGACAACCCTCAGAATGGGAGAAAATATTTGCAAAAGAAGCAACTGACAAAGGCTTAATCTCCAAAATACACAAGCAGCTCATGCAGCTCAATATCAAAAACATAGACAACCCAATCCAAAAATGGGCAGAAGACCTAAATAGACATTTCTCCAAAGAAGACATACACATTGCCAAAAAACACATGAAAAGATCCTCAATATCACTTATCATTAGAGAAATGCAAATCAAAACCACAATGAGGTATCACCTCACACCAGTCAGAATGGCCATCATCAAAAAATCTAGAAATAATAAATGCTGGAGAGGGTGGGAAGAAAAGGGAACCCTCCTCCACTGTTGGTGGGAATGTAAATTGATACAGCTGCTATGGAGAACAGTATGGAGGTTCCTTAAAAAGCTAAAAATAGAACTACCATATGACCCAGCAATCCCACTACTGGGCATATACCCTGAGAAAACCATAATTCAAAAAGATATATGTACCACAATGTTCACTGCAGCGCTATTAACAATAGCCAGGACATGGCAGCAACCTAAATGTCCACTGACAGATGAATGGATAAAGAAGATGTGGCACATATGTACAATGGAATATTAGTCATAAAAAGGAACAAAACTGAGTTATTTGTAGTGAGGTGAATGGACCTAGAGTCTGTCACACAGAGTGAAGCAAGTCAGGAAGAGAAAAACAAATACCGTATGATAACGCACATATATGGAATCTAAAAAAATGGTACTGATGAACCTAGTGGCAAGGCAGGAATAAAGATGCAGACATAGAGAACGGACCTGAGGACACGGCGTGGGAAGGGGAAGCTGGGACAAAGTGAGAGAGTAGTACTGACATGTATACACTACCAAATGTAAAATGGATGGCTAGTGGGAAGCTGCTGCATAGCACAGGGAGATCAGCTCGATGCTTTGTGATGACCTAGAGGGGTGGGATATGGAGGGTGGGATGGAGGTTCAAGAGGGAGGGGATACGGGGATATATGTATACATATAGCTGATTCACTTTGTTGTACAGCAGAAACTAATACAACATTGTAAAGCAATCATACTCCAATAAAGATATTTTTTAAAAAATGAATTTTACTTTTAACAAAGCTAAGAGTTCACACCACTAAACCAGATTTACAAGAAATGTTAAAAGGATTTCTCTAAGTGGAAAACGAAAGACCAAAAGTAGATATGAAAATTATGAAAGAAAAACTCTCATTGTAAAGCAAACATGCAGTAAAGGTAGGAGATCAACTACTTATAACACTAGAGGAAGGTTAAAACATAAAAGTAGTAAAATAATCTATACCCATTATAAGAAGGTAAGGAATACACAAAACAAAAAGATGTAAAATATGAGACCAAAAACATTAAATGGGAGTGAGGGGGGAGAAGTAAAAATGCAGGGTTGTTAGAATGCATTCAAACTTAAGAAGTCATCAACTAAATACAAATATAAATACAAGTATATATGTAACTCATGGTAACCAGAAGCCAGAAAACTATAATAGATACACACCAAAAAGAGAAAGGAATCCAAATCTTTAGTGTTACTAAAGATAGTCATGAAATCTCACAAGAGAGCAAAAGAAGAAGAAAGGAACAAAAAACTGCAAAAACAACCAGAAAACAATGAACAAAATGGCAATAAGTACATACCTATCAGTTATTGCTTTAAATGTCAAAAGACTAAATGCTCCAATTAAAAGACAAAGAGTAGGGGCTTCCCTGGTGCCGCAGTGGTTGAGAGTCCACCTGTTGATGCAGGGGACATGGTTTCGTGCCCCGGTCTGGGAAGATCCCACAGGCCACGGAGCGGCTAGGCCCGTGAGCCATGGCCATTGAGCCTACACGTCCAGAGCCTGTGCTCCACAACGGGAGATGCCACAACAGTGAGAGGCCCGCGTACCGCAAAAAAAAAAAAAAAAGACAAAGAGTGGCTGAATGGAAACAAAAACAAGACCCATATCTATGTTGCCTATAAGAGATTCATTCCAGATCTAAAGACACATACAGACTGAAAGTAAGGGGACAGAAAAGAGTATTTCATGTAAATTGAAACAAAAAGAAAACTGGGGTAGCAATATTTATATCAGATGAAATACTGATATCAACACAAAGACTATAACAAGAGATAAAGAAGGATATTACATAATGATCAAGGAATCAATCCAACAAGACATAACAATTGTAAATATATATGCACCCAACACAGAAGCACCTAAATACATAAAGCAAATATTAACAAACATGAGGAAGAAATTCAAATTAACACAGTAATAGTAGGAAACTTTAATGCCCACTTACATCAGTGGACAAATCATTCAGACAGAAAATCAGTAAGGAAACTCTGGCCTTAAATGACACATTAAACCAAGTGGACTTAACAGATAAATATAAAACATTCCATCCAAAAGCAGCAGAATACACATTCTTTTCAAGTGCTCATGGAACTTTCTTCAGGATAGATCACGTGCTCAGCCACAAAACAAGTCAGTAAATTTAGGAACACTGAAATCATATCAAGCATCTTTCTGACTATAACACTATGAAACCAGACATCAATTACAAGGAAAAAACTATAAGAACACAAACGTGGAGGAAAAACAATATGCTACTAAACAACCAATGAATCACTGAAAAAACAAAGGAGAAATCAAAAATTACTTAGAGACAAATGAAAATAAAAACACAGCAATCCAAAATCTATGGAATATAGCAAAAGCAGTTCTAAGAGGGAAGTTTATGGTGATATAAGCCTACCTCAAGAAAGAAGAAATATCTCAAATAAAGAACCTAATCTTATACCTAAAAGAACTAGAAAACTAAGAACAAACAAAACCCAAATTTACTAGAAGGAAAAAAATCATTAAAATCAGGGCAGAAATAAATGAAATACAGACTAAAATAATATAGAACAGATCAATGAAACTAAGAGCTGGTTCTCTGAAAAGATAAATAAAATTGATAAACCTTTAGTTAGACTCATCAATAAAAAGAGAGAGGGCCCTAATCAGTAAAATCAGAAATGAGAAAGAAGTTACAAATGACACCACAGAAATACAAAGGATCATAAGAGATTACTATGAACAACTTTATACCAATAAAATGGACAACCTAGAAGAAATTATAAATTCCTAGAAACATACAATCTATTTACAGATTCTATTTCACTTCTAGTGATTGGTCTATTCAAATTATCTATTTCTTCTTGATTCAATTTTGGTGGGCTATATGTTTCTAGAAAGTTGTCCATTTCTTCTAGGTTGTCGAATTTTTTGTCATATAATTGGTTCATAATACTCTCTTATTGTTTTTTGTATTTCTGCAGTATCGGTTTGTATTTCTCCTTTTCCATTTCTTATTTTGTTTGTGTTCTCTCTCTTTTCTTCTTGGTGAGCCTAGCCAAATGGTGTCAATTTTGTTTACCCTTTCAAAGAAGCAGCTCTTGGTTTTACTGATTTTGTTTTATTGTTTTTTTAATCTCTATTTTATTTATTTCCTCTCTAATCTTTATCTTTTCCTTCCTCCTGCTGACTTTAGGTTTTGTTTGTTCTTCGTTTTCTAATTCTTCTAGATGGTAGGTTAGCTTATTTGAGATTTTTCTTGTTTTTTGAGGAAGGCCTGTATCGCTATGAACTTCCCTCTAAGAACTGCTTTTGCTACATCCCATAGATTTTGTATGGTTGTGTTCTCATTGTCATTTGTCTCAAGGTATCTTTTCTTTTCTTTTTTTTTTTTGTGGTGCGCAGGCCTCTCACTGTTGTGGCCTCTCCCATTGCGGAGCACAGGCTCCGGATGCGCAAGCTCAGCGGCCATGACTCACGGGCCCAGCCACTCTGCGGCATGTGGGATCTTCCCGGACCGGGGCACGAACCCGTGTCCCCTGCATCAGCGGGCGGACTCTCAACCACTGCACCACCAGGGAAGCCCCTCAAGGTATCTTTTAATTTCCTTTTTCATTTCCTCGTTGACCTATTGGATTTTTAGTAGCATTTTTTTTTGAGAGAGTTAAATCTGTTTCAAATCAGTACTTCAAACTCCAGAGAGACACAAGTCACTTCTTCAAAATGTGGAAATGCATTGTAAATAACATATATCACCAAACCATTAACAAGCCTAATTTGAAAAATGCAAGTAGGTGGATAGTTGATGATTAGTACCCTCACCCACAAAACATTACAAGAAAACCTAAAGCATATGCCCATTCCTAGGCTCCAAATAAAGGAGACACATGATGAGTGTGTTATACTATCCATTTTACCTCCACTGATGTTTTCAGCTGTTTGTTTGTTTTGCCAAATTGGTAAATATTATCTATGCCTTTCCTGGTGTAAAATCAATATGAGCTGTACAATATTTGTATCAAAAGTAAGTATTGGATATTGGGTTATAGAGTGAGAAATGCAAGAAAAAATAACTTTAAAAACAGAAAGTTATTATCTCCTGATTTAAAAGAGGGGGTCAAGAGAAGAGGTAATTGGGGCTTCCCTGGTGGCGCAGTGGTTGAGAGTCTGCCTGCTAATGCAGGGGACACGGGTTCGAACCCTGGTCTGGGAGGATCCCGCATGCCGCGGAGCAACGGGGCCCGTGAGCCACAACTACTGAGCCTGCGCGTCTGGAGCCTGTGCTCCACAACAGGAGAGGCCACGATAGTGAGAGGCCCGTGCACCGCAATGAAGAGTGGCCCCCGCTTGCCACAACTAGAGAAAGCCCTCGCACAGAAACGACCCAACACAGCAAAAATTAATTAATTAATTAATAAACTCCTACCCCCAACATCTTCTTTAAAAAAAAAAAAAAGAGAAGAGGTAATTTGCTTGTAGAAATTTGAACTCTTTTAATGGTTTTTATTACAGTTTGTTGAATATTTCACTCAGGAATTTGAAATGTTACTTAGGAATGCTGTTTTTTCATCTCATCCATCAGAGCACACAGGCAGGAGTTTGTTTCTGCTAGCTTGTTCAACAGCTTATTGTCAGTTACATTAAGACTCATTTAGACCAACTAAATGAGAATAAATGTTCCTTAAGGGCTTCCCTGGTGGCGCAGTGGTTGAGAATCCGCCTGCCGACGCAGGGGACATGGGTTCGTGCCCTGGTCTGGGAAGATCCCACATGCCGCGGAGCTCCTGGGCCCGTGAGCCATGGCCGCTGAGCCTGCGCGTTCGGAGCCTGTGCTCCGCAACGGGAGAGGCCACAACAGTGAGAGGCCTGCGTACCGCAAAACAAAACAAAACAAAACAAAAAAAAGAGATGCATAAATGTTCCTTAAAAGAAAATGAAGCTTTCAGCAAATAATTCAACTCATCAAGCAGCTACTGAATGCCTACTTTGTGCAGTTGTGGTTAACTTAGTGTCTCCCAGTTTCTACTCTATCTACCACTTCTTTCTCAGGTCATTTCCTTTTGTTCCACCTTTTTTTTTTAGATTACATGCTTCCTGTTGGGGAGCAGGTTGGGACTCATTTTGCCAGTGGACACCTGCGCCCATGAATGCCCTATACACAAGTGGCATTCATGTGGAGTGGCAGCAAGCTAGAAGTCCAATTCCCCTCCATATAGATCATCAGATGTATATATCATGTCTCATGTCTTTTTTTTTTATTATTTTTCTTATTAATTTTTACTGTAGTATAGAATCTTTACAATGTCGTATTAGTTTCTGCTGTGCAGCAAAGTGAATCAGTTATACGTATACATATATCCACTATATTTTATATTTCCTTCCCATTTAGGTCACCACACAGCACTGAGTGGAGCTCCCTGTGCTATACAGTAGGTTCTCATTAGTTATCTATTTTATACATAGTAGTGTATATATGTCAATCCCAATCTCCCAGTTCATCCCATCCCCCTTTCCCCCCTTGGTAGCCATAAGTTTGTCCTCTACATCTGTGACTCTTATTTCTACTTTGCAAATAAGTTTACCTGTACCATTTTTCTGTATTCCACATATAAGCAATATTATATGATATTTGTTTTGCACTTTCTGACTTACTTCACTCTGTATGACAATCGCTAGGTCCATCCACATCTCTGCAAATGGCACTATTTCATTCCTTTTTATGGCTGAGCAATATTCCATTGTATATATGTACCACATCTTCTTTATCCATTCCTCTGTTGAGACATTTAGGTTGCTTCCATGTCCTGGCTATTGTAAACAGTGCTGAAATGAACATTGGGGTGCATGTATCTTTTTGAATTATGCTTTTCTCTGGATATATGCCCAGGAGTGGGATTGCTGGGTCATATGGCAGTTTCATTTTTAGTTTTTTGAGAAACCTCCATACTGTTCTCCATAGTGAGTTGTAACATGTTGTTTAATATCCATGTAATTGTTTTTTTCTCATTTCTTTTCCTGTGGTTGATTCTAGTTTCATGCTGTGGTGGTCAGAAAAGATGCTTGAAATAATTTCTATACTCTTAAATTTGTTGAAGTTTGTTTTGTGTCCTAGTATGTCATCAATCCTAGAGAATGTTCCATGTACACTTGAAAAAAATGTGTATTCTGGGTTTTTTTGGATGTAATGTCCTGACAATATCAATTAAGTCTAACTGTTCTATTGTATCATTTAGGATCTCTGTTGCTATTGATTTTCTGTCTGGAAGATCTATTGATGTGAGTTGAGTGTTAAAGTCTCCTACTATTATTGCATTCCTATCAATTTCTCCATTTATGTCTGTTAGTATTTGTTTTATGTATTTGGGTTCTCCTATATTAGGTGCATATATGTTGACAAGTGTAAAATCCTCCTCTTGTATTGATCCTTTCATCATTATATAGTTTCCATCTTTATATTTCTTTACGGCCTTTGTTTTAAAGTCTGTTTTGTCTAAGTATTGCAACCCCCGCTTTCTTATCATTTCCATTTGCATGAAATATCTTTTTCCACCCCCTCACTTTCAGTCTATGTGTGTCCTTTGCCCTAAGGTGGGTCTCTTATAGGCAGCACATGATAGACTCTCATTTTTTATCCAGTCTGCCACTCTATGTCTTTTGATTGGAGCAATTAGTCCTTTGACATTGAAGGCAATTTTTGTTTTCCGGTTGATTCTGTTTCTTCTTTCTTTCTTTTTCTTTTTGTGGCTTGATGATTTCCTTTTATTTTATGCTTGTGTCCTCTTCTTTTTGGTTTTTATTAATCTATTGTATGTTTTTGATTTGTGGTTATCCTGTTTCTCAAGTATGTTAACCCCTTTCTATATCTGCTTGCTTTAGACTGATAGTCATATAGGCTCAAACACATTATAAAAAAAAAAGAGAGAGAGAATCTACATTTTCTTACTCTCCTCCCCACATTTATGATTTTGATGTCCTCTTTTACATCTTCATGTTTATCCTTTTGCTGTTCCTTGTGTTTATGATCACTTTCACAAATACTTTTTTTTTCTTTTTGATCTATATACTGACTTATTTAAGTGATTTACTTTCCAATTGTGATTTCCTCTTTCCTATATCTTCTTGCTTCCTTTCTATTTAGAGAAGATCTTTCAATATTTCTTTTAGGATAGGTTTAGTATTGCTGTATTCTTTTAGTTTTCGCTTGTCCAAGAAAATAGGATAGCTTTAGTATTGCTGTAGTCTTTTAGTTTTTGCTTGTCTGAGAAATTCTTTATCTCTCCTTCTAGTCTAAATTATAATCTTGCTGGGTAGAGTATTCTAGGTTCAGATTTTTCCCTTTCAAGCCTTTGAATATATTTTGCCACTCCCTTCTGGCCTGCAACATTTCTGTAGAGAAATCAGCTAACAGCCTTATTGGAATTGCCTTGTAATTAACTCTTTTTCTCTTGCTGCCTTTAGAATCCTCTCTTTAATTTTTGCCATCTTGATAATAATGTCTTGACGTAGGTCTGTTTGGGACCCTCTGTGCTTCCTGTATCTGGATATCTGTTTCCTTCTTTAGGTTTGGGAAGTTTTTAGCCATAATTTCTTTAAATACATTTTCAATCCCCTTTTCTCTTTCTTCTCCTTCTGGAATCCCTATTATGCATAGATTAGCATGCTTTATATTATCCCATAGGGCTCTTATATTGCTTTCATTTCTTTTATTTGGCTTTCTGTCTGCTGTTTTGATTGGGTAATTTCCACTAGTCTATCTTCCAGGTCACTTATTCTTTCTTCTGCATTATTCATTCTGCTATCTATTGCCTTGAGCTCAGCTTTTGTCTTGGCAAATGGATTTTCTAATTTCTCTTGGCTCTTCCTTATAGTTTCTAGCTCCTTTTTACAGTAATCTGCATTTCTGTTGACAGCCTTTCTTAATTCCTTCAGTATTTTCATTACCTCCTTTTTGAATCCGATGTCTATTAGACTGAAGAGGTCTGTTTCATTTTTCGTTCCTTCAGGGGAATTCTCTTGGTCTTTTAAGTGGGAGTGGTTCCTCTGCTTCTTCATTTTACTTATATTTCTCTTATTCTGTGAGTTTAGGAGAAACAATTATCTACTGTAGTCTTGGAAGGCTATTTATATGCAGGAACATCCTGGCATAGCTTGTGTGGGTTTAACATTTTTGGCACAAGGGCTGTTTTTAGTTTCAATGCCTTCCACCTCTTTCCTCACCATATGGTGGCTGTTATCCCCTTGATAGGGGGTGTGCAGATGCAGTGGCCTCCATGTGCTCCTGGGGCCTATGCCAGTTAGGGCAGCAATTGGCATTCGCTCCTGGTTTTCTCAGCAATGGTGGGAGCCTGCACCCGTCTCTGGGGCTCGTGATAGCAGCAGCAGCTCATGCCTGCCCCTGGAGCTCATGTAGGCAGTATCCTCTTGCTTGAGCGCATGTGCTTAGGTAAAGAAGCTCCTATGGCGGTCCTGTCCCTCCCCTCATGTGTCCCCCAACAATGTCAACTTGCCTCTCTGATGGGCCCAGGCTTCTTCCACGTATACCCTCTGTGTGGCTGCACCACACTCCAGCCCCTTCAGGCTGTCTCCACACAGCTAGCCCTAGTCCTCTCTCGGGGTCTGACCTCCAAAGCTGAGCTTCAGCACCCAGCCCCCGCCTGCACCAGCAGACAAGCATCTCAGGCTGGGGAGCGCAGGGCACCAGTACCAACTGTCTGTGCACATCTCTCTCCATTTGGCCTTCTGCAAACCAGTTGCTGCGCTCTCCTCCAAGGCTCCAAAGCTCCCCCTCCATCCCAGCTGATCTCCCCACCAGTGAGGGGACTTCCCAGGGTGTGGAAACATTTCCTCTTTCACAGCTCCCTCCCAGGGGCTCAGGTCCCATCATGATTCCTTTCTCTCTTTTTAACTTTTCTTCCTTCTTTTGTTCTACCCAGTTACATGGAGATTTTCTTGCCCTTTCAGAAGTCTGAGGTCTTCTGCCAGCGTTCAGTAGATGTTCTGTGAGAACTGTTCCACATGTAGATGTATTTTTGATGTATTTGTGGGAGGAGGTGAGCTCCACATCCTACTCCTCCACCATCTTGATCGCTCTCTCTTAACTTTTTTAATTAGCTTGTTTTACTGATTAGCTTGTTTTACTGATTTGACTTGTTTTACTGATTTGATAGAACCATGTAAATAATTTATCTAATTATAAAAGAAAAAATTTAAGCAACCATTAAAAACTGAAAATAAAATGAAACAAAGCAACCTAAAAGGTATCCACATAGGGATATAACTACACACAGAGAAACTATTTCAAGTGACTTTAAAGCCCAGTAATTTATACATCTATAGTAGTCATAATCATTGGCAGTAGTGTTGGTATTATTATTCTTAGACTGTTATGTGTGTAATGTGGGATAAAGCAAATTAACTTTCATGTAATAGTCTATTTTATTCCATCAAATCCAGCATTCATGAGAACCAGAGCTCTCAGCAAAAAAGGAAAAAGAATTAGAATATCATGTAATATTAAAAGACAAACAAAAGATGAGGTTAAGTAAAAAATCCTATAGTATGGAATTTGAACTAGAAGTATTACTAAGAATTCAGGATGTATTTTATCTTTTTTTAAAAAAATCGTTATTTCCTAGTTCTATCCACTGAACTAGCCTAGAAACAATGACCAACCCAGTAGGAATGAGCACCTTAATGCAGATTTCCCTACCAAGAGGAATCATGGATCCTTGGGAAAATATCACTACAAGAAGAAAGACACATATGTATATGTATAACTGATTCACTTTGTTATATAGCAGAAACTAACACACCATTGTAAAGCAATTATACTCCAATAAAGATGTAAAAAAAAAAAGAAGAAGAAAGACAGTCAGATATGATGTGCCACCTGGTAGAAGAACACAGCGTTATCTATGAAGAAGTCTTGAGGGAACAAAAAAAGAACCTGGATCTCCAAACTCAATTACAAGTTCACAGGAAAATACAGAGGGCAAAGGAATCCACTAAACATCAAGGAAATGCAAACAGGAAAATCCAGACTCAGTTTCCTTTCTACAGGACAAATGATCTAGTTTCTTCTACACACACACACACACACACACACACACACACACACACACAACTGTAAAGGGGGAGGCACTTTGGATTAAAGGAGACAAAAAATATGTCATCCGACGGACCTGAAGGGTATTATGCTTAGTGAAGTAAGTCAGACAAAGACAAATACTATATATTTTCATTTATACATGGAATTTTAAAAATAAATAAAACATGTATTTATATGTGGAATTTTAAAAATAAAACAAGTGAACTAAATTCATAAAACAGGCTCATAGATAAAGAAAACAAACTAGTGGTTACCAGTGGGAAATGGGGGGGGTGGGCAAGATAGGAGAAGGAAATTAAGAGGTAAAACTACTAAGTATAAAATAAATAAGACACAAAGATGTGATGTACAGCACAGGGAGTATAACTAATATTTTATAATAATTTTAAGTGGAGTATAATCTATAAAAATATTGAATCACTATGTTGTACACCTGAAATTAATGGAACATTAGTTTACAACTATAAATCAACTATACTTCAATTACAGACACACATATATATAAATACACATAAATAAACCAATCACAACATGATTCAAATAAAATGAAAAAAATCCAGAGTATTTATGAGGTAACTGGAAAACTGGTTATTTGTTGATACTAATGGCTTACTGTTAATTCTTTCATGTGATATCGTTCTACAGGTGATATAACTATATAATTATAGTTATCTTTTAAGACTTTATCATTTAGAGATACATAATGGAATATGTATTAAAATATAATCAAGCTCTAGACCTGTGTTGAGAAGCTCTAGAAAAGCATCTGCTTACAAGTGAGATTAAATAATAACTGTAACATGGTGATATCAGGTAACCAGTTAGGGTTTGAATCATCTGATCACCTGTATCTAATTTTAAAAGACAGATTTAAATTCCCTTTAACAACAACTCTGACCTTCGCTGCTACTCTCCCATGCCCCCACATATACACTCCAACTTCCCCTTCATTCCTTCTTTAAACTTTTCCCATTATGAAAGTTCCCTTTAAGCAAAAACTAGAAAGATGGAACAAAACTCAGGCTGTCATAGTAATGTTTAAAAAATGAAAAAAATTCTCAGATTTAATGATGCATCCTGAAGTATTTATAAGTAAAATTTCATGATGGGACTTGCTTTAAAATACTCCAGAAGAAAGAAGAGAGAGGGAAGATAGCTGAAAATATTCTCAAAATGTTGTAATTATTGAATCTACGTGATAGATACATGGGGTTCATTATATAATTCTATTCTGGGAATCTTTTGGAAACCCTTCATTAAAAGGTTTTTTAAAGTAAAAAGAAAAATATTAAAATATGCAATGATGGACTTCCCTGGTGGCACAATGATTAAGAATTCTCCTGCCAATGCAGGGGACATGGGTTCAACCCCTGGTCCAAGAAGATCCCACATGCCGCAGAGCAACTAAGCCCGTGAGCTACAACTACTGAGCCTGCATGCCACAACTACTGAAGCCGCGTGCTCCAGAGCCCACGTGCCGCAACTACTGAGCCCGTGTGCTGCAACTACTGAAGTCCACATGCCTAGAGCCCATGCTCCACAACAAGAGAAGCCACTGCAATGAGAAGCCCGTGCACGGCAACGAAGAGTAGCCCCCACTCAACACAACTAGAGAAAGCCCGCACGCAGCAACGATGACCCAACGCAGCCAAATAATAATAATAAAATAAAATTTTAAAAATATCTAATGATCATAAAGCAGGTTAAAGGTAAATGCTTAACAAATTATAGACAAAGAAAACAGAATCCAAGAAAATAAGGTTCAAATCTAGGCACTAAAACCTGGGAGAATCAGGTCCAATCGTTTCCAAGAGAAACAAAGGATGTAAGTTTTCTCTCCTGGAGTTACTTGACACAGATCTTTAGGTAGGGCACATATAAAATGGGCAAATGAACGGATAGCCAGTGGATGGATAGATGGATGGATGGAGTGTCAGAAAAATGATCCAGTAACTGACCCTCTAAAAAATGAATGCTACAGAGAGAGGGAGTAACCATTAATGGCAGGGACAAAAAGGAAGCCATGATGCTCTGGCCAGTGAGGATATGTGCACTATATCTGATGCCAGGGACATGACTTCTAAGATCCAGTCTGAAGCAAGCCCTTATAGAAGATAAAGGCAAACAGATCATTAACCAATCTGGGCTATATAACTTCTCTGACACCGTTTGTATAAAGTATAGCTAAATGCCTTTTAACAGTATGAGGCAAGAAGTTCAAGGAGACAGAACAGAAACTAAGCTTGGAGCTCCTGAGCTGAAATCTATCAATCAATGGACATGGAAACAGAAAGGGGGCTTTCACCTCCTTCATCAGAACTGCCTTGGCAAGAGATAACATCTCTGGGAGCAGCCACATGTTTTCAGAGCTTCCCTTCTGTCTGAGATCACTTCTTAGGAGGCTAAATGCAGGTAATGAAATTCTCTAGCAAGGATGGCACTGTCTGAAAAACAATTTTTTCCTCAATTTCCACAAAGCAAACTGAATCAAGTTTTCATATAGTATAAAGTCAAACCACACAACACTCAGCTGGTGAATATATTTCACCAACAGCTGACTTAGTGATATCACTTACACGGATATAACTTTTTTAACTAGAACAAAATTCTGCAAGGGGACTATTTGCCAGTTCACTTCTCATGAAAAAAATAATCATTTAATATCAGAAATGCAAGGGACCTAAGAAATTCTTCAATTCACTCCTTCATTTTACAGATGTGGAAACATAGGCTCTTGCAGGGCCAAAGAGGAAAAGTCATATAGCAAGTTACTGACTGAGTTAGATCTAGAATTCAGTTCCTCCAAAATCCAGTATTATGGTTCTTAAAGAATTGGAGCACTTTTGAATTCAATTAATTTTTCCTATTGAGATGAGGACAAGTTGAAGTTAAATCTTGAAAGTTTACCTTATTGACTGCAGTTAACTTTTTGTTATCATTTCCCCCAGTATGTCTCTGTTCTCTCTGTAGGTGGTCCTGTAGATGGCATGAGCCATGGGAAATTTGACACCTACACCTTAGCATCCTAAAGTTAGGGTGACAATATAGTTTATCACCCAACTTGGGACACTTAGAGCTAAGGGAATACTATTAATAAGTACACAAGGACCAAGGTATAAACTGGACTCCTCTGGACAAACTGTAATGTATTGTGGTCACCCTACTAATAATTACCTGCTTAGGATGTCTGGGCCAGAAAGGATCCCAGGGACAGCCCTCTTCCTTCCTTCCTTCCTTTTTTATTTAATCCTGACCCATCTTAATGACCCCTCCTCTCCATCTTCCCCATCCTCATCTCCCACCTCTTGCTCCTAGGGTCCATCCCAGGGATACATAAAGCCCGTTCACTTTGAATACTGCCTTTTTCAAAAAAAAAGGTTCTGAAGAACCTAGGGGCAGGACAGGAATAAAGACGCAGATGTAGAGAATGGACTTGAGGACACGAGGAAGGGGAAAGGGAAGCTGGGATGAAGTGAGAGAGTGGCATGGACATATATACACTACCAAATGTAAAATAGATAGCTAGTGGGAAGCAGCCACATAGCACAGGGAGATCAGCTTGGTGCTTTGTGTCCACCTAGAGGGGAGGGATAAGGAGGGTGGGAGGGAGATGCAAGAGGGAGGAGATATGGGGATATATGTTTATGTATAGCTGATTCACTTTGTTATACAGCAGAAACTAAAGCACCATTATAAAACAATTATACTCCAATAAAGATGTTAAAAAAAATACTGCCTTTTTCCAGCTGAGCAGCATCCTTCCTGGGTGTTCATCCTCTCTCCCCCAGCGAAATGACTGTAGTGTTGCCCCTAGAACAACCAACCTCATCCCAGGTACCAGCCCAAATAGACTCCATCAGACCAGAATATCTCTCAGGACATGAGACTATAAGAGAACCCTTTTCCTGGAAGTGAAGGGAATAGATTGTTATAGGATGGAAGGTGTGTGTCTTTGTGCATAATGCTAATGACTGAATACTAGTTCATGGTATCATGAACACAGATATTTTTAAAAAAAGCAAAAAAGACACTAAAAATTTGTTTTATTAGTAATCTTTAGTAACAATAGCTTATATGTCCAAAATAAAGTATCTTATTCATCTTATTACCACATGTAGTACTTTGCCTACAATAAATGTCTAATAAATATTTGTTGAAAATGAATAAAACTAATTTTTGAACTATTTTATCACATATATGTAGCAATATTACTACTTAGAACAATCATCATAAAAGGTCTATTTACTAACACCTACAATGACCCAGACACCATGCTCAGTACTTCATAGTAATGCCTATTTACCTACAAACCAAGAACTAGTCTATGTATTACTAAATGCCTTTATTTCATTGGCACACAAAACCCAAAAAAAGTGTTAAAATTTCATAATTGGGCACTTGTGTAGCACAATTATCTAGTCATAACTTTGAAAGGAATTTTGCTTCCAGTCCAGGTTTTTTCACTACACACTAATCCCTTTAACATATGTATGTCTTAACCTGTTAGCTCCTTCTGTTCCCCTGTACTCTCACCTGAGCATTTATAGCGTCATCCAAATTATATTTATAATGCTCATTTATGCATTCCAGAGTTTTTTTTTAATCTGTGGGGTTTTTTGATCTGTATTTAGAGTCTTAAAAATCCCATAACTGGCAAATAGGATAACTGCTGTTAGTAAAGGAAGAAAGAAACAATATTGAGTTCTATTCTCTACGGGGGTTATTAAACCAGTGACAGTGATATATGTACTAACACCTGCCAAAACTGACGACTACAACCATTTACAATGATTGTAAGATTATGTGCTAGGAATAGAAATATCAAATTATGGTACTATATTACCCAGAATCATAATCTTTAAGTCACCAAGTCAGTTCTGAAAGACTAAGAGGGAGAAAAGGATAGTGACTATCATCTGGTAAGTTTTTATCTAATTACAGGGAAAATATTTAAAGCAAACATGTTGGGAAACTGCTGGAAGTTAATTTATCCCCCATTCAAACCAAGATATCCCCCAAGAGGTGGGAGGAGAAATAGCATAAAAACAATCATCTCTATCACTTTATGGCATTTAAAGTACACACACACACAACACACACGTACCCAAAGCTTACAGAGCAACTCGAATAATTTTTTCAAAAAAAGAAGAAGGTGGTATGTGACAAAGGGAAAAACAATTTTCTAGGTAGGATCCTGGAAGAAAGTAAACCCCGACTTTACAGCAGTAAAATGTTCCTGCACTTCTCTTCAGATAATCTGCACTTTAAAACCATGGGTACATTGCTTCAAACCTTCAAATATTAGGCTTCTTCTTCCTTATTCCTACAGAGACAAAATCTACTTCTATGAGATGCCTTAATTAATACTCTTTCACTTATTTGTTGTTAGCCCAAAAATTAAATCAAGGAAAAAGGTATTTAGCAAAGAGTGAATAATGTTCAGAACAAATAATTTTCAGAACAGAGAATACAGCCAATACTTTATAATAATTTATATGGAGTATAATCTATAAAAATTTTGAATCACTATGTTGTACACCTGAAACTAATATAATATTGTAAATCAACTATACGTCAATAAAGTTAATTTAAGTCACAATGGGATAGAAAAGAAACATGGGTTATGAATATAAAAATGTTTTCTATCACATAGTGATTTGCAATTGTCCTATGGCAAACATGTTTAATGTTGTCAAACTTTAAAAATTAAGCAATTTTTGAAAAGTATTATAAAAAAGAAAAAAAACAAGTGTTCCAGTTTTGTGATAATTTCTGTAATTAAAAAAAGCCATCAGTATTCTGCTATGGCTTTTATTAAAAGCCATATTAAATGTGTATGTGTTGCATATATTAAAACACACAAACACGTAGCTGACATTCAGATGCACACACACACACACGCACGCACACCACCTTAAAGGTAAGGTTGACATCTTAACAAATGGGATCTTAACTGCTTTCTGGAAAGAAACTCATGCTATGTAAATAGACTTCTGGAAACCGGTGTTCGAAAATATTTTTCTAATTGTACTACTTAGCTGCCATGAACATTACAGCAAGTTAGCTATAACAATCTCATAACTTAAAATTTTCAATTTTGGAAAAAAACTGTCTAATGCAATAAATACTTAAAATTTTTTTACAATGATGTACAGAAGAGACAGAATTTGGTGCAATATAAATTCATTACAAAAACAATTAGAACACTAAGAATCAAAGAAGTTAAAAATAAAACAATGAATTTCATTTTGTCCATTTAATTAGAAAATAGTAAAATAAAATATTAACACCAAGGAATATAATTTTTGCCAAGACTATAATAATTGATACTCTCATATATTTCTAGTGAAAGAATAAAGTGATTTAATCTTCCTGGGGAGCAATTTGGCAATATATATCAAATGCCTAAAATAGTTATTTATTAATAGAATGATTCCAATTAGGAAGCTATCCTAAGGAAATAATCAGAATGATACATAAGAATTCAAGTACAAATATGAGCACAGAGTATTATTTATAAGTTGGAAAGAACATAAATGTCTAGCAATAAAAGGACAGTTAAATAATTCATGGTACAATGTAATATTAGAGCCTATCCTCACAAAATGTTGTTCTACCAGGGTAGGCCACATCTGGAGGGATATTGATGAGCTAGAGACCTTCCGGGGAGAGAAACCAGGTGGTAGAAGTCTAAAATCAGCATCTTAGAAAGGGCAGTTGAAGAAAGGCCCCAGGAGATTTAATTGGAAAAAGGACTATAAAAGAGAGACTTCTGAGATTGGAAGGATAGAAGAGTGGTCTCTGAACTTTTTGACCATATTTTAACAGATCAATATACATTATTAATTTATGAATTATATACATATATTCCTGTACCAAAGAATGTACATTAAAAGCATGCAAAAACATAAATCAAAAAGGTAGATCATCTCATTCTCCTGAGATGCTTGCACCACACTTTGAGAAAAATCAGAGAGAAGCTGAAGTACTTCTTTTTGCTGTGGAGAGCAGAGCTAGGACCATCGAGTATAAAACAAAGGAAAGTAAGGTTTGGGCCCAGTTTAAAGAAAATCTACCGAGCAAAGTTGTTCATCAAAAATGAAATGGATGCCTTCTGAGGTAGTGAGCTCAGTCTCACTGGACAAAACCATGAAAAGAGGTAGTGAGCTCAGTCTCACTGGACGAAACCATGAAAAGACAGGATAATGGAAGGGGGTTGGTTCCCGACTAGGTGAGAGCCCCTACAAGCCCTTCCACTTCTGAGGGTACTTTAGATACCACCCCCATTCACCATGTTCTAAGACATTTAATAACAGAAATACCACTTGGGAATCCTGGTAGTTTTTGGAACAATTAGCTAACTCTTATTAGTGTAAATGCCGTATGCACAATACAATGAAATATAAATTCTCAAATTCCTAAGAAGAGGATGAATCTTCAAGAAGTCTATCATATAATACAATTTAATATGTGTGCATCTCATTTTAAGAAAAACTGATATATAAAACTCCGAACTTAATAAACTTGGACAGCAAGATTCTTCACAATACTTTGACAATGAATATGTGTAAAACAATACATATATCAGAAAAAAAAAGTTTGAAAGGTAGACGTGGCTATTTCTGGGTTTACAAGGGATTTTTATGTTATTCTTTTTATTTTCTATATTTCCAAAACATTCTATAATAAACACATATTACTTACATAATCAGAAAAAATAATCAGTTAAGAAATAAAACTTAGGGACTTCCCTGGTGTCCAGTGGTTAAGAATCCACCTTCCAATGCAGGGGACAGAGGTTTGATCCCTGGTCAGGGAACTAAGATCCCACATGCCACGGGGCAACTAAGCCCACGCGCCACAACTAGAGAGCCCGCACACCACAACTACTGAGGCTGCGCACTCTGGAGCTCACGCACCGCAACTAGAGACAAGCCCATGCACCACAAAGAAGAGCCCATGCGCCACAATGAAAGATCCCACGTGCCGCAACTAAAACCCAATGCAGCCAAAAAATAAATAAATACATACATATATATATATATATTTTTTTTTTTTTTTTTTTTTTTGCGGTACGCGGGCCTCTCACTGTTGTGGCCTCTCCCGTTGTGGAGCACAGGCTCCGCACGTGCAGGCTCAGTGGCCGTGGCTCACGGGCCCAGCCGCTCCGCGGCATGTGGGATCTTCCCGGACCGTGGCACGAACCCGCGTCCCCTCCATCGGCAGGCGGACTCTCAACCACTGCACCACCAGGGAAGCCCTATATATATATTTTTTAAGAAATAAAATTTAAATTATAAGGTCAAAGAAGGATAATCAGGAACTTCCAAAATGCAGATTCTATTTTGAGTATTATCATTATTACTGTATATAAGTTCAATTAAAGGGTTCTGGCAGAAATAATGCTGTTAATGCCATAATAACTGATGTTTAATAAATAATGGCATTATTTTATTCTTATATTTATTATATAACTTGCTTCAATGTATCAAAATCTATAAGGAAAAAGATCAAAGGGCATTTCATTTAAAAAGAGAGAGATCTTACGAAGGACTACACCATGAGATCACTTTAAATGCTTAAGAATACAGGTTCTGGAATCTGACAGATTTTAATCTAAGCCCCAGTTTTGCCATAAACTAGTTGTTGGAGAGTGTGCAAGTTACTTAAACTTTCAAATCTCTAGTTTCTTCACTTGTAAATGGTAATGGTAGTGATGATGATGATGATACCTATATTCACTGGATTGTTTTAAGAACTAATGCAAGTAATTATCACATAGTAGTATATCAAGCCAAAAAAATTTTAAAGGAATTGCCCCTCTGTCCTGGTGTATTTAATATGATTTAATTTACAAAACTTTGATTTCCCTACTGTTTACCATAAATACATCTGTTGCATAAATCAAGGCATATCTATAAGTATACTTTACAAATTCACTTTCTGTTAAGAACTTCTTGTGACCATAAGGCAACCAGTGTTTCTCAAACTTTAATAGGCATACAAATGGGGATCTTCTTAAACTACAGACTCTGATTCAATAGGTCCATACCTGAGACGCTGCAGTTCTTACAAACTCCCAGGTGATGCCAATGTTCTAGTTCACCCACTACACTTTGAATAGTAAGACACTGGACTGTACTGAATTTAAAAAGTTATACACTCAGGTATTCAAAAAATGGCAGGCAGACCAGCCATACTGGTCTAGTATACTAAATGTAGAATGGTTCTTGAAGTCTGTCTTAATTAGGAAACTACATTCAGCTGCTTGTTACACAGATCTGACAAATGGGGTTTTCCCCCCCTCTCTCTCATTAACGTAGCCTGAAGGTAGGCAGTCCAGAGCTGTTATGGTAGCACCACATTGTCATCAGGGTCTCAGACTCCTCTGTTTTTCTACTTCTTAGCACTGGCAAGTAGCTTCCATTTTCAAGGTTCCCTCATGTTCATGCTAGAATTTCAGCCATCACATCTAATTTCTAGACAGGAAAGATGAGAAGAGCGAAAAGACAACTGCCACCTGAGTCATTTCTGGAAGTCCCATCCAACAATTTCCACTTATATCTCACGGCCAACTCCTAGCTGAAAAGGAGGCTGAAAAATACAGTCTTTTGCCGCTTCATATAAAGTTGGGGTTCTGTTTATAAGAAAGAGGAGAGGATGAATACCAAGTAGGCAATTAGCATTCACCGCCACAGAAATCAACAAATCTGGGTTTAAACCTGAGTTCTATCACATTATGTGAACTTAGGCAAATTACTTGGGCTTTCTAACCATCTATTTCTTCATCAGTAAAAATAAGTACAAAAATAACCACTTCATAAAGTTGTTGAGGAGATTAAATGAGTTAAAGTATGTAAAAGTGGCTCTCACACAGTAGTGTTCAATATACGAAAGGTTCAGATCATTCCTTTACTGAAGTACCAAGTAGGTATTTTGCAAAAGGGGAAGAGAGTAATAGTGTAATGTTTAAAAGAGACTATGTTCTAGGCACTTATTTCCCTTTTAAAAAAAAAAAAAAAAGAAATGCCTGTTTAGATTCCAGACTTCAAAATACCAAAGATAACTGATTAAGTCATCAAAATCACAATTTATAAAAACCATTATTTCTCTCCTGGTCACTGAACTCATATAAATTCCCTGGATCTTCGATTATCATCAGAAAAAAGTCTCATTTCAGAACAACAGAGTTGCAATTGTTGGTCTTTTTGATAAATGACAGAACCAATTAGAAATGAGGAAGAAATGGCTTCTTTTCATGAAAAGGTTGCATTGTTCTTTACTGATACCACAGAAAGTGATAGCACATAAATGAGGTCTCAGAAAAATGCTGCAAGCAACTTACAGAAAGGTAGGATGATGCTGGACTTTTGGACCAAGAACATCTATTCTGAAAAAGAATATATGGTACTGGAAAAACAGAGGTAAAAACATTCATAATTCTCAATAAGAATCAAGGCTTTTATTCTTTACCTAAGGGAGTACACTTCGCTAAGAAAGATTCCCAAATTGCAAATAAAACCCAGGTTCCAATTGCTTACACTGTAACTAGAAGGCTAACTTTCCTTTGTCAAATACTGTGGTTCATCAGAATACCCAAGAAACCAATTTTTGACTGGTAGATTTTGGCAAGTTCTAAATTTAATACATAGAGGAACTTCATAAGTAAATATGAATGCCCAATGTACATAAGACAGAAGCATTTAATACTCTCCAGCTTCATCCCATATGGGGCTACCCAGGGCTCTTTTCATTATGGGAAACCAAGCTATGACAAACAAAACCCATGGGAAACATGAAATGTGTTCCTCCCGCTCAGCGACTGGCAAGTCACCAGAGGAGGCAGACTAAATAAATTCTATATTTGCATACTGCTGTCAGGGACTACACTGAGTAAATAAAACAGACGTGACTTTCTTGAAAAATCCCATACTCTGTATATGAAAATCACACTGGCACATATTTTGAAGTTGATGTCAGAGGAGACCCAGAGGCCCTCTCAGCATATTCTTTAGAGACTGCTCCTAGCAACCCAAAAGTGAGGCAGAGTGGAGCTGTGCACAGAGCCTGTGACTGCAAGTTCAGGAGAACTGGGTTCTTGACTAGCCTTGCCATTAACTGCTGTGCAACCCTGGATGGACAAGTCTCTTCAGCTTTCTGGATCACAATTTCTTCAAAGTCCCTTCCAACTCCAAGAAGGTGAGTTTGTGAATATTCCAGATTTATCACAAGAGAGATTATAGTCTCCATTAGGCAAGAGCTCTGGGAAGGGAAAATGAAAGGTCTATTAGAGGGGCAGTGAATGAACCAAATCATCTGAAGAAGGGTAACAATGGAAGAAATGGACAAAAAGGGAAGTTTGGCAAAATCGCCAAGGGTACTGAATGCCACCACATCTTTTAAAACACACCTGTATTTATTTAACATCTACAGTAGAGCCTCAAATGTCCCCTGTTATATAGAAAAGAAACAAAATGGATATTTGAGATTCATTTCCAAAATCTCAACTATCTAATAATTACTTCAACCTCTCTTTCACATCTTTCATCAGCAGTTAAACAATGACAAAATTTCCCTTTAACCATTCCCAGACTCTGGGGAACAGTGAAACAGCCACAATTTGAAGTATAAAAGAAAAGAACCTCTGGCCAAATTAAGGAAGCATTCCCTACCACCACTACCTACCCCGCATATGTAATACATCCCTCTCTCCTTGTGTTATGGTTAACTGTGAGTATACCACTCTCATGTTGCAAGCTAGGCAGTTGTTAAAATTCCGGCTCTGGATTCAAAATCCAAACTCCTACACTTAATAGCTCTGAGAACTTGAACAAGGCACTTAAAATTCCCTAAACCTCAATTTCTTTATCTGTTAAATGAGATTCCATTCACTCACTCAACAAGTATTTGTTACAATTCTGTTCTGGCCCTTTTCTGTACCAACAGTTTTACGATTCTCAGGTCTCAGTTATCTGATTCTTTTCTCTCAGTTCTAATGGAATTCCAGTGCTTAGCCTTGAAGCTATGGTCCCTCAAAACTACTTGAGAAGGAAGTCTCAAAAAGGCAATAAAGAAAAGTGTTCTCTCTTACCTTACAGCCACAAGAAAAGAAGGCTCTAAAGTATTACAAAAGCTATATAGTTAAACTTTCTTTATTTTTTTTTAATTGGGGTATAGTTGTTTCACAATGTTTTGTTAGTTTCTACTGTACAGCGTGGTAGAGTTCCCTGTGCTACCTCAGTTTACCCTCTGTAAAATGATAAAAAAAAATTTAAACACATTAAAAAAAAATACCTACCTCATGAGTTGTTGGAAGGATTAAGAGTTAATAAATATAAAGAAGTTAGAATAGTGCCCAGCACATAACCTAAGTTACTTATCACTGTTATTATTTTTGTAATTACTATATTTAACAAGGTGTTATATTGAGAACACTCACAAAAATATCCAACTTAGGGCTTCCATGGTGGCTCAGTGGTTAAGAATCCACCTGCCAACACAGGGGACATGGGTTTGAGCCCTGGTCCGGGAAGATCCGACATGCAGCGGAGCAACTAAGCCCGTGTGCCACAACTACTGAGCCTACGCTCTAGAGCCCACGAGCCACAACTACTGAGCCCATGAGGCACAACTACCAAAGCTTGTGTGCCTAGAGCCTGTGCCCCGCAACAAGAGAAGCCAGCACAATGAGAAGCCCACATACCGCAATGAAGAGTAGCCCCCACTTGCCACAACTAGAGAAAGCCCGCGTGTAGCAACAAAGACCCAACAGTTAAAAATAAATAAGTTAAATAAATAAATTTAAAAATATATATATACAACTTACTCTGCTATCTACTGTGAGGCTTTGAAAATATATAGTATCACCTGTTTTCTGTTATTATAAAAGTATCACTCATGAAAACATAAGAAATCAGTTGATTGTTCCCTTGTCCTGTGAATGTAACCTATAAGTTCTAAAATTCTCCATTTCTGATTGTTTCATTTAATAATTCATTGCCCTGTAATAATATTTGAATTGTTATCTGTTTTCTGAAAAGTATAGTACTTGGGGAGTTCTTTTATAAGTAAGAACAAGAGCTTTGGAATTTCCTTTTTTTTTCCTTTATCATTAAAGGAAATCAATAAAGTAATAAATCTTTTGACTCTGTTTGATTCCCTATTTTAAAAGTTTGTCTCATTTAAATTAAGACTGATAGCAAGGAACAGATTGTATAAGACCCTGTAGATCATGGTAAAGAGTTTGGACTTTATTCTACATGTACCAGAAAGTCATTGAAGGGTTTTAAGCAGAAGAATGACATAACCTTATAGAAACTTACTGGAAGTTCATGATGACTGCTATGTGGCGAGAGTATCATAGCAAGGAGATAAGAATGCAAGTAGGGAGATCAGCAGGTCACATGAGAAATTATTGAGCTTGGACTATAGTAGTAGCAATAAAGATGCCAAGAAGTAGACTGAAATGGGATATATTTTGGAAGTGTAGAGCCAAGAAGACTGGTTAATGTAGTGAGGGAACAAGAGAATAATAACACTACCTAACGCCAAAAGGTAATTGTAAGGATCAAATAAACTCACATTTTAAATGGCTTAACGTTGTGCTTGTCTTTGCTAAACAAATGGAGGCTGCCATTATTATTTTATGTTATATCTCTACAGAGCCAAGCACTGTATTTTGTAAATATTAAGTGTGTATAAATGGTTGTTTTAAAATGAACTCTTAAATAACTTCATCTTTTTCAAGAATGTTCCACTTCCCTTAAAGACTACTTAACATTTGATAACTAGTCTCTCTCACCTTGGTACTGAATCATATAATGTGTATACATTCCAAAAGTACTTTTATGTATTAAAACCATGATACTTTCATTTCCTCCACAATATGAGGTCTGTGGAAAAATCCAGGAATGAAAAGCACATACAACACATAAAAAACAAATAGCTAAATGGCAAAAGTAGGCTCTTCCTTATCAGTAATTACTTTAAAGGCAAATGAATTAAACTCTTCAATTAAATAGCAGAAATTGGCAGAATGGATTTTAAAAATACATGATCCATCTATATACTGTCTATAAAAGACTCACTATAGACACAAAGACACAAAAGGTTTAAAGTAAAAGGATGGAAAACTATACTCCATGCAAATAGTAACCAAAAGAGTTCAAGAGTAGCTACACTAATACCAGACAAAATAGACTATGTCAAAAAGGTTACAAGAGAAAAAGGATATTATATGTTAATAAAAGGTTCAATTCAGCAAGAAGATATAACAATTATAAACATTTATACACCTAATGACAGACCATCAAAATATGAGAAGCAAAAACTGACAGTATTTCAATACCCCACTCACAATAATAGATTGAACAAACAAACAAAAGTAAGGAAAACAGAAAATTTAAGTAACACAATAAACCAACCAGATCTATCAGACATATACAGAATACTCTACTCAACAACAGCAACATACACATTCTTCTCAAGTATACATGACATATTTTCCAGGATAAACCATATATTCGGCCACAAATTAAGTTTCAATAGATTTAAAAATATAAATGTCATAAAAAGTTTCTTCTCTGACCAAAACAGGATGAAGTTAGGAATCAATTACATAAAGAAAACTGGAAAATTCACAAAATTTTGAAATTAAACATCACACTTTTAAAAGACCAATGGATCAAAGAAGAAATCACAAGGGAAATTAGAAAATACTTAGGCTTGAATGAAAATGAAAACACAACATACCAAAACTTACCAAGGGGAGAAAGTGGGCGGATGGGATGAATTGGGAGTTTGGGATTGACATATATACACTAATATGTATAAAACAGATAACTAATAAGAACCTGCTCTATAAAGATAAAGAAAGAAAGAAAATAAAGAAAAAACAAGGGATTTCCCTGGTAGCACAGTGGTTAAGAATCCACCTGCCAATGCAGGGGACACAGGTTCAATCCCTGGTCCAGGAAGACACCACATGCTGTGGAGCAACTAAGCCCGTGTGCCACAACTACTGAGCCTGCACTCTAGAGCCCAAGAGCCACAACTACTGAGCCCATGTGCCACAATTACTGAAGCCCACACACCTACAGCTCATGCTCCACAACAAGAGAAGCCACTGCAGTGAGAAGCCCACACAACGCAATGAAGAGTAGCTCCCACTCAACGCAACTAGAGAAAGCCCATGCACAGCGACGAAGACCCACCACAGCCAAAAATAAATAAATAAATAAATAACAAGAAAGGCCGCAAACCAATAACCTAGCTTTACAACTTGAAGGATATACAAAAAAGAAAAAACTAAACCCAAAGACAGCAGAAGGAAAGAAATTATAAAGATTAGATATAAATGAGACCATGAACAGAAAAATAGAGAAAATCAATGAAACAAAAAGTTGATACTTTGAAAATTTCAACAAAATTGATAAATCTTTAGCTAGACTAACTAAAAAAAAAGAGATAAAAGACTCTATTAAAATCAGGAAGTGAGCACATTAGTACCAATTCTACAGAAATAAAAAGGATTATAAGAGTACTATGAACTGTATGCCAAAAAATCGGATAACCTGGATGAAATGGAAAAATCCCAGAAACACAAAACCTACCAAGACTAAATTATGAAGAAACAGACCATCTGAATAGACCTATACCTAGTAAGGAGACTGAATCAGTAATCAAAAATCTCCAACAGGGCTTCCCTGGTGGCGCAGTGGTTGAGAGTCCACCTGCCGATGCAGGGGACACGGATTCGTGCCCCGCTCCGGGAGGATCCCACATGCCACGAAGCAGCTGGGCCCGTGGGCCGTGGCCGCTGGGCCTGCGCGTCTGGAGCTTATGCTCCGCGATGGGACCGGCCACGGCAGTGAGAGGCCCGCGTACCGCAAAAAAAAAAAAAAAATCTCCCAACAAAGAAAAGCCCTAGACCTGATGGCATCACTAGTGAATTCTACCAAACACTTAAAGAAAAACTAATACCAATCATTCTCAAACTTTTCCAAAACAATTAAAAGGAGAGAACACTTCCTACCTCAATCTTTGCGACCAGCGTAACTCTGATATAAAAGCGAGACAAAGACACTACAAGAAAAGAAAACTACAGATCAATACCCCTTATGAACAATGATGTAAAAATCCTCAACAAAATACTAGCAAACACAATTCAGCAGCATATTAAAAGAATTATACACCATGACAAAGTGGGATTAATTCCTGGTGTGCAAGGGTAGTTCAATATATAAAAATCAATGTAATAATACATCACATCAACAAAATGAAAGGAAAAAAAACATGATCATCTCAATTGATGCAGAAAAAGCATTTGACAAAATTCAACACCTTTTCGTGATAAAAACACTACATGGGACTTCCCTGGTGGCACAGTGGTTAAGAATCCGCCTGCCAATGCAGGGGATGTGGGTTCAAGCCCTGGTGCAGGAAGATCCCACATGCCGCGGAGCAACTAAGCCCATATGCCACAACTACTGAGCCTGCACTCTAAAGCCTGCGAGTCACAACTACTGAGTTCGCGTGCCACAACTACTAAAGCCTGCGCACCTAGAGCCTGTGCTCCACAACAAGTCACTGCAATGAGAAGCCCATGCACCGCAATGAAGAGTAGCCCCCACTTGCTGCAACTAGAGAAAGCCCACGCACAGCAACAAAGACCCAAAGCAGCCAAAAATAAATTAATTAATTTAAAAAACACTACATAAAATAGAAATAGAAGGAAACCATCTCCACACAATAAAAGCCATATATGAAAAACCCACGGCAAACATAATACTCAATGGTAAAAGACTGAAAGTTTTCCCTCTAAGATCAGGAATAAAGAAAAAAAATGCCCACTTCTAGTCAACATAGTGCTGGAAGCTCTAGTTAAAGCAATTAGGCAAGAAAAATGGGGGGAAAGCATCCAACTTGGAATGGAAGCAGTAAAATTATCTCTATTTGCTGTTAATATGATCTTATACATAGAAAATCCTAAAGACTCCACAATAAAGCTGTTAGAATAAATAAACTCAGCAAAATAGCAGGATACAAAGTCAACAAACAAAAATCAGTTACATCTCCATACACAAACAATGAACAATCTGAAAAGGAAATTACAAAAACAACTCCATTTACAATAGCATCAAAAAGAATAAAATGCCTAAGAATTAGCTTAACCAAGGAGGTGAAAGACTAGTACAATGTTTGACTACAATGGTTTGTAGTTAAAACATTGCTGAAAGAAATTAAAGAAAACATAAATAAATGGAAACACATCTCATGTTCACGGATTGGAAGACTGAATACTGTTAAAATGTCAATATTACCCAAAGCAATCTACAGATTCAGTGCAATCCCTATTATAATCCCAATGACATTTCTGCAGAATTTTTTTGCAAAAAATTCATATGGAACTTCAAGGGACTAGAAATAGCCAAAACAATATTGAAAAAGAACAAACCTGGAGGACTCACACTTCCTTATTTCAAAACCTACTACAAAACCACAGTAATCAAAAAAGTGTGCTATTGGAATAAAGACCATATAGACCAATGGAATAGAACAGAAAGCCCAGAAATAAACCCTCACATATACAGTCAAATAATTTTTTACAAGAGTGCCAAATCCATTCAATGGGAAAAGGACAGTCTTATCAAAAAATGGTTTTGGGAAAATTGAACATCCACATCCAAAGGAATGAAATTGGACCCTTACTCAACACCATATATAAAAATTAACTCAAAATGGATAAGTGGATCAAAGACCTAAATGTAAGACCTACAACAATGCAACGCTTAGAAGAAAGCACAGGATGAAAGCTTCACAACACCAGATTTAGCAATGATTTCTTGGATATGACACCAAAGGTACAGTCAACCAATGAAAACACAAACAAATTGCACTTCATGAAAATTTTTAAATTTTGTACATTCAGAGATACTACCCACAGAGTAAAAAAGCAAACCACAGCATAGGAGAAAATATTTGCAAATCATGTATCTGAGAAGGGATTAATATCCAGAATATTTAGAGAACTCCTACTAAAGCTCAGCAATGAAAAAACAAACAATCTGATTCAAAAATGGGCAAAGGACTTGAATAGACATTTCTCCAAAGAAGACATACAAATGGCCAATAATCACATGAAAAGATGCTCAACATCACTAATCATCAGGGAAATACAAATCAAAACTGCAGTGAGATACCACCTCACACCCATTAGAATGGCTAATATTTTAAAAAATATAGAAAACAACAAGTGTTTCTGAGGATGTGGAGAAACTGGAACCCTTGTTCACTGTAGGTGGGAATGTAACATGGTACAACCACTGTAGAAAATATGATGGGGGCTCCTCAAAAAATTAAAAATAAAATTACCATATGACCCCTAATTCCACTTCTGGGTATATACCCAAAAGAATTGAAAGCAGGGTCTCAAAGAGGTATTTGTACATCCATATCCATGTTCATAGCAATACTATTATTCACAATAGCTAAAACGTGGAAGCAATCCAAGAGTCCATCAACAAATGAATGGATAAACAATATGTGGTTTACAAAATGAAAATTATTCAGTCTTAAAAAAGGAAGGAAATTCTGCAATATGCTTCAACATGGATGAAACTTGAGGACAGTATACTAAGTGAAATAAGCCAGTCACAAAAAAGAAATATTCTGTATGATTCCATTTATATGAGGTAGTTAGTCAAAATCATCAAGACAGAAAATATCATGGTGGTTTCCAGGGGCTGGGGGGAGGGGAGTATGGGGAGTTACTGTTTAATAGGTATAGAGTTTCAGATTTACAAGATGAAAAGAGTCATGGGGATGGATGGTGGTGATGGCTGCACAACCATGTGATTGTATTTAATACCACTGAACTATACATTTTAAAATGGTTAATATGGTAAAAAAAAAAAGGATGTTATATATATTTTAACATAATTTTTTTTTTGCGGTACGCGGGCCTCTCACTGTTGTGGCCTCTCCTGTTGTGGAGCACAGGCTCCGGACACGCAGGGTCAGCGGCCATGGCTCACGGGCCCAGCCGCTCCGCGACATGTGGGATCCTCCCAGACCAGGGCACGAACCCACATCCCCTGCATCGGCAGGCGGACTCTCAACCACTGCGCCACCAGGGAAGCCCTATTTTTTTGTTTTCATAATTTTTTTAAAAAGAGGGGAAAAAAAGCAATTGTTGAACAACCATAAGTAATTACAGCTAAAGTGAACCCTGGAGGAGCCCCCTTCTTATATTCTGTTTCCAGAAGTAATACTAGGGAGGAAAGAATAACAAGTAGGATTAAAGAGTAAGAGAACTTACAACATTGATGTTAGAATAATATAGCACACAAAGTCACAAAAGGTGGGTCAACCAATGGAGTTCCCATCCTGAATTCACAATGGTCTGATCTTCATTTGTTTCTCTTTCTGCCCTCTCTGGTTAGTGGCTAGAGAATCACTGAGTGTTAGTGCCAGAAGGGAACACAGAAATCACCCTATCACCTTAATTTTTTCTAACGAAGATCTGAGACTCCGAGAAGAGATCTCCCCAAAATTACACTCCTAGTAAGGACTAGGGCTGGCACCACCACCCAGATCTTCAGACTATCTGTGTGTTTGTGTGCATTTTCTTCCTTGGCTCACATTCTCCCTTTTTTTCTCTCTTGTTCTCAGTCCCATTTAGTTATTTACTTATAAAAGATAATGGCCTGTAGAGGGTTCCAAGCTGCCAAGTAAATCACACTGTAGTGAGCTCCACTGACAAAGGGCTGTGCAGGTGTCTTGGCAGAGAGCGAGGAAAGCTAGATCTTCCTCTCAGCCCTTGGCAAGATCCAGTGAACTTTAATTGAAATTTGCAAGGAGGAACAAAATCTAGAAACAGGAGGGGGCTGACTAAATGGCTTCAGAAGGAATAAATAAAAGGTTGTCAGGACCTACATACCATGTTGGTTGGAAGAGTTTATAGGGACAGGGAGAGGGGAAAGGAGAAGAAACGGGAAAGGAAGGGGGGCAAGTAGCCAGACATATCACATTGGAAATTTTTGAAAACCAGCTGGGAACCAACTAATACCAGAGGAAGTGAACATCTGGGAAGTTTCCATCAGAAAGCGTTATTTTATTCATTCATCTAATAATAAATATGTTCTGAATGCCTACTATGTGTATAACACTCTACTAAGCCTATGGGGAGGTATTCAAAACATTAAAATTCAATTCTGAGTTGTCAGAAGCTTGTAATCTAGTTGGAGGGAAAGACATATGATTAAGCAAGCATTCAGGGAGTGCTCACCCATGTGCTTGGCACTGTGCTAGGTGCTAGGTATTACAGAGATGAATGAGACAGCCCCTGTACTCACAGAATTTGCATTCTAGAGCAGTACTGCCCAATAGAAATGTAATGAGAACCACAAATATGAGTCACATATATAATTTTAAATTATCCAGCAGTCACATTTTTTAAAAAGGTAAAAAGAAACAGTTAAAATTACTTTTAGTAATACAATTATCCCAATGCATCTAAAATATTATCACTTCAACATGTAATTAATATAAAAATTATTGATATTCTATATCTTTCTTTTTTTCATACTGTCTGAAATCCAGTGTTTATTTTACACTTATAGTACACCTCAATTCATTCTAGCCACATTTCAAGTGCTCAAAAGCCACACGTGGTTGGTTAGTAGCTACCTTATTGGAGAGTAGAGTTCTAAATTCTCAAATTTCTTTCAATAAACCTAAACATCTCACATACCTCTGAAGTTTCTGATATGTATCTTCCCTGTTCCCACTTCCCCCCTACCCTTGTTCAAGGAGGAATTCCCTCTCCATTTTCACTTTTCCCTGTCTATCCCCACTCATTTGGTAATCTCTACTTTACCTGCTAAAGCAGAAGGCCAGAAGTTCTATGCTTTTCCAAGACGTGACCCTCTTCATCTGTAAGGTCTGATAAGCAGCTACCATCCACCACCACTACTAACACACACAGATACAACACCTATCTGAGAGCCACCATTAAATCTAAAGGGCCACAAATATAAAATAAGATAGTGCTACTATTGTAGGATGTAAATAGCAAAAAAAAAAAAAAACAGGCAAACTATGTAAACTATTTCACAAAGCAGTGCATGATTATACAGCAAATGTTGAGCTGGTATTGAGAAATACTGGATAGGCCAGAGCAGCCAGGCAAGGCTTTATTGAGGGAATGGAACTTGAACTGTGTCTTGAAAGATGAATAATGCACATAGAAATAAAATTTTAAATACTTTGCCTTTGTCATACAAAAATAGGAATTTGAAAACTTGAGCAAGCCATGACTTAAAAGGTATTTTTTAAAAATCTGAGGAGACTGTGTACCCAGTCCTAAAGTATGTTTCTGTGAAGGGGATAAGAACATTTTGTTCCTCCTATAAAAAGAGGGGTAAGGGAGGTGGTGAGTCAATTAAGGGTCATGCTCAAGTGAAAAACAACTTTTTTTTTACAGCTTCCAATTTTAAAAGAAAACACAGATACTGCAAAAGTATTTTTTAATCTTTAAACAATGTAAAACCGTATATAGCCACAGAAGAATAATTGAAAAACTGATCAAGAAAACATAAAATTAGATTTTAACTAACAATATAACAGTTACAATTTTTTAAACCTCAGCCCCGGATTATGTCCAATTACAGGAGCCGGAAAGGAGAGGGAAATATGATCAGAGAAACGTAACAATGTCTTACTCTCTCAGTCCAAACCCTGATTATCCCTGTGATTTTCCAAGTCCACCAGCCAAAACGTTTGCCAATATGACTGGACAAATACTTGTCCAGGCCCACTGCTGATGGGCAAAGCTAACACCTTAAACTCCAAATGAGGTTCCAGGTTTCCTTCTTAGTCTCCACCTCCTGGCAAAATTTTTTAGAGCAAGAATACCCCTAGGGATATTTCTCTCAGGTGGATGCAACAGTACTGTCTGATCAGTGGATTATGTTTTTTAAATTATATCAAGTAAGAGTAACTAACAATTTTCTTAACTAACAATTTTCAATACTCAAAATAGGGCAGTGGTAAAGAACACAGATATGGGCATTACACTTGCAGGGAAAGTTAGCCTGTCAGAGCTTCAGTTACACAGGTGTAAAACAGTGGAATAATATTACCTCATAGATTGTTGTAGTCCTGTGGAATTAACTAAAGAAATGTCAGCTAAAAATTAGAGTCAGAACTGGCCTGCAGGGGGAGCTCTCATGCCCCTCATCAACTACTCCAAACAGGAAGATCAACTACTCCAAACAGGAAGAGAGGTATACTTACATCTCTGACAGGAACGTGTTGCCTACTTTACTATCAAGCAGGAAGAAGAAAACTACTCTCCACCAGAGGGCAGTCCAGCCAGAGATTGTAGCAGCCTAACCAATGAGAAGCCTCCCCATACTTTGGACTCCTAGCTTCTTCTAATGGACTCTTTGGCTATTACAGCCCCTCCCAACTCCCCCCTTTTCCTATAAAAGCAAGTTCCCCTTCCTTGTTCTCTGGATTTGCCAATGGTCCCCATAGTTCTCATATCCCAAAATGTAATTCTTCTGGCTATTTCCAAATAGACTCACTTTTGGTGGTAAAATAACTAGCTATTATATTGTTAAAGTTGACAGCCTCAAATAACACAATAGGTATAAATTACTTATCATATATAAAGGGCCTGCACCCAGTAAGCGCTCAATGTGATTTTATTATCATTATTTTTCCATTGACATGATGATCTCCATTGTGGAGATAAATATATCAGGCAATATCAGCCTATTGACATAAAACATTTGTTTTGTCCATCAACTCCCTTTCTTCTGGGTCTATGCTCAGAAAACATGGCTTCTACATTAGTCTATCTACAAGAGAATGGCTTTTCATATATATATGATAGTTCCTGGGGCTATATTTCTAATTGAAGATAAATCTAATTAAAAATGTGTGTGTGTGTGTGTGTGTGTGTGTGTGTGTGTGTCAAGGAAAAGCTGTGCTATATTTATTACATTTTACCAACAGCACTCACAGGACAGAGCTACAACCATTCTAACACTGCAAGTGGGAGGGTTAATTGTAAATTAGCAACACACTTGGAAAGCAATTTGATGAGATGTCTCAAGAGCTTTAAAAAATATACTCTGGGGACTTCCCTGGTGGCCCAGTGGTGAAGAATCCGCCTTACAAAGCAGGTGACACAGGTTCGATCCCTGGTTAGGGAACTAAGATCCCACGTGCTGCAGGACAACTAAGCCCTCGCGCCACAACTACTGAGCTCGTGCGCCTCAACTGGAGAGCCTGCGTGCAGCAAACTACAGAGCCCACATGCTCTGGAACCTGCGCGCCATAACTACAGAGTCCATGTGCTCTGGAGCCAGCACGCCACAATGAAAGATCCCGCATGCTTCAGTGAAGATCCTGAGTGCCGCAACTAAGACCCAACACAGCCAAAAATAAATAAAATAAATAAATAAACAACAAAACTACCAAAACTTTTAAAAATATATATACTCTAACTTGATAATTCCAATCCAATCTATTTTAAGTAATCAAAGTCCCACAAAAATCTATAAGAACAGATGTTTGTAACAGCATTATTTATCAGATGAGAAACTGAAATAAGCTAAATATTTATCAGCAGAAAATTAACGATAATAATATCCCTTATTTAAATAGCATTTACTTTGTATTAGGCAATATTTGAAGGGTTTTTCACGTGTTGACTTATTTAATCCTCTAACAGGTGGATACTATGTTCTCAATTTTAAAATGGAAAAAAAATTTTTAATTTTATTTAAGTATAGTTTATTTACAATGTTGTGTTTAATTTCTGCTGTACAGCAAAGTGACTCAGTTATTCACATATACACTCTTTTTCATATTCTTTCCCATTATGGTCTATCACAGGATACTGAATAGAGTTCCCTATGCTATACAGTAGGACCTTGTTGTTTATCCATCCTATATATAATAGTTTGCATCTGCTAATCCCAAACACCCAATCCTTCCCTCCCCCACCCCCCTTGACAACCACAAGTCTGTTCTCTATATTTGTGAGTCTGTTTTTGCTTCATAGAGATGTTCATTTGTGTCGTATTTTAGATTCCACATATAAGTGCTATCACATTATATTTGTCTTTCTCTTTCTGACTTACTTCGCTTATGATAATCTCTAGGTCCATCTATGTTGCTGCAAATGGCATTATTTCATTCTTTTTAATGAAATAAAAGTATATTCCATTACTCCATTAGATTCTTTATCTAATATGGAGAAGTTGATGTACCTAAATTAAATTGTCCAGGGTCATACAGACAGCTAAAAGGTGGTAGAACCAGGATTAAAACACAAGTAATCCATATTCTGTGTTCTTAACCATTATACATACTGCCCCTCAGCAAAATGGAATTACAGTATATCCACACAATGGACTATCAAATAGCCATTAAAATTAGGTTATGGGGCTTCCCTGGTGGCGCAGCGGTTGGGAGTCCGCCTGCCGATGCAGGGGACACTGGTTTGTGCCCCGGTCCAGGAAGATCCCACATGCCACGGAACGGCTGGGCCCATGAGCCATGGCCGCTGAGCCTGCCTGTCCGGAGCCTGTGCTCTGCAACGGGAGAGGCCACAACAGTGAGAGGCCCGCGTACCGCAAAAAAAAAAAAAAAAAAATTAGGTTATGAATCGTTTATTAAAACCGAAAATGTTTATGTTGTAATGTTAAATGGAAAAAGCAAGAATAAAATTATACATAAACACTCACAGTTACTATTTGAACTATGTAAAAAAGGCAAGAAAAAAAGATTAAAGATGGGTTTTTTACCTCTTTCTTCTTTTCTATATTTTCCAAATTATAATACTGTATTTAAGTTTTTATTTGAAAGAAGGGACAACTGTAAAGTACACCCATACTTCTACTTAAAACAGATCCCAATGAGGGGGCTTCCCTGGTGGTGCAGTGGTTAAGAATCCACCTGCCAATGCAGGGGACATGGCTTCAAGCCCTGGTCCGGGAAGATCTCACATGCTGCAGAGCAACTAAGCCTGTGCGCCACAACTACTGAGCCTGCGCTCTACAGCCCATGAGCCACAGCTACTGAGCCCATGTGCCACAACTATTGAAGCCCACGCACCTAGAGCCCATGTGCCACAACTATTGAAGCCCACACGCCTAGAGCCCGCGCTCCGCAACAAGAGAATCCACCACAATGAGAAGCCTGCACACCGCAATGAAGAGTAGACCCCGCTCACCACAACTAGAGAAAGTCCACATGCAGCAACAAAGACCCAACGCAGCCATAAATAAATAAATAAATTTATTTAAAAAAAGAGAGAGAGATCCCAATGATACACTTTATTTTCAAAATCTTATATATAAAAAAATAACAATAATAAGGCATCAAGGTAGAGCAGATAAAGGTTATGGCTTTGGAACTGAAAGACTTGGGCTGAAAAAACTGAAACATTTCACTTAACTCCTTCAAGGCAGAGTAGTCTCATCTGTAGAATGGGAATATAAACAAATCCTACAATTACAGTTGACCCTTGAACAACTGGGGATTAGAAGTGCCAAAACCCCCTACCCCAGTCTAAACTCTGCCTATAACTTTACAGTCAGCCCTCTGTTCTATATCTGCAGTTCCATATCTGCAGACTGAACCAACCACAAATCATGTAGTACATATTTACTGGAAAAAATCTGCGCATAAGTGGACCCACACAGTGAAACCATGTTGTTCAAGGGTCAACTGTACTGTGAAGGTCAAGTAAGATAATTCAGGTGAAAATAAATTGGAAAGAACTTTGGTATTATTTACTAGCCTTGATCAAGGTACTTCTTCCTCCTCTCCAGGTCAGCTGAGCTGCAAATCTCTCTCCTCTTTCCCTATATGAGCCCATTTTTACTTCTCTAGTTCAGTGGCCTCGAAGCCCAAGAGATCTCTCTCCCATATCCAGATAATCCCCACCATGCCAACCCTGAAAAGTGATCTGCACATCAGCCAAACTGAGGTTTTATCTGTGTATCAAACAGTACCTCTACTTCCTCCTCAACCCTAACCACTAGCAACATAGTATTACGAGGATCATAATTCCCCTAGCCTTCTCTGCATCCAGGCTGACTTACACAAAAGGTGTTATATCCCCATTAGAAATCAAGATATTTACCAAAAACAAATCAAAAAAAAAAAACCTTAATTATGATCACTTTAAAATTTACAAATAAACTGTATTCATTGGTTTGTTTTAAAGTCAAATACATTCTCCTACAGAAACGTAAATGGGCAGTTAACTCCTAGTCATCCACATTGGTAAATTGTGTATGACTGCAATAAAAACACCAACAAATATAAAGCAGTTTAAAATCTACAGAAGGTCTTCTCACCAAGTAATTTCTGGGAACAGATCTCTAATAGTCCCCGCTGAGCCGGCATATTCAAATTCATAAATGACTGATAGCAGATCAAACTTTGGTCTAAAGCAGTAGAAGATGCATTAAGAACACTGGGCTGTGGAATGGCAGAATAAGAGAGACTACAATGAAAGTAAATCTTCCAAATGGGGTCTAAAATATTCTGGACTCCACCAGACCACTTTGGTCCTACTAAGGACACAGAGAAAAGCCCATCATTGTCCCTTAAGCAGTCCCTTACTTTCTCTGAGCTGTTTTGCACTAGAAAAATGCCAGACTTACAAGATGATTATAAAGAAAGTATACATGAAAATGCTTTATAAGTGTTGGTGGGCTACCTGGTTGTAAAGACAGCTATTGTTCCTTTCTTTGATCTCTATGGTGAAAGAGTAAAACTGAGAAGAGAAAGGAATTTAGAAGGAAGATCTTTGGCATCGAAGTTACTAATGACTTAACAGCTTTACCTATGGCCATCCCAGTTAACTTGTAAGAACAGAAAGATGAACACAGGTATCTGAACATATAGAAAAAGCTGATTTATAATCAAACCTTCCCAGGTACCATATTCAACTTCACAGCCTCAAGGACTATGAAAACACCTTTCACTCTCTCAGACTTCTGAAAGAAGCTGCATCCTCTCTGACACAGCAAAGGTCAGGTAAGGGACCTTAGCAAACCTTTCCTCTCCTTATTCCAGTGTCCTACAAAAGTCAACTACTCCACTGCGGGGTAAAGTTCCTTTAAAATAATGCTATCCTAGGCTCATGGAATTAGAAGCCAAAGTTGAGTCCGCTGGCAGTTCCAATTTAAAATGCACTGTTTCCAAGAATTTAAGTCTAAATTTATGTCAGATAATAAGGATTTTAGGAAAGGTGGGTCAACTGTGAAGAGCAGACAGGAAGTGTGATATGGGTACATCCAGACCTCAGAACACTGGCAAGCATGGTATACAGTTTCCAAGTGCTAAGGACTAACTATCCGGAAAGTCTGAGGTATTGGTCAGATGCAGTCTGTTAGCTAAGGTAAGAGATTCCAAAAAATTTTCAAAATATCTACCCTCAACTATGTCTGACTAACTCCTGCTTAATATTTAGGTTATCATCTTAGACAACACTGCCTCCAGAAAGTGTCCTCTGACCCCCCAAATCTAGTTCCTTTAACCTTGGCTTAGGTAGAACTTACTCCCTTAAACATGCCACAATACTTACCACACTACAGTATTATCTATTTAATCACTTTCTAGTTTAGTGGTCTTCCAAAGGTTGCTCCATAGTCCTCCAAAAGACTTTTTTTTTTAAATATGGGCCTCTGAACACTCACGTTTCCATGTAGGATGAAGTAGTCTGAGTCAGGTAAATATTACCACTTAACAACAACTAAAATTTGGATAAATTACAAAAATCATATATTTAAAGGCATCAAAGAGCTGCAAAGGTGGGACTTCCCTGGCGGTCCAGTGGTTAGGACTCCAAGCTTCCACTGCAGGGGGCACGGGTTCAATCTCTGGTCAGGCAACTAAGATCTTGCATGCCCTGCAGTGTGGCCAAAAAAAAAAAAAAAAAAGAGCTGCAAAGACAATAAGGAATATCAGGGACAAAATTTCTGAGAGCAGAGAACCATTCAGAGGTAATCTTAGGATCTACGGTGTTTGGGGGGCGTTTGTCACTTCTGGGCACAAGCTTGTGGCTGAGATCTGGAATTGGGGCAAGCACAGAAATGCTACTATAGGGCAGAGAAAAGAGCCAAACCTTTGACAATTGCTTGGGATGGAGTGACAAAAGTGAACATTTGAAAAGTCTCAAACACAAGGCCAGTTTCTTCCTCAAGGTATCTGCTGAATTCTGAAGATAAGCCAAAACTTCCAGAAAGCAGAGTAGAATTTTCTAGTGTCTGTGGATACTTAGGAGACAAAGGGCCTTGAATATAGCCACTGAGAGGTAAAAGCCCTGGAGGGAATGATAGATTAATGCTGCCATCTACTATCACTTTTTCCCTCATTGCATTTTCCAACATGGACACAGCTAGAGGCTAAGAATTCAGGCTTCAGAAAGCTGCTCCTAGAAAATAGAAAAACCAGTAGTCTTGGCAGTTGTGGGGGACCAGAGCACCAAAACTGGAGACTTGAGAGACCTGAAGCCCACAGCCAGTCTCCTCCTCAAAGATGTGAGATATTTTGAAGCTTCATGGGGTGGAAGGCTAATCCAAGTACCTCTGAAAAGTAGACTGAAAACTTCTTCAGAGTCTTGGTTCTAAACAGAGGACTACCCCCTTCGCCTCATGCTCTCAGTGAAAAACCGTGAAGGACCATGTCCTAGGAATAAGGAAAACAAAGGTGGACTAGATCTGACCAAAACTGCAAACCAGTCTTGACCTAAATAAGTTTACAACAGGATTAAGCTAACAACCATTCCACCGTCTTAGAATATTACTTCTCTGGTAAAAGATTCCATTATCTGAAGCTTCTAAAGTTGTTACTGGTGTGTGTGTGTGTGTGTGTGTGTGTGTGTGTGTGTGTGTGTGTGTGTGTGTGTGTGTGTGTGTGTGTGTGTGTGTGTGTGTGTGTGTGTGTGTGTGTGTGTGTGTGTGTGTTTAATATAAAACATCTGACATTCAGACAAAAATTACTAGGTATATGAAAACATACCCACTTGACTGGTAACCAATAAAAGCAGAGCTATAAGTGATCTAGATATTGGATTGAGCAGACAAGGACTTTAAATGATTCATATATTAAATAAAAGAAAGGAAAAGATGGACAAAGAGGTGAAAGACACAAAATTTCAACGAAGTGAAATTTACATAAAGAATCAAACGGATATTCTAAAACCAAAAATAAAATATATGAAAGTAAGAACTCAGTGGATGTGTCTAAAAGTAAACTGACCTAGCCAAACTCAGGAAGGAAACTCAAAGAGAAATCAATAGAAAATATCTAAACTGAAGCACAAAAAGAAAAAAGACTGCTGGGGGTAGTAGAGAAGAGAAAGAGAACATGAAGGGAAAGAGAAAGAATAAACAGAACATGGAGACATGGAACACAGCCAAAAGATCTAACACACATGTAATTACAGCTCCAGAAAAGCAAGAGAGAGAAAATGGGGCAGAAGCAATATTTGAAGAGATAATGATGGAGGATGTTCTAAAACTGATCAAAGATCCACTGGAATAAACAGTCTGACTCTGTTTTTGGCAGCTTTCAAGGCTTACTGTTTCTGTTTACCTTCGTGCCTCACAAAAAGGCAAGCCAGCAAGAGAGCCTGCATGCTCCCCGCTTTGGCACTGGCAAGAAGTTCCAAACCACAGAAGCCCTGGCCCATGGGTAACTACCATCACCCCATCCACACACTATTTCCACAATAAAAGCTAAAGCTAGGAAGCTTAGCCACCCAGAAGCAGTGGTCCGGGAGGGTGCAGGCAGCTGTACTGGGGGGAGGGGGTCTTCCGAGGGGAGGCCAGCTGGGGCCAGGCACACACATCCGAGACACAGCTGGGCTGGTGACTCGGCTGGGGGTGGCACCCCGGAGACGGGGGAGGCAGCGGGGGACACAGGACGCTTTCCGAGGTTGCCCCCAGGCAGAGCCAAGAGGCTGACTGGGTCTTGGTGCTCCAGCCGGGTGTCAGGCCTGAGCCTCCAAGGTGGGAGAGCCAAGTTCAGGACATTGGTCCACCAGAGACCTGCCGGCCCCACATAATATCAAACGTCAAAAGCTCTCCCAGAGATCTCCATTTCAACGCTAAGACCCAGCTCCACTCAACAACCAGCAAACTACAGTGCTGGACACCTTATGCCAAACAACTAGCAAGACAGGAACACAACCCCACCCATTAGCAGAGAGGCTGCCTAAATCATAATAAGTTCACAGACACCCCAAAACACACCACCGGACGCGGTCCTGCCCACAAGAAAAACAAGATCGAGCCTCATCCACCAGAACACAGGCACCAGTCCCCTCCACCAGGAAGCCTACACAAACCACTGAACCAAACTTACCCACTGGGGTCAGACACCAAAAACAATGGGAACTACGAACCTGCAGCCTGCGAAAAGGAGACCCCAAACACAGTAAGTTAAGCAAAATGAAAAGACAGAGAAATACACAGCAGATGAAGGAGCAAGGTAAAAACCCACCAAACCAAACAAATGAAGAGGAAATAGGCAGTCTACCTAAAAAAGAATTCAGAGTAATGATATTAAAGATGATCCAAGGGCTTCCCTGGTGGCACAGTGGTTGAGAGTCCGCCTGCCGATGCAGGGGACACGGGTTCGTGCCCCGGTCTGGGAAGATCCCACATGCCGCGGAGCAGCTGGGCCCGTGAGCCATGGCCGCTGAACCAGCACGTCTGGAGCCTGTGCTCCACAATGGGAGAGGCCACAACAGTGAGAGGCCCGCGTACCACAAAAAAAAAAAAAAAAAAAAAAAAAAGATGATCCAAAATCTTGGAAATAGAATGGAGAAAATACAAGAAACGTTTAACAAGTACCCAGAAGAACTAAAGAGCAAACAATGATGAACAACACAATAAATGAAATTAAAAACTCTCTAGAAAGAAATCAATAGCAGAATAACTGACGCAAAAGAACGGATAAGTGACCTGGAAGATAAAATAGTGGAAATAACTACCTCAGAGCAGAATAAAGAAAAAAGAATGAAAAGAACGGAGGACAGTCTCAGAGACCTCTGGGACAACATTAAATGCACCAACATTCGAATTATAGGGGTCCCAGAAGAAGAAGAGAAAAAAAAGGGACTGAGAAAATATTTGAAGAGCTTTTAGTTGAAATTTTCCCTAATATGGGAAAGGAAATAGTCGATCAACTCCAAGAAGCTCAGAGAGTCCCATACAGGATAAATCCAAGGAGAAACACACCAAGACATACATTAATCAAACTATCAGAAATTAAATACCAAGAAAAAATATTAAAAGCAGCAAGGGAAAAGCAACAAATAACATACAAGGGAATCCCCATAAGGTTAACAGCTGACCTTTCAGCAGAAACTCTGCAAGCCAGAAGGGAATGGCAGGACATATTCAAAGTGATGAAAGGGAAAAACCTACAACCAAGATTACTTTACCCAGCAAGGATTGCATTCAGATTCAATGGAGAAATTAAAACCTTTACAGACAAGCAAAAGTTACAACAAATGCTAAAGGAACTTCTCTAGGCAGGAAACACAAGACAAGGAAAAGACCTACAATAACAAACCCAAAACAATTAAGAAAATGGTAATAGGAGCATACATATTGATAATTACCTTAAATGTAAAATGATTAAATGCTCCAACTAAAAGACACAGACTGGCTGAATGGATACAAAAACAAAACCCGTATATATGCTGTCTACAAGAGATCCACTTCAGACCTAGGGACACATAGACTGAAAGTGAGGGGATGGAAAAAGATATTCCATGCAAATGGAAATCAAAAGAAATATCAGGGTTTCCCTGGTGGCGCAGTGGTTGAGAGTCCGCCTGCCGATGCAGGGGACACAGGTTTGCGTCCTGGTCCGGGAAGATCCCACATGTTGCGGAGCAGCTGGGCCTGTGAGCCATGGCCGCTGAGCCTGCACGTCCAGAGCCTGTGCTCTGCAACAGGAGAGGCCACAACAGTGAGAGGCCCATGTACCGCAAAAAAAAAAGAAAAAGAAAAAGAAACATCAGACAGAAGAGACTTTAAAATAAAGACTATTACAAGAGACAAAGAAGGACACTACATAATGCTCAAGGGATCAATCCAAGAAGAAGATATAACAATTGTAAATATTTACGCACCAACATAGGAGCACCTCAATACATAAGGCAAATGTTATCAGCCATAAAAGGGGATATTGACAGTAACACAGTCATAGTAGGGGACTTTAACACCCCACTTTCACCAATGGACAGATCATCCAAAATGAAAATAAGGAAACACAAGCTTTAAATGATACATTAAACAAGATGGACTTCATTGATATTTATAGGACATTCCATCCAAAAACAACAGTATACACTTTCTTCTCAAGTGCTCATGGAACACTCTCCAGGATAGATCATATCTTGGGTCACAAATCAAGCCTTGGTAAATTTAAGAAAATTGAAATTGTATCAATCTTTTCTGACCACAACGCTATGAGACGAGATATCAATTACAGGAAAAAAACTGTAAAAATACAAACACATGAAGGCTAAACAATACGCTACTAAATAACCAAGAGACCACTGAAGTAATCAAAAAGGAAATCAAAAAATACCTAGAAACAAATAACAATGAAAACACCATGGCCCAAAACCTATGGGATGCAGCAAAAGCAGTTCTGAGAAGGAAGTTTATAGCAATACAATCCTACCTAAAGAAAGAAGAAACATCTCAAATAAACAACCTAACCTTACACCTAAAGCAATTAGAGAAAGAAGAACAAAAAAACCCCCGAAGTTAGCAGAAGGAAAGAAATCATAAAGATCAGAGCAGAAATAAATGAAAAAGAAATGAAGGGGGCTTCCCTGGTGGCGCAGTGGTTGGGAGTCCGCCTGCCGATGCAGGGGACATGGGTTCGTACCCCGGTCCGGGAAGATCCCACGTGCCGCAGAGCGGCTGGGCCCGTGAGCCATGGCCACTGAGCCTGCGCGTCTGGAGCCTGTGCTCAGCAACGGGAGAAGCCACAACAGTGAGAGGTCCGCGTACCGCACAAAAAAAAAAAGAAAAGAAATGAAGGAAACGATAGCAAAGATCAATAAAACTAAAAGCTGGTTGTTTGAGAAGATAAACAAAATTGATAAACGATTAGCCAGACTCATCAAGAAGAAAAGGGAGAAGACTCAAATCAACAGAATCAGAAATTAAAAAAGGAGAAGTAACAACTGACACTGCAGAAATACATAGGCTCATGAGAGATTATAACAAGCAACTATATGCCAATAAAATGGGCAACACAGAAGATATGGACAAATCCTTAGAAAAGCACAAACTTCTGAGACTGAACCAGGAAGAAATAGAAAATACAAACAGACCAATCACAAGCACTGAAATTGAAACTGTGATTAAAAATCTTCCGACAAACAAAAGTCCAGGACCAGATGGATTCACAGGTGAATTCTATCAAACATTTAGAAAAGAGCTAATGCCTAACCTTCTCAAACTCTTCCATAATATAGCAGAGGGAGGAACACTCCCAAACTCCTTCTAGGAGGCCACCATCACCCTGATACCAAAACAAGACAAAGATACTACAAAAAAAGAAAACTACAGGCTAATATCACTGATGAACACAGATGTGAAAATCCTTAACAAAATACTATCAAACAGAATCCAGCAGCACATTAAAAGGATCATACACCATGATCAAGTGGGGTTTATCCCAGGAATGCAAGGATTCTTCAATACACGAAATCAATCAATGTGATACACCATATTAACAAACTGAAGGAGAAAAACCATATGATAATCTCAATAGATGCAGAAAAAGCTTCTGACAAAATTCAACACCCATTTATGATAAAAACTCTCCAGAAAGTAGGCATAGAGGGAACTTACCTCAACATAATAAAGGCCCTATATGACAAACCCACAGCCAACATTGTTCTCAATGGTAAAAAACTGAAACCATTTCCACTAAGATCGGGAACAAGACAAGGTTGCCCACTCTCACCACTGTTATTCAACATAGTTTTGGAAGTTTTAGCCACAGCAATCAGAGACAAAAAACGAAATGAAAGGAATCCAGATCGGAAAAGAGGAAGTAAAACTGTCACTGTCTGCAGATGACATGATACTATACATAGAGAATCCTAAAGATGCTACCAGAAAACTACTAGAGCTAATCAATGAATTCGGAAAAGTAGCAGGATACAAAATTCATACACAGAAATCTCTTGCATTCCTATACACTAATGATGAAAAATCTGAAAGAGAAGTTAAGGAAACACTCCCATTTACCACTGCAACAAAAAGAATAAAATACCTAGGAATAAACCTACCTAGGGAGACAAAAGACCTATATGCAGAAATCTATAAGACACTGATGAAAGACATTAAAGATGATACAAATAGATGGAGAGATATACCATGTTCTTGGATTGGAAGAATCAACATTGTGAAAATGACTATACTCCCCAAAGCAATCTACAGATTCAATGCAATCCCTATCAAACTACCAATGGCATTTTTCACAGAACTAGAACAAAATATTTCACAATTTGTATGGAAACACAAAAAAACCCGAATAGCCAAAGCAAACCTGAGAAAGAAAAACGGAGCTGGAAGAATCAGGCTCCCTGACTTCAGACTCTACTACAAAGCTACAGTAATCAAGACAGGATGGTACTGACACAAAAACAGAAACACAGATCATTGGAACAAGATAGAAAGCCCAGAGATAAACCCACGCACATATGGTCACCTTATCTTTGATAAAGGAGGCAAGAATATACAATGGAGAAAAGACAACCTCTTCAATAAGTGGTGCAGGGAAAACTGGACAGCTACATGTAAAAGAATGAAATTAGAACACTCCCTAACACCATACACAAAAATAAACTCAAAATGGATTAAAGACCTAAATGTAAGACCAGACACCATAAAACTCTTAGAGAAAAACATAGGCAGAACACTCTATGACATAAATCACAGCAAAATCCTTTTTGACCCACCTCCTAGAGAAATGGAAATAAAAACAAAACTAAACACATGGGACATAATGAAACTTAAGCGCTTTCGCACAGCAAAGGAAACCATAAACAAGACCAAAAGACAACCCTCGGAATGGGAGAAAATATTTGCAAACGAAGCAACTGGCAAAGGATTAATCTCCAAAATACACAAGCAGCTCATGCAGCTCAATATCAAAAAAACAAACACCCCAACCCAAAAATGGGTAGAAGACCTAAATAGACATTTCTCCAAAGAAGACATACAGATCGCCAATGAACACATGAAGGATGCTCAACATCACTAATCATTAGAGAAATGCAAATCAAAACTACAATGAGGCATCACCTCACACCAGTCAGAATGGACATCATCAAAAGGTCTACAAACAATAAATGCTGGAGAGGGTGTGGAGAAAAGGGAACCCTCTTGCACTGTTGGTGGGAATGTTAATTGATACAGCCACCATGCAGAACAGTATGGAGGTGCCTTAAAAAACTAAAAATGCAACTACCATATGACCCAGCAATCCCACTACTGGGCATATACCCAGAGAAAACCATAATTCAAAAAGAGTCATGTATCACAATGTTTACTGCAGCACTATTTACAATAGCCAGGACATGGAAGCAACCTAAGTGTCCATCGACAGATGAATGGATAAAGAAGATGTGGCACATATATACAATGCAATATTACTCAGCCATAAAAAGAAACGAAATTGAGTTATTTGTAGTGAGGCGGATGGACCTAGAGACTGTCATACAGAGTGAAGTAAGTCAGAAAGAGAAAAACAAATGCCATATGCTAACACATATATATGGAATCTAAAAAAATTAAAAATTGTTCTGAAGAACCTAGGGGCAGAACAAGAATAAAGACGCAGACATAGAGAATGGACTTGAGGACATGTGGAGGGGAAAGGATAAGCTGGAATGAAGTGAGAAAGTGGCATGGACATATATACACTACCGAATGTAAAACAGATAGGTAGTGGGAAGAAGCCGCATAGCACAGGGAGATCAGCTCGGTGCTTTGTGACCACCTAGAGGGGAGGGATAGTAAGGGTGAGAGGGAGACGCAAGGGGGAGGGGATATGGGGATATATGTATACGTATTGCCGATTCACTTTGTTATACAGTAGAAACTAACACAACAATGTAAAGCAATTATACTCCAATGAAATTGTTAAACAAAAAAAAATGAAGTACTGACTATGTTACAACATGGATGAACTTTGAACACATTATGCTAAGAAGCCAGACACAAAAGATCACATATTCTATGATTCCACTTATATGAAATGTCCAGGATAAGCAAATTCATAGAGACAGAAAGTAGACTAGTGGTTTCCAGGCACTAGGAGTAGAAGGAATGGAGAGTAATTGTTAATGGTCATGGGGTTTTCTTTTGTGGGGCAGTGATGAATATGCTGTGAAATTAGGTAGTGGTGATGGTAACACAACTCTGTGAATATACTTATGACCACTGACTTGTATAGTTTTAAAAGGACGAATTTGATAGTATGTGGATTACATCTCACACAACTAACACAACTAACCAACTAACACAATCGGCTATATAGTACTGTACTGTAATAGGTTTATAATACTTTTCACACAAATAATTCGTCCATAAAACCAAACAAACACAAAAAATAAAACACTTTTAATCTTACAGTACAGTACCTTGAAAAGTACAATAGTGCAGTACAACAGCTGGCATACAGGGGCTGGCAGGCACGTTCACATCTTTGGAAGTTAGCATCTTGAAGGTTCATATGTAGGGGACTTACTGTATTTTAAAAATTAGCAAAACACTTGAACAGACCCTTCACAAAAGAGTATATCTAAGTGGTCAACACCTGAAAAGATGCTCAACCTCATTTGTCATCAGAGATGTGTGATTTAAAACCATAATGAGATACCACTACACACTACAAGAATGGCTAAAATGAAAAGGACAGAAATTACAGTGCTGAAGAAGACACAGAGCAAGGGTCAGCAAAATAAGACCCCCCCACCACCTTATTTGTAAATAAAGTTTCATAGGAATGCAGCCCTGCTTATTCATTTATGCACTGTCTATGGCTTCTTTCACGCTACCATAGCAGAGCTGAGTAACTGCCACAAATCCATATGGCCTACAAAGCCTAAAATACTATCTGGTTCTTCAATATCTAACCCCCAACCCTTGATGTAGAGCGACCAGAACTTTCATACACTGCTACTGGGAGTGTAAATTGGTACAACCACTCTGGAAAACTATTTGGCAGTATCTACTAAAACTGAACAAGTGCATACACTATAAACCCTATTATTAATTTCCTCCGGCTGCTGTAACAAATTACCATAGCTTTGTTGGCTTAAAAGAAAATAAACTTATCCTCTCATAGTTCTGGAGGTTCAGACTATAAAAAAATTTCTTCTTAATTGCACTGTCATTATAATTAGTATTAGCACCCAACTGAGCAAAACAGCGTAAACATAATAAAATTTATATAAATATTAAACATAATAAAAATTGTATTCACATCATATCCCTTAGTGAAAGGAATGTGGCTTTTATTTTATGGATCCATGCTTTTACTGACAGTAATAGTAGATGTACAAAATCAATCCCTTTCCTATATTTATTTATTTTTAAATATAAATTCTGAGAAAGCTTGTTTACATAAATAAGTAATTAGGAATAATCATTTTGCTATGGTAACAGCACATAATTCTTTGATCTCCAGAGTTATTTGACAAAAATCCTACGCTGACCTATTACTAAAAATTACTTTTAATTATCTATCAGTTAACAACTACATTAGGTCCTCCTTCTATTTTGTTGAAAGAAAGAACTGGAAACCACTTAAATTGGAAAAAGATTTGTGGCCCAGTGATTTGGGTCATTCACTTTCTGAAGATCAGCACCAGTTTTCCTTCTATGCACCATAGCAAAATCAGGAATGGATAAGAAGTATGCAAAGGAAATGAATTATATTGTACTACAGTTGTCAAAATATTTTTTAAGTTAATGATATAGCATGCTTCAGTGTTAATGCACTGAATACAAGATCAGGTGGCAATCAAATAACTCATAATTTTATAGCAATGAGCAAAAATATTTCTACATACCACAATGTGAATGACATCTGTGATTTCTCTGGTGGCAAAGGTACAGGTACTGTCAAAACCACTTGATTTCTATTGATGAGTCATGGGTACTGCTAATATTCCTGTGGTTTACGATCACTTTCGTAATTGATGAAGACGCAAATTTTTATTTAGATGTTAAACAAATATGATTTTCTTTCCATTGTGGTTCGCGGACCACCATAATTCTAAGGTTAAGAACTCCTGGTTTGATGGAAGGAAGGAGGTAGTGATGAGACAAAGCAAGGGGAGGAGTGAAAAGTGAGGAAGGGAAGAAGGGAAGGGGGACAGAATAGAATGAGGGCGAGCAAGAAATAAATACAGCTACATCTCTGGACTCAGACTAAGCAAATAAGCTTGGAGATTCGCAGCCAGTGCTGGAGTTATTTCTATGGTGATTTTATATTTACATTTTATAACAAGTAGTTTCTTCAGCTGAGTCCCACCCGCTCAGTCCCATAAAGGGTCACCCGATTGCATCATGTCTAAGTCCAAATACAACCAGTATTTCCCATGGTCTTCCAGTACGGTGAGCATAAATCTGATCCCCTCAGGGCCATACCCCAAATACTGTGCTCTCAGCTACCCCTTCATTAGCAGGAAGTCCATATTTTCTCGGGATACCCCCTCCTACGTTAGCTCCTCCACAAGTCCTCAAAAGGGGATGCTGCTCACCTGTCTTCTGAGCCGCCGCCTGCTGCTCTCCGACCTCAGCCCAGGGTTCCGCAGCCCAGGGCCGTGTGTCGACTCCGTGGCCTCCTCTGTCCACCGACCCTGGGACTCTTCTCCACTGCTGACCGAGAAAAATATTCCCTTCCTGGGTGCCTCTTTTTTCGCTCCCCAACACCGTCTTTCCCTTTTCTCCTCCGCCTGTCAGAGGGCACAGGCCCGCATCGGGCCTGTGGTGGACACTCCCGGCAACGCCCGCTAGGCTCTGCCGGCTCTTCCTCACTCGCGGAGGTTCTTCCCCGCAGGGGGCTCCAGTCAGGCGACCACCATTCTTCCGCAGGTTTCGTCGGTTCCGGTCCCGTGTTCCGGGCCCCACAGAAAGTCAAGCAGAGACGGAACGTCTGTTGGGAGGTCACTGCACATTCGACGACCTACGGAAAGTTCCTGAATTTTCAATGACCCAGCGAGAAAGCCTTCGGGGCTATGAGGCGGCCTCGCGCCGCTCTCGCGATGATGAGGCACCGCGAGATGTTCCCGGCTGTGAGGAAGCACCTGGCCCCACCCAGCCAAAATAGGTTTGATAGGGGTTTGATACACCTGCAAAGAAGAGCTGTGGAGAGGAAAACAGTAGAAGCAAAGCAGCACCAGGTTCCACTCATCCCAGGTCCCTCTTTGTCTATCTCTCCTGAGTATCTCCGCTGCCTTTGAGTTCTTTTTAGGTTGTGCTTTGAATCGCCCCCGCAAGAGATCCAAACAGGAAGATGACTATAGTATTCTCTTCCCAACCCCCCAGTATTAAGCTCTAAAACTTGCAGAATGGAATCTTCTGTTCGTTTATACAACAAATATGTTACCAGTGCCTACTGTATGCACTGGGGATATAATGATGTATAAAATAATCACAGTCCTTGAGATCACAGAATTCAAATTTTTGTCAAAGAGGTAAGTAAATAGACTGGCAGTTATAATACAACAAATAAGTTATATGTCGGGGAAGAAAAAGAATTTATAGGACTATAGGGCAGGGGCTTCTGACTCAGACTTGGAGAATCACGTGAAACTTCTTAAAGAAACTTCAAAGCTAAGATCTGAAAGATAAATATGGAGGGGTTTTCCAAGCCAAAAGAGTGGACAGAGAAAGGTCCAAGCATAAGCTACAGCAGCCTAAAGACATGAAAAAGCATAGTTCATGGGAGATGATGAAGGACATTCAATATGGCTGACTGCTGGGACAATGCAAGCAAGCAGTTAAGAATATTGGCTCTGAAAGTCAATTACATGAGTTCAAATCCCAGCACTGCCACTTACCACCCTTGAGAAGCAAGGTGATGAAGCAGAGAGAAGGCAGTTCATGAAGGATTTTGATAAGCCATGTCATAAGCAATAGAGAGCCATTGGAAGCAGAGGATTGATATAATCAGATTTCTGTTATATACATGTGGATCTCTTCCCAGACAAACAAAAGCTAAGGGAATTGATCACCACTGACCTTCCTTGCAAGAATTGCTAAAGTGGTTTCTTTAAGCTGAAATGAAAGGACACTTAATTAAAGGAACTTAATTAAAGTTTAGCAAAATTCATCTCCAAAGTCCCTCGCAGCTCCAACAATCAGTGGTTCTATGCTGAAGTTGAAATGAAGAGACTTTTGATTAATTTGATTTCTCAGCAACACAATTTAAATGCGGAGTTTCATTTTTCCTCTTTTGCTCTGTGCTGTTGTTTGAATGGGTTAATCGTGTCAAATGTATGCTTTTAATTGTTTCTTGTTTCTTGCCTCCAAATTCCCAAATGCTAATCAACAATTTTCCACTAATGAAGTGTCCAAAACCAAAAACAGCATCCCAGGTGCTATCTTACTAGGGCCAAACAGAAAGAGCCATTATCTCCGTGCTTTGTGACATGTATCTAATTTGCCATTTAGCGTCACCCTTGGGCCTCTTACAGACATTACTATTTTCCAGGTGTTGCCCTCCCCATGAAAAATTTTCTTTCCAATTAGTTTTCCCCAGATGCCTCAACTTGAAATTTTTTCAAGTTGAGTGTCATTCTCTTTGCCATATTGCTAATGTTTTATGTAATTTCTTTGGCTTTCCTGGTGTTTGGAGTGTATCCTCTTTTGGGGTCATCTGCAAATTTCATTAGCATATTTGTGGACAGGATGTAGCTGGAAGGGAATTGTTGAGGGATCCATCTTCTGTTCCTTTATTAATTAGGAACTGGTTCTAGAAATGGAGAAGGAACCCCGTCATCAAAAGTAGAAATTGCCTCTGCTCTTTTCTTACACATATGCACCCACACACACATGCACACACGCATTCACCCACTTAAAAATCTTCTCAATTCTATGAATTTCCCTCTCTTAAAAAAAAAGCAAACAAACTCCTTGCCATTATATAGAACAAAATCTCTATATCAGGGGTCCCTAACATAAGGATCATGGATGGGCACAATGCCACTGGATGGCATGAATGCCTGCAATTGTATTCACAACATATTCACGTTATTGTGTCCTTGAGTAAATGTGCAGTTTTCTAGGGAGAGGCCCGTAGCTTTCATCAGAAATTCATAGGGGTGTGTAAATCCAAAAAAGTTTAAAAACCACTCTTTCATATCATTGTTTCTCAAAAAGTGAACCAACAGTCAGCTGTATTGGAACCCCATGAGATGCTTGTTAAAATGCAGATTCTTGGGTCCTATTCAAGATCCACAGAATCAAAATAGAGACAGGAATGTGCATTTTAAAATTAAATGTAAATTGGTTTTGAATAGGAAATGTAAATGGTACAAAATTTAAAAGATCAAAAGGGAAAAGTCTCTCTTCTATCCCTGTTGCCCAACTACCAGTTTCTCTTCAGAGAGGCAACCACTGTTAGCAGTTTCCTGTGTATCCTTCTAGAATCTGTTAAAAAAAAAAAAAACTCCCAAGTGATTTTCATGATTTTTTATGCATAAAAAATTTGAGAATCATTGATCTACAAAGAAAAAAATTAATGTTTGCCTGAATTAAAGACTGTCTTAATAAGACTGACTTTCTCTCCTGCCCATCTGAGAACCAAATTATCCCGGAAAACAATACGCAAGCCAATCACATATTAATAGCTTTCAATTCCCACCCCCTCTCAGTAAAGGAAACATCTTCAGTGGTTTTTTTTTTTCTGTTTGACTGGAGGTTATTGCCCCCGCTTTCAACTCTTTGTGACCCAGGCTGGTACCCCCCACTGGATTTCTTGATTCAGGTGTTGAATGAACTGATTAGTTCGTGACCAAAGTGGGGCCGAGCTTCTGACTGCCCAGATGCTAGAGAGTAATCATTCCCCTAAAAAGCTCTTGACCTTTTTGGGGGAAAAAACTCTCCCTGCCCTGGGCAGGGGCTTCTCTTATTAACTGATAGAAATTCCTATATCTGAGAAATGCTGTGCACACAATTAACTGTTTGTGTAGGCTTTTTTTATATAATTTTTTTAAATTTATTTATTTATATTTGGCTGCATTGAGTCTTCGTTGCTGTGTGCGGGCTTTCTCTAGTTGCAGTGAGCAGGGGCTACTCTTCGTTGTGGCACGCGGGTTTCTCATTGCGGTGGCTTCTCTTGTTGCGGAGCACGAGCTATAGGCACGTGGGCTTCAGTAGTTGTGGCTCGTGGACTCTAGAGTACAGGCTCGGTAGTTGTGGCGCACGGGCTTAGTTGCTTCACGGCATGTGGGATCTTCCCAGACCAGGGCTCAAACCCGTGTCCCCTGCATTGGCAAGTGGATTCTTAACCACTGAGTCACCAGGGAAGTCCCCACAAACAACTGTTTATTGTAGACATTAACAAGTGCAGGCTGTTTTACCCTTGCTCTGTCAGGAAGCTCCATCTCCATGCTTCCGTCTGAGTTGGTCCAGGGCTTCAAGCTGAGTAAAGCATGGGTTAGCGTTTTCAGATATGAAGCACTGTTGAATATATGTCCTATAAAAGAGCAGATGTACTTTTAATGCCAGCTCCAAACTTTAGCCCTTTCCATTCAATTTCACACCCGAAAGGCTAACAAATATATAAAGACATGCTCAAAGTTGTTAGAAATCAGAGACATTCCAATTTTTTAAATGAGATAGCACTTCACGCCCATTAGCTTGGCCAAATTTGGAAAGTGAATAATACTAAGTGTAGGCTAAGATGTAGGAAAACAGGAAACTTCAGGCACTATTGGTGGAGAGTAATCTGGCTGTACTGAGTGAAATTAAGTATATGTATATACTGTGACCCAACAGTCCCACAGTGGGTACATCCCACAGGAATCCCCCACTGGTCCAGTAGGGAATGGTAAGGATGTCACTGTGGCTTTATTGGTGGTAGTGGGAAGTTGATGGCAATCTAAGTGTCCATCTCTAAGGGAATGGATTAAATTAATGTTATGGCTATCCACTGTGGAAGACCACCGAGCATTTAGAAATATCAAACCAGGCGTACATTCAGCAACATGGACAGATTTTACAAGCATAGTGTTGAGTGAAAATGTGATAAACAGAACAAGTGAAAATTAAAAGCACAGACAAAGTAGATCAGTGGTTGCTAAAGGCTGGGTCAGGGGAAGAGAAGCATGCTAATGGGTAAGGGTCTCTTTTGGGGGTGCCTGAAAATACTCTAGAATGAGGAAGTGATGACGGCTGCACAACTTTATGAATATACTAAAAACCACTGAAATGTATAGCTTAAAAGGGTGAATTTTATGGTATGTGAATCATGTTGCAATAGAAGAAAAAATACACACAAACCAATATTGTATACTTGTTTTAAGGACATATCAAAAAGTTGGAATGGCTGCCTGAAAGGGGAGGGGATGGGATTGGGATTAGGATGGAGTGGAGGAGGCCTTTTCAGAGCCCATGGACTGAGGAAGATGATTAACTCAATCCTTTGTGCCTGTGATAAAACCAAGCAATAAACAACAATAACAACAGAGTATGGGGGTGGGGAGAAAAAAAGGAAAAACATGTTCACGAATAGTTTTAATGAGGGAAACCATGCTATAATGATGAATGAAAAGAAATAGAATACAACAGTTTTAGGAATATTATATGTGCAACTATGTAAGATGATGTATGTAAATGGGCAAAAATATGACAGGTAGCTATAGTACAGTATCATGTAAAATTGTGGGGTAGAGTGGCAGTGCTTCTGCCACTGGTTGCATAATCTTGGCCACCATGGTACTTAATCTCTCTGTAGCTTAGCTTCCTCATATCAAGTGAAAATAATAATAACACGTACTTCCAAAAGTTCTTATGAGAATTAAATGAGTTCATTTATGCCTAATACGTAGTAAACCTTATGTAAGGGTTAGCTGGCATTATTTTCTTAACTTTAAACTATAGTCTCTGGATTCAGACTGCGTATCCAACTGAGCTCCACTACCCACCAGCAACGTGACTTTCACAAAGTTACCTATTGTGAGCCTCAGTTTTCTCATCTATTGTGAGGATTAAAAGGGATAATATACTTGGCACATGATAAAGCACTTGATAAATGTCAACAGGTTATATTATTAGGGATATTATTAATACATTGTCATAGTTTTAAAAGTATTACAAAAAAGAATAGAAGGTACAAAATATATTTTTCATGTTCTTCCTAATGTATAAATTCTTCCATTTTCATTTCATTTCATTTTGGGAATAGTCTGCCCAGACCTTCCTCTTTGTCCTCAGGTTATATACTTGCATGGCACTTTGACATCTCTTTCATGGGAGTAATTAATTAATTAGATAGGTAAGCAGTTTCCGGTTCACGTCTGTCGTCCTCAGTGGAATCTAAACTCAGTGATGGCAAGGATGGTATCTGTCTATGTACAACATCTAGCACAGGGCCTAGCCCTTTGTTGACTAACAAGTATTTATTGATGAATGAACAGGTAATGAAATAAACAAAAGCATTTAAATACATACGTTCTGAAATAGCAGAGTCATGAGATTAAAGGCAAGTGTCATTTCCTTCATCTCTCTGGGAAGTGAGGAGTTGCTCATTTTGTAAGATAGGAAGATAGTCAACATTCAGATTCTGGGGAGCTGTTTTTGGCAGCTCTTCCTTACTAGAATCACACTGCTTGAACCTGTCCCCAGGAATCCTTTCAGCTACAGTAGAGCTTTGGAAACCCAGTACTTTTCCAGATTAACTCCTGTTCAGAAAAGGAAAAGTACTCAGTCTCTCTAGATTATCTTCACCTGGTGTACATTAGTCCTTACTCACTGTCTCATGAAAGGGTAGGGACTTAAAACTGTCTTTCATTTCACAGATAAGAAAGTGGGTCCAGAAAAGTGAGTTGAAAGCCTAACATTGTTAATAATAGAGCTGGTATAACTAGAAATGATATCATCCTTACAGTTCTCTCTCTGTCAATATAATATATCCAATAATGTAACAGCATCAGTCATTAAAAATTATGTTTATGAAAGAATTTTTATTACATTAGGGAAAATGTTCTTGATATGTTAAGTGACAGAAGCAGACTAAACTTGTATGCATAATATGTATTCAATTATATATGTGTGTGTGTTTGTTTCTCAGTTATCTATGTAGAAGATAAAAAAGGAAATGTGTCAAAATATTAACAGTGTTTATCTCTGGTTGGTGGGGTTATAGTTTATTTTTATGTAAGCTTTTCTGCATTAAAACTTTATTTTCAATAGGAATGTAATACTTTATATCAGAAATTTAGGTTTTTAAATTCCTAATTGAATATTTTTGAAAGCTTCTGTTTTGGTACAGATCAACCCCGTGGAATGAGGGAGCATAAACCTAGAGTCCAAAGAAGTTTTACGAGTCATTTCACCTGATCTGTAAAATGGTTATTATTATATCTACTTCACAGGGCTCTGTGTGTGTATATGAAGCAATAGATATGAAATCCCTTTGTAACTCTAAAGCTTGATAAAGGTGTTAGGTTGATAAAGATCCTTTATCATCCTTGATAAAGGATGATTAAGTCCTGTGACCAAAAAGAGGTGGGAGGGCTTCCCTGGTGGCGCAGTGGTTGAGAGTCCGCCTGCTGATGCAGGGGACACGGGATCGTGCCCCAGTCCGGGAAGATTCCACATGCCGCGGAGCGGCTGGGCCCGTGGGCCATGGCCACTAAGCCTGCACATCCGGAGCCTGTGCTCCGCAGCAGGAGAGGCCCCAGCAGTGAAAGGCCCGCGTACCGCAAAAAAAAAAAAAAAAAAAAAAAAAAGAGGTGGGAGAACCCTTAGGATAACAGGTACCTTTGTGCTGAGGAGCTTAGGCTGGGAGAGGAGAGAGATCTAAGTGTCAGGACAAAAGTGAGAATATTTTTTTGCCAATACTTAACAGAAACAATCACATGCCTGACACCTCTTCACTCTTTCCCCTACATTTCCAATAAATGCCTCAATGTTCCCTCTCTAGATTAAACCTTCCTTCCATCTCTTAAGCAGCCCATGCAAGAGGCAACTTGTAGTGCACAAGATCTGGTGTATTTTAAGGCAGTGGCAGGTTTGTTTCACACTCCTGTCAGAAAGTGTGAAAGGCAGCCTACGTGAGCAGCAACCCACTAAGGCCTGTTTAGTCTCAAACTAGGAAGGGGCTATTTCCACTCTGGATGATAAGAGTTTGTTATGAAAAGAAGGTAACTTTTAGCTGGGACCATTTGTATTGAGCTTTATCCTTTGCAAGTCTTTCTCAGTCAATATCTTTGGAGTTCTATGAAAAATAAGATTTCACATATGATTTTTTTCTAATTAGAGATGTCAAAGGTAGTATGCCTAATTATTGTTATTTTTATATTTTAAAAAGTAATACAGGGACTTCCCTGGCGGTCCAGTGGTTAAGACTCTGCACTTCCAAGGCAGGCGGTGCAGGTTCCATCCCTGGTCAGGGAACTAAGATCCCACGTGCCACATCCCACATGCGGCGCAGCCAAAAACTAAAAATAAATAAATAAATAAATAAAATTATTTTAAAAAGTAATACAGACCTGTGGTAAATTTACCCAAGAGAAATGAAAATATATGTTCACACAAAAACCTGCACACAAACATTTATAGCAGCTTTATTCATAATTGCCAAAAACTGGAAATAACTCAAAAATTCTTTAACTGGTAAATGGATAAACTGTGATATATCCATGTAGTAGAATACTACCCAGCCATAAAAAGGAATGAACTATTGATAAACACAACATGGATGACTGTCAAATGCATATTGCTAACTTAAGTAAGGGAAGCTAGAGACAAAAGGTTGCGTATTGTATTTTTCCATTAATACGACATTCTGGAAAAGGAAAACTGTAGGAGAGAACAAATCAATAGCTGCCAGAGGATGAAATGGGGGGAGAGCTGGCCACAAAGAGACAGAAAGAGGGAATATTGGAGAATGATGGCACTATTTTGGATTGTGATAGTTACATGAATATTTGTCAAAACTCATAGAACAGTACGCCAGGAAGTGAATTTTACTATATAAATTTCTTAAATAAATGCATAAAAGTAAAAGTAAAGTAACAGGCCCATGGTAAGTTCAAACAATACAAGGAATTCAGTAAAATGTCTCCCTCCTAGCTCTTTATGGTGATAGAATAGTTCTGCATTTTGATTTCAGCAATGATTATATAAATCTATACATGCAGTAAAATGAGACAAAACTATACACACACATTATACCAGTGCCAATTCCCTGCTTTTGGCATTGTACAATATAGGCCTGCTCCCCAGAGGTGAACACTATTACAAATTTCTTGTGTATCCTCTGCATATTAAATCTAATATTTTATATATGTATATATGTACATATACATTTATACTTACATACTTTTAATACAAACAGTAGCATATTATACACACTGTTCTGCACCTTGATATTTTGCAGCTATTACTTTGGAGGTATTTCCATATCACAAACACATGGATCCACATCATTATTTTTTTCTGCTGCATAGTATTCCATTGCACAGTGGTATAATAACTTAATTCAACAGTTTCTTATTAATGGATATTTGGATCTTAACAAGGAATTTAACCTAAGAATTTGTAAATTTTTAAAACATGAAAGGTCAGCTGGAGTTGAGACCAAACACAGATTCAGGACTCGTCTCCAGAATATCTTTTGACCAGAAGGGGGAATGCAAGAGGCAGGAGGAGAGGCGAGATGCTGGGAAATTTCCCTGGCCAATGGTGAAGTGGCAGGACCAGATGGGAAATTCTGCCCGGTTGGAGTTCGCTGAGGGGCGCCCTACTGCTGGAATAGGAGGCCGTGCTTCAAGACAAGCCTTCCTGAGGCTGCAACTCTGCCGTACCCAAGTGCGTCGGGGTCACGCACCGTGCAGTGATGCGTGACCATCTCCAGCCTCCCGCCGGAACCCACTGCCCGGGCAGGGTCTGAACCCCCACCGCCTCCAGCTCACGCGCGCAGGGGTGCGTACACGTGGTGACCTGCCTGGGGCCGGGTTCCCGGCTCCGGCTCCTCCTCCCTCCAGCTTTCGTTAGGCTTTCTGCAGTATCACGTGCAGCCGCGCCGGGTGCAGGATGGCGGCTGCGGCAGCAGCGGTGGGTGTCAGGCTCCGAGACTGCTGCAGCAGGGGCGCTGTGCTCCTGCTCTTCTTTTCCCTGTCCCCTCGGCCCCCGACCGCCGCCGCCTGGCTGCTGGGCCTGCGGCCCGAGGACACCGCTGGAGGCCGCGTGTCCCTGGAGGGGGGCACACTGCGTGCCGCCGAAGGCACCAGCTTCCTCCTGCGCGTCTACTTCCAGCCCGGGCCCGCGGCGCCCGTGGAGCCGGTGCCCACACCCCCCCTTTCCCCAGGGGAGAACGGCACCGGCGACTGGGCTCCACGGCTCGTGTTTATCGAGGAGCCTCCGGGCGGGAGCGGCGCGGCGCCCAGCGCTGTTCCCACGCGCCCCCCGGGGTCGCAGCGCTGCCGCGAGCAGAGCGACTGGGCATCGGACGTGGAGGTCCTGGGGCCCCTGCGCCCCGGAGGCGTGGCGGGCTCAGCTCTAGTCCAGGTGCGGGTGCGGGAACTGCGTAAGGGCGAGGCAGAGCGAGGCGGCACGAGCGGTGGCGGGAAGCTCTTCTCTCTGTGCGCCTGGGACGGGCGCGCCTGGCACCACCACGGCGCCGCCGGCGGCTTCCTGCTGCGCGTACGCCCGCGGCTCTATGGCCCGGGCGGGGACCTGCTGCCCCCGGCGTGGCTGCGGGCGCTCGGAGCGTTCCTGCTGCTCGCCCTGTCTGCCCTGTTTAGCGGCCTGCGCCTGAGCCTGCTCTCGCTGGACCCGGTGGAGTTACGGGTGCTGCGGAACAGCGGCTCGGCCGCCGAGCAGGAGCAGGCGCGCCGAGTGCAGGCCGTGCGCGGCAGGGGCACCCATCTGCTCTGCACCCTGCTCCTGGGCCAAGCTGGAGCCAACGCGGCCCTGGCAGGCTGGCTGTGCGCCTCGCTGCCGCCGGGCGTCGGGGACACCGGGGAAGACTACGGCGACGCGGGGACTCACTTCCCCTGGCTGCCGGCGCTCGTGTGCACCGGCGCCGTGTTCCTGGGCGCAGAGATCTGTCCCTACTCGGTGTGTTCGCGGCACGGGCTGGCCATCGCCTCCCACAGCGTGTGCCTGACCCGGCTCCTGATGGCGGCCGCTTTCCCCGTGTGCTACCCGCTGAGCCGCCTGCTGGACTGGGCGCTGCGCCAGGAGATCAGCACCTTCTACACGCGGGAGAAGCTGCTGGAGACGCTGCGGGCCGCGGATCCTTACAGCGACCTGGTGAAAGAGGAGCTCAACATTATCCAGGGCGCCCTGGAGCTGCGCACCAAGGTGGTGGAAGAGGTGCTGACCCCTCTTGGGGACTGCTTCATGCTGCGCTCCGACGCTGTGCTGGATTTCGCCACTGTCTCCGAGATCCTGCGCAGCGGCTACACTCGCATCCCCGTGTACGAGGGCGACCAGCGGCACAACATTGTGGACATTCTGTTTGTCAAGGACTTGGCCTTCGTGGACCCCGACGACTGCACGCCGCTTCTTACGGTCACCCGCTTCTACAACCGGCCCCTGCACTGCGTTTTCAATGATACCCGGCTGGACACGGTGCTGGAGGAGTTTAAGAAGGGTGAGCATGTGGTCTAATCTCCTCCCTCAACTCCTACCCCCTTAAAAAGTATTACCCTCTCATAAACACATGAGGCTTCAGGTACCCAAAGCAGCTTCTCTCCTGTGGTACCAAAAACTCAAGGAAGGCCCTACCTCATGGCTCCCTGGGTCTTTTCATTTCACTTCTCCCTACCTTCCTTGAGGCTGATTGAGTCCCTGCCTCTTCCCGTTTACTTGGCTCACAGGATGCACTGCATTCCTCATTCATTGCATTCCAGTATTTTTTCAGGGCCTACCAGTTGCCGGGTATTGTGCGGATAGGACTCAGGAGATAGCCCTTGGAGGGCACTGCATAGCTCCCCATTGCAGGAGGTACCTCTAAGGGTTCCCATAACAAGCAGTCTTTGCTTCCTCTCTGGGTAGGAAGCTCACCATTTCCAATTCCAGGGCAAACTCCATTGCTGGACAGCTCCAGCTGCTGAAAATGTATTTCCTACAAGGAGCAGAAATTTATGTCTCCAGAGCTTCTCTGTGGGCCCTAGTTCTGCCCTTTGAATCACATAGAGTAAGCCCCAGACACCGTAGCCATTCTTCCCCCATATTCATCTTTCCATCAGCTATGCCTTGGACACACATCAAGTACCCAGGTTGGAGATTAAAAGTTGACTAAGGCAGTGAGGTCCTTGTACTTCTGGGAACTCTGGTCCCATGAAGTAAGGTAGATCTAGACCTGAGGAAATATTCTGGTAAAGGGAATCACTAAAAAACCTGCCTATCCAAATGAATGGGGTTTCCTTCAGAGCCGTCACATCCTCTGCCCTTGACGTCATGCCTATAACATGTTTACTCCATTTCTGGGGTTTGCCTTTGGAAACTGTCTTCTGAGGTTGAGAACAATTCACTCCAGAAAAATCAGCCTGAATACTTTAGGGTTGATCCTCTTGACATTACACAGTTTGACTGGTCCCCCTATTAACCAGAGTTGACCCAGAAGGACCCTTGGTTGTTTTTGAAAATCAAATCTACCTTCCAGAGTCACAGTTGAGAGTGTTCAGAAAACTGTCTCACAGACCCTGAAAGCAATTCCAGAAATGATTTGAGAACAGTGACATGGTTAGAATAAGTGTAGAACCTCCCAGAATAACTATTTTGAAAGAGGCATTCATCTGTACTTATGAGTTGGCATGTTTATTGAAAGCAAAACAAAGCAAATAATTAATCCCCTGACTTTAGAATCAGGTTTGAAATGTAGCTTCCCTGTGGCTAGCAGGAATCTCATTTGACTATGTGTTTTTGATACATTTCTTTGTCTGTCAAAAATTCAATCTCATTTCATTATCAGCACAGGTACTCTTTGTATATAAAGACTTTGCATACAGAGAGAAATCTGGGGTCTTCCTCCTGCCACAATATTTTAAGACAAGTGAAATTGTGTTAATATCAAAAAGTAACCTGAGAAAGGGGAAAAAGTCAAAAAGCTACTTTCAATCTCTCAGATTTGGAGAGAGAACAGCCCTATGCTTTGTATTGATATCATGAGAAGGGGAAGGAAATGTATATATACTGCAGCTGTTTTAGCCCAGTCTGGCTACTGTCTCACCCTCTTCTGTCTGTCTCCCCCCAGTCCTTCCATGACTCATTCCCATTGCATTCAGAGGTTCATCCATACACCTTTAGCATTTTTCTTAACATTTTGTGTACCCTACAGAAGGGAGTCTTGGTTCTGGGCATAAAAGCTATGAAAATCTATATTAGTTTGCTAGGGTTGCCATAACAAAATACCATAGACTGAGTGGCTTAAACAGCAGAAATTTCTTTTCTCACAGTTCTGGAGGCTGAAAGTCCAAGACCAAGGTGTTGGCCGGTTTGGTTTCTTCTGAAGCCACTCTCCTTGGCTTGCAGATGGCTCTGCCTTCTTGCTGTGTCCTTACATGGTTGCCCCTCAGTGTGTGTGTGCTCAGCCCTGGAGTCTCTCTGTATTTGAATCTCTTCTTATAAGTTCACCAGTCAGATTGGATTAAGGCTCACCCTTTTTAATTTAACCACCTCTTACGCGTGATAGCTAAGATAGAGTTCACTGTCACGCGCTGCCAGACAAGATTTTTTTTTATTGAGGTATAGTTGATGTACAATATTATATAAGTTTTAGGTGTACAACCTAGTGATTCACAGTTTTTAAGGGTTACATTCCATTTATAGTTATTGTAAAATATTGGCTATATTTCTTGTGTTGTACTATATATCCTTGTAGCTTATTTTATACATAGTAGTTTGTACCTCTTAGTCCCCTACCCCTATTGGGCCCCCTCCCCCTTCCCTCTCCCCACTGGTAACCACCAGTTTGTTCTCCATACCTGTGAGTCTGTTTCTTTTTGTTATATTCACTAGTTTGTTTTATTTTTTAGATTCCACATATAAGTGATATACAGCATTTGTTTTTCTCTGCCAGACAACATTTTTAATGAAATTCCTGGGAACTCATTCATTAGGTACTTACGGGCTTCTATATAGTGCTAAGCAACAAGGGAAACAATAAGACTGTCCTGAGAAAATTAACAATCTACAAGGGTGGACAGTGTTAGAATAAAGGCAGTCGTCTGAAGCAGAAATTGTGTCTTATTAACCTCTGTATCTCCAGCACGTTGCACTGTGCCTCCCATGTAGTAGGCTGCTGGAAAAAGTCACTATTGATCAGAAATGAGTCCTGTTGCAGAATATCTAAATCTGGTCTAAAAAAAGGCATGGTAGAAAAGCACGGTAGGGCTTTCCTGGTGGCGCAGTGGTTGAGAGTCCGCCTGCCGATGCAGGGGACACGGGTTCGTGCCCCGGTCTGGGAAGATCCCACATGCCGCGGAGCGGCTGGGCCCGTGAGCCATGGCCACTGAGCCTGCGCGTCCAGAGCCTGTGCTCCGCAGCGGGAGAGGCCACAGCAGTGAGAGGCCCGCGTACCGCAAAAAAAAAAAAAAAAAAAAAGGCACAGTAATGTTCTGTCAGTAAGTGGTTAGTTTGCAATTAGGTAGATCCCTAAAGAGAAGCAGGCCATTACACCACCCCAAGAGATTTCCATGCCCCTGTAGAGCCTTGCTCTTTCCTCGAAGTGTGGTCCACGAGCCAGCAGCATGGGACCTTTTTAGAAATGCATATTTTCATGCCTCACTCTAAATCCACTGAATAAAAATCTGCATTTTAGCAAGCCCTCAAGTGACTCATGTGTACATTAAATTTTCAGAAGCATTGTCTTCAGAGAACCTTATTAACAATGATTCGTAGATTAACTTAGAATAGAATAAATACAAGGTATAATTATCAAGGTAGGTGTTCTCTGACTCCAAGCCATATAATACGGTGGTCATTTTCTATAAGAGTTACGTTTGCATCATAGGTTAGGAGAGGAAAGCTGAGTTGAATTACTTTTCTTTACCTTTAAAAATAACATTTTAAGCAAGTCGTAATAGCCCTTCCATTTCCCTCACTTCCTTGCACTTCAAGTAACTTAACCACCTAAACAAACCCCTTAGGAGGTAGGAGAGGAAAATAGTAATTTTAATAGGAACAACGGTTACCATTAATTGAGCAACAGCCCTGCCAGGCCCAATGCCAAGCCCTTGACATACTCAGAACAACCCACCTGGGGAGGTATTATTACCTCCATTTTACAGATGAAGAAACTAACTCTCAGGTTGATTACATGACTTGCTCAACTTTCCACAGCTAATAACTGACTGAACTGTGATTTGAACCAGATCACAGGACCCCAAAGCCTGTTCTTATTCCATCTCCCATCCCAAAATTCCTGCCACCCAAACGGTTCAAAGCTGTCTTTTCACCTCTGACTTGCTGCCCATGACTTGCTACCCTTGAGTTTCTGCAGGTTGGAAATGTAGCTTTTTATAATTACAATAATTGCTAACATGTATATTGCATTTTACAAAACATTTCTACCTACCTCTCTTATTCTTAAAACAACTCTGCAGGTATAGGTGAGGACCATAAGAAGCGTTACTTGTACTGCCTAAGATCATCACTCACCTGGTCTATTCCAAGGCCCATATTCAAGTCCCAGTCTCGTGATTCCAAAGCTCTTATCCATATGGGATTTTATACATATATATTTCTTATGAGCTCCAGGTCTTTAGAAGTAAGGGAAAAGGAAAGCAAGCATGCTAGCTTTACAAAAAGGAACAATATTTCTCCCCACCTGACTGTGAGTGCCTTGAGGGCAGAGAATGAATCTTACTTACTTTGTATAGTCAGGACAAACACAGTGACCTTGATGGCTAGAGGATGAATAAATATTTATTGAACAAGTGATCTTAAATAGCTAATTTCAGTTGTATTTCTATGTTTGAGGTGAACCTTAAGTACAGGATAATTAGTGTTGTTCCATTGACCATAATCAATCTTCCTCTTCCCAGTTTATCTACCCCAATTAGTGGCACACCTGTGCCCCCAGTCTACCAAGGGAGAAACCTCTCCTTCACTCCCCACCCTCATCCTACTAATCACTGTCTTAGTCTTTTCCGGCTGCCACAACAAAATATCAGACTGAATGGCTTAAACAACAGAAATTTATTTTCTCACTGTTCTGGAGGCTAGAAGTCCAAGATCAAGATTCCAGCTGATTTGGTTTCTGATGAGACCTCTCTTACTGGCTTGCAGACAGCTAGCTACCTTCTCACTGTGTCCTCACATGGCCTTTCCTTAGTGCACAAGCACAGAGAGAGAGAGAAACAGCTCCGGTCTCTCTTCTTATAAAACTACCAATCCTTTTGGATTAGGGCCCCACCCTTGTTATCTCATTTAATCTTAGAGGGCCACTGGGGATTAGGGCTTCAACATATCAATTTGGAGAGGGGAAGGGACACAAATTTTCAGTCCGTAATAATCTCCAAAGTCGGCCAAATATTTGGAACAAAGTCTGCAAAAAATTTGCCAATATTGCGTATTTCTTGTACCGTTACATAACTTAGGCTGCTATTTCTTCCACTTAGGTTATTCATTAATTTTATTCAGCATATCATTACTATACACCTATTGTGTAGGCACAGTGGAGAAGACCACCAATAGGGCCCCTGTCTGAATGGAGCTTTCATTCTAATACAGGAGACAGAAATTAAACAAATGAGATAGAAATTAAGAGCATAAGCTTTGGTACCAGACTGCTCTGGTTGCATCCTGGCCTTGGGCAAGTTATTTAACTCTTTGCCTCATTAGCTGTAAAATAAGGGTAATAATAGTATTTACTCATAGGGTTGTTTGAAATATTAAGACAATATTGCATAATACTGCTTATTTAGTAACTGTCACATAATAAATGCTAAATAAATGTTAGCTTTCATTTTTAAATATAAACACAAATCTGTTACATACTCATTTGTGCAAATGCCTCCTGAGAAGTTTTACTTCCTCCGGTTATTTTCACCCTCAAATCCATCCTCTCCAGTGCCAATAAGTAATCCCTGGTGTCATCATCCCCTGCTTCAAACACTTCTGCCTGCAGGATAAAGTCTAAGCTGTGCGGTCATGACCTGCTCCCCGCCCTCCCCTGCAGATTCATCACTCATCACTACCACAGCTTTACGCACCAGCCGCCGAACTCCGTAGCCACACTGTGTTATTTCTTGCCTTTGTCCCTTTACTCATGCTGTCCTCTTTGTCAGGAATATACATTACCTGACTAATCCCTAGTCTAGCCCTTCCTTTAACATCAGCACAGGGGCCACCTCCTCTGCGAAATTTCTGTAAACCCCAGTTTGGCCAACTTAATTGTTCAATATCTCTATTATTGAACTAACAGGCTGTATTATTAGTATGTGATAGAAAGTGCTGCCCATCCATATAATGAGCACCTGGAGGACAGAGGCTGTCTTATCTACCTTTGTAGCTGTAACCCGTAACGATGGATATAACGCAGTAAGTTTTCAATAAATCTTTATTGAATGACTGAATGAATGACTGGAAGGGGTTAAACTTTAATATAATGGAAGGGATCTGCAGAGCTCTAGTAAATGAATCATTCATTATCTCCAGCCCAATCATTTTGGACCATGCAGAAGGCCAAAGTCAAATTTTAAATGTTAGAAGAAAAGTGTTATGTATTATCTTTCTTTACTTCTCTAGGAAACAATGATTTAGCCCTTTTCAAAGCACTGTGCTAAGAGTTGGGTGTACGAGATACAGTCCCTGCTCCCAAAGAGCCTTCAGCCTAATGGGAGAATAGCTTTCCCCTTCATAAAGCTAGAAGGCAGGCTGGACTCACCTTTCCCCCCAACTTCCAACAATGTTACATTTCGCAAGTCATAGCTCAGCATATAAGAATGTGGATAAGACAGACTGGTACCTAAATCATTAAAGCAAACATGCAATAATAGAAATACTAACACGCAATGAGAACATGGAGAAGAGAGAAATTATGATAGGGTTATTTTGCTTTTATAAAATTTATACTAAAGTTTATAAATTTCTATATTTATTCATTATAGAAAATTGAAAAATATAGAACAAAGTATGAAAATCACCTGAAGATAATCATCCCACTGTCCTGAAATAATGACTTTTAATACTCTGTCATGTTAAAAATATATTGCATGCAGTAACAACCTTAATCAAATTCTTAAACAGAAAAAAAAAAGAAAAACCCTATGGTCTTGCCTTCTTACACAAATCAAATATCCCATTCTAATCCTCAGAGGGATTTTTTTTTTAAAGATGTTTTTGATGTGGACCACTTTTTCAGTCAGTGTGTTGCTTTATCACTCCAAATTCCGGTGTGAGCTATTCTAGCAGAAAGTCATCCCACTGCTTAATTCTATAAAAAGCTGCCAAAACATTCGTGCTCCATTCTTTGTCTTCCACAAAAGAAAATAAAAAGTTATTTCACTCAAAGTTACATTTCACTGGTATAATTAGATGTAATATGCTTTAAAATGTGTTAAACATTGCTAAATAATAATTAGTAAAATTTAGAATGAGATGTTTACCTTCTAAACAATAATTAGAATAGACAGTAAGCAAAGCACAGTCCATCATGCTCCCCTACAGGGAGGAAGAACAAAAGGAAACAAGGAAAAGTGAAAAACAATAAATTATACAAGGTTCTAACATTGCTGGTTTATATTTCTTTCTTTACAATTTTTCATTATGATTGTTGTAATATTGTTATGCAATATTTGGTTTTTTCTTAGCCTGGCAATAGAAATACCAGGTAACAAGAGAATCTGAGCTGGAAGGGGCACTGAGAAACCTGAGAGAGAATCTAATTCACACTTTTTTTTTTTTTTTAACATTTAGTTATCCTTTCCAGGACATAACAGCCTTTATTATCAGACTCTCTTTTTATCTAATCTAAATCCCACAGGCTGCAGTCAAATTCCATTTCCTCTTTTTATCATGCTTTGTGAGTCCTCTTTTATTTGGAGAATATAGTAGCTCACCTCAATTCCATTTTTTAACAACCAAATACATCTGGTTGTGTTTCTGGCTCCCTTAAAGCATTTGGTGTCTCAGGGCAGGGGGCCTGTGGATTTTCCTAGTACTCTCTTAAATTGGTTTACCTCTAGGCCCACGTTTAGCCACCCCTGGACCTTCAATAACAACTCTCAATCCTCTATTTTCTGTTGTCTATTCCTTTCCAAACTGAGATTCTTCTCAATTCCTCCTTCCCTCCCTCCTTTCCTTCCTTCCATGTGACGTTATCTTGTGTGAGGCCTCCACCCCTCCTGGTGCTTACAGTCAAGTAGAGAGATATACACGAATCAATAAACAGTTACAAGTGAAGACAGGTGATTTGAATAAAAAGTATAGGGACCTATGAGAGCTTATAATAGGGGGGCCTGACCTCGTATTATAGGTTAGGATAAACTCCCCCCTCTCCCCTCAGAGATATTTGTGCTGAATCCTAAAGTGTGGAAAGGAGTTCGCCAGAGCTTTCTGGGAGAAGGGAACAGACATCCAAAGGCTCTGAGGAAAGAGGGCCGTGTGCGTGCCATGCAGGGTTCCTAGGCCATTTAACACCCATTAGGGAAAGCGCCACCTCTGCCACCAACCTTCCCTCTGCCAACATTATCTGAGTGCTGGGCTACCAGGGCTCTGGGAGATGGACATGGATATAGATATCCAGGAGCTGAAAAGAGGGATGAAAATGATACAAAGCAGCCTGGGGTACAGGGAAGGGCATCCAGACAACATCTATGGGCGAGGGGGCAAGGGAGAAATAATTCCCTGGAAGGACCTGGGAAAACTTCTCTGAGGAAGTAACTGAAGAGGGACTCTGATAAGCAGTTAGGAAGGGAAAGGGCATTTTAGCTGAGGCGGGAGCTTGAGCTAGAAAAATAAAGGCAGACAGGGAACCAAGACAACATTCAAAAGCTGGTAAAACCGTGATTATAATGTTGCTTTTCTTCCAGCTAAATGGGGAGCTAGGCAGATTGAGGCATTTGTCAAACATAATTTACATTCCCTCCAAGTGCCGAAACTGTATATTTTAACTATTTTTGGTGATGATATTTCTAAAATGTTTTATACCCATTCCAGCCTTCCTTAACAAAGGATCCTAAATATAACAATCTTTTCTTGATGACGCATGATCATGGTCATGAGAGTGTAGTTATTTTATGCTGTATTATAAAGCAGTTCTCCGTCTACTTTGACATTTTTCGCTGTCCTCTGGCTGTCAGCTTCTAGTTCTCTTTGAGTCGGCCTCAAGCAAATCCCTACCCTCACCTCACTCATCACAAAACCACTCTGTGTCAATTCTATTTAGCTGAGAAACCAAGTAAATACATATGTTGAGAATTGTGTGCCTGGTGTACAATAGGCTTCAATAAATATTTGTTGAATAAATTATTAATTAGGCTTTGACTGGGAGCCTCAGGTATGGGGTTGATATATAGACCTGGGATAGTTCCTTCTGGGACCAGATTCAAGACCATGCAAAGTCAGACCTCCAGATAATGGGTCGTTACTCTGCTATTTTTGCAGTGTTGCTTAGCAAGCCAAACTGCCAACCAGCTTAGAGTCTAGTGACTAACAACTGTTTTTTCATGCCCTGGTGATGCTGGTTACCATGGTGTTCTGGGTGACATGCCTGGCTTTTTTTATAATTGCCTTTTAGTGGCTTGAGAAATTTTTGGTGATAAATGCATTGATTACTCTATTTCTGATGAAGTAGAGCAGGATTACTACAAAGTACAGCCTTTTTTTAAACTAGAGAAAGGGACTGTTTTGTTTTTCCAAATTTAGGTGATTGCTGCAGGACTGGTAGGATAACGTTTTTTGTGTTTCTCTTCCTGATTTCATAGAAAGTGATTTGATTTGATTGTATAAATATTTTTTTAAAGTCTAGCATGTGTCAAGGTAATTTTTCTCATTTTATTCTTAAAATTAAAATACAAACATTCGGAGTTCAAGCTCCTTTGTAAACTCAAGAGGCTGTAACTATTGGCACTGTTAAAATTCTGGTATGTCATACATCATCACAAAGAAACGTCCTGTTAAGCCAAACTGTTTTTGTAGCCCGGGACTGTTTAGCCTTATAAAAGCGTAGAATTTTAGAGCCAGAAAAAAGCACGCTGGAGATCACCTGATCCCATCCTTTAATTTTAAGGTGGAGAAAACTGAGGCCCAGAAAAGACAAATTATAAAATAGCAATGACAATCCCTTATAGTTGCAAAGCATTTACCTCTGCAAAGATCTTTCCAAACAGTAACTCATTTTGTGCTCACCATGCATGTGATGTTAGTAGAATTTATCCCCATTTTGTACAAGGCACATGGAATCTGGAGACACAAGTGTCCTGCTCAGTGTTAGTGACTGAGGCAGAACAGGAAGCCACGTCTGTGACTTGCTGTCTCAGACTGTGGAGCCACAGACAGAGGTAGTCCGGGCCCAGTTCATCTGTTTACTAGCTGTGTGACTGGGGCAGGTCACTCTACCACTCTGAATGAGGCTTACCTTCCTTCTTCTTAAAATGGCAATATTGATCTTACATTGTAAGCTTAATGCAAAGGCTAAAGATAATGCTTGTACAGCATTTAAGACATTCCACCATTTGCCTCTCTCCTCACTGATCTAGTTAAATGAATTCTGTCTAGTTAGTTGTTTTGTATAACAAGTGCTTTCTCTGATTCAGCCCATGTAGAAGTCATTGTATATAATAAGAAAATAAAAGTGAGAGCTGTTTACTTTGGATAGGGCCCAGGAGACCAAAATTGATTGTGGAAATTTCCTTATATTTCTTTTATCCTGTCATCAGTTCAGTTTCCTCCTGTATCACTCTGCCCTTCCTCAGACATCCCAGGCAAATAAAAAAAAAACTAACCTACAAACAAATATCACAGCCAGATCAATGAAACCCCTTAAAGCTGCAAGCAGTCCACAAAATGAAATATCAGGCTGGACGTGGGAAGGGTTGAGCCGGAAGGCAGACGTATTGTGCTGGGGAGTGGGGGGACAGTGACTCCTCCTTTCCCCTTCACAGTCTAAAGCCCTCCTCTGCCTTTGTGAGGTGCTGGGCATAAGTTCTGCATACTTTCAGCCATTTACAAAATAAGTTCCCATTTCTCTTAACACATTTGGGACAGGAAACCTGAGATCTGGCCTGAAATGTGGAGTCAGCAAGGTGTACTGGGAGAAGCACAGGCTATGGAGGCAGACGGACCTGAGTTGTTTCCTGGCTTTATGGCGTATTAATTCTCGGCCTTGAGTGAGTCACTTATTTTTCTGAGTGTCATTTTCCTCATCTTCATATTAGTAATAACAATCCCCATTTTGCAAAGAGATGGTGAAGACCAGAGGTGACATATGACCCCAGTTTACAGTAGGTGTGGTAATCACCACCATGGCAAAAACTGGAAAATCAAGTGGATGTTGACCTGTGCTCTCAGGAGTCAGCTTGGTTTAGGTCAGAAACAGTCTGGAGAACGTCGGAGTAGCTGTAGGCGGTCTTCACCTGGAATGAGAACCTTCAGAATAGCGGGTTTTCAGGCCACCTCAGGTGTCTGGCTTCCTTCAGATAGGGCCCCCAGAGCCACATCTCTCTCTTTTCCCAGAGACTAGCCAAGTTTGGCCATAGCCCCTGGGCTGGCTCAGAACTAATAGATCTGCTGGACAACAAAGGCCCTTGCATGTATCCTCCTCATATCTGAGATTGCTTTGTGGCCTGAGAATGACACCATCTGCCAAAGCTTAGCCAATGGTGATTGTTAAGCAGAGGATCCTGGTTATGTTTAGCCTGAACCTGGAGAGCGTCAAACCGACCCCACGGGCAGCCTCCTAGGCCAGTTCTGTGCCTAAAAGGCCTGAGGTTAAAATATCCAGTCTTGTTTAGTTCGTCTCAGAGATTTCCACAAATCCTAGCTGGGTAGGTCCTCTTCAGTTCCCTGAGTTCACATTTTGCCTCCACCATTTATTGGCTGAGTATCCTTGGACCAGTTATTTTCTGAATGGGGAAAAAGCATTCAGAAATATTTTCAAAAGCATTCAAAATGCTCTATATTTTGATAGAGTAGTGGGAAAGAAGGCAAGGTATATACCCTAAACCATGGAGGCCTCTAACGACAGGAAAAAGCTCAGAAATGACCCTCCGTGGTTATTGGTCCATGTTATTGAGATGGGGAATAACTTCATGAGTGCAATGTTTGGGAGCAGTCAATCTGGTTTTAGTGGATAGTATGCCTTAGAAAAGAAAAAAAAAACGAAAGGAGGACTGGTTAGGATATTAGTGCAGTCATCCAGGATACAATGAGGGCATGGAAATTAAGAACTATACACCCAAAATTGGAAGGAGGGAAATATGAGACTTCATTACCTTCTGGAACTCCTTCTCAGTCTCCTTTACTGTTCCTCCTACGTCATACTCACTGATATATCATCAGTGATCACTTGGAACCGGACCTACCTAAGAAACATGCATAAGACATCAGTTCTTATTGTCTCTCAATAGATTCTGGAGAAAGCTGGGGACCTGGCCAAACATTTCTAATTCACAAAATGAGGGCTTCTCACAATTCTCAGGAACATCTGCTCACAATCTCCATGATTCTCCTGTACCCTGTGTGGAACCTCTTAACAAATTGTTAAGTTCTATATAAATGTTAATGATCATCATTGTCAGCCTAAATTATTTCACAGACATCCCACTTTTCTAGTAAGTTGGAAGGAAACTGAAATCAATAGACTAGTAGTCGTGAGAAGGAACTTGAAAAATTCTGCTGGTCTGTAGAGGGACAGCTCAGCAGAAAAGGCCACAGTTCCCATTCACAGAACCTCATAGAAGGGCAGAAGAGGGGATTAGCCAAGATTTAAGCCACTCCCTCAAGTATGCCATTAGGAAGTAAACACAACACTCATCTGTGGGAGGAGAAATAATGCATATTAGAAACCAGCTTTTGCCCAGAAAAAGGTGAAAACACTTGGGAAATTTGAGCCCCGGCTGCCCCAGTTTTAAATACTTGTGAGTTATCCCTCAGGGTTGATAAGATCTCTGATAAAGCCGTGAACCTATTATGCCCCAGGCCCACAGCTCCCCAACACTTCTGGGGCCCAGGAAGAGAAGGAGTACCAGGAGGTAGGTCTCTTAAAGGCCAGACTTTTTGAGGGAAGGACCTCGGGTATGTGTGTCATGGGAACAGCTGGTTTTCTTGTCCCGGTGTCAGCTTGTCCTGGTGTCAGCTCAGAACAGGGTTATGTGATTGCTGATTCCTGTTCCAGTCTGTCCCCAAGAAACAATGACTTCCTTCATTTGTTTGTAGATCTCTACAGGCATTTGAGGGAATCATAAAGGCTGATTGTGAATTTAAAATGTTTCTAAATAGATTACATAAGTACATTGTCTTGAATATTACAATTAGGACTTAAAATCTCTACTGCCTGGTGATCACATAGCTTGTCCTCAAATTGACCTTATAAGGTGTACACAAATGGTGGATTTTCACATGGAAGTTATGGCACTCTTTGTGAAACAACATAAGATGTTAATTTATTTAATCCCATTATATGAACTAATCTCTTAGTGGCAGGAAGTATGGCTATATTATATATATTCTGGGCTCCACATAAAAATTATCCAATTATAGAAAATAATTTTGGATGAATTGGGAGATTGGGATTGACGTATATACACTAATATGTATAAAATAGGTAGCTAATGAGAACATGCTGTACAGCACAGGGAACTCCACTTTGCTGTACAGTAGAAACTAACACAACATTGTAAAACAACGATACCCCAATAAAAAAAAGAAAATAATTTTAAGAAATCACTTTTCCAGTTTTTTCCGTTATGGTAGTCATTTGTTTTGTCATCTCTAGCACATGTTAGCAGAAAAGTGAGAACAGGTGCCAGAAGTTTAAGAACAGGTGTTAAAAAAACAACTTTGAATTGAGCACATACTAACAGTTAACATAATCTAATTTAAGCTACAAAACACTTCAGTCCAATTGGGCAGGATGTAGTTGTTTCAAAGGATAATTTTAGAACCACTGATGCATTTTAAATGTTTATTTAAACACATTGGGGTTTTTTTTGTTTTTTGTTTTTTGTTTTTTTTTGCGGTACGCGGGCCTCTCACTCTTGTGGCCTCTCCCATTGCGTAGCACAGGCTCCGGACGCGCAGGCTCAGCGGCCATGGCTCACGGGCCCAGCTGCTCTGCGGCATGTGGGATTTTCCCGGACCAGGGCACGAACCCGTGTCCCCTGCATCGGCAGACGGACTCTCGACCGCTGTGCCACCAGGGAAGCCCCTGTATTTTATTTTTAAAAAAGGTTTTAGTGTCTGGGTTTAATACCATCTATTACATCAACTATGGATTTTTATTCAGTCTTACTTCAGTTCCTCAGGCACTTAGTGGCTGCCTTTTATATGGAGAGAACCCTGTCTCAGTGTATGAGCCTTTGTCCTGAAGAAGCTTATGATCTGAGGAGGAAACGTGGTCCAGTAGAGGCCACACACATTGCAAGATACGAGAAGCGGCAAATTGTGATCAATGCCCTAATGGAGTTATCAAGGGCTTAGAAACACAGGCAAGGAGAGGTTGATTCAGATACAAAATGGGGCAAATCTGGGAGAGCTTTCTTGAGGAGCTGGCACCTGAGCTGGAACTCAAAGGGTCAGTGGAGACAGAGTAGGAGAAGGAAGCAGTGTGCGTGAGGACTTGGAGAGTGGACGTGGAGGAAGTTGAGGAGCTGGAGGTAACCTGGTGCACCTGGAGTCCAGGATGATTAGAGGATGCAGCAGGCACACAGTCAGAAAGACGGGGAAGAGCTACATTTTACAGTCTTGATAATAGCGAACTAAGGAGCCTAGATTTGATTTTGTGCACACTAGGGAGCCTTGGCGGGTGTTTGAGCAGGGCAGTGGCCTGATCAGATCAGTTTGGGAGTAAGATGGGTTGAAGGTAGAGAGGAAATTAGAGACCATTCTTGAGTGATATGGATACCATCTTTCCCATTATTAAAAATCCCACTAAGTAGCTATCTTGTGATTTGAGGTATTTGATACAGAAATTCATTTGTTTAAATGTTAATGGTTAATTATGCCTCTGGCAAACTGACTACTCCTCTTATCTGATATTTTTAGCAATGGCCAAGCAAAAGTTTATAAAGGGTAGTAATGATAAGGCATGAACTTCCTTTTTTTTTTTTTTGGCAAGAATAACATCTGAGTCAGTACCCTAGATATTCTCCTAATTTAAAGAGATGTTCTCTTAGCCAAGGAAAAGAACCACCCAGATTGACATTTTAGAAACAGATCCAGGAAATGCATCTATCAGCAAATGAAAACAAATCAAGGTGAAGCAGGACTGTTAGGTAGGACTCAGTCGCTAGGTTAGGACCGAACCCGGTTACCTGGGTTCACAATCCAGCTCTGCCACTTACAGGCTGTGTAACTTTAGGCTTATTACTTAACCAATCTGTGCCTCAGTTCTTTCCCTTGTAAAATAGGGATAATAATGGTACTTGTCTCAGGGGTTGTTAAGAGGATTAAATGAACTAATACATGTAAAGTGCTCCGAATAGTACCTGGCTCGTAGTTAGAGCTCAATAAATGTTAACTATTATTCAGTGGTTGGGCAGTCAGTTAACTAACTGCCTATGACACATCATAGTTTACACAGCGTTTTCACACATCCACCAAGTCATTTGAGCTCCACAATTACCTTATGGATATTGGTTGTCCTAGTTACCACTGCTGCTAACAAGCCACCCCAAAACTTGGAAGCATAAAACAACAATCATTTTATTATGCTCACAGATTCCTGAGTCAGGAATTCAGACAAGGTACAGTGGGAGTTGCTTATCTCTGCTTCTCTGTGACTGTGCCCCTAGCTGGAGACATCTTGGATGGCTGGGGAGGACACCAGCGGTGGGTCTGGATCCACTGCCAAGATGGCTTCTTCTCTAACCTGTCCGGCGCTTTGGTGGGATGGCGGAAAGGCCAGGCTCAGCTGGGACTGTCACCTTAGCACCTACGTGTGACCTCTGCACCATGGTGGCCTCACGATAGTTGTCAGACTTCTTAGAGTGTTTCTACAGCAGATGATACATGCCTTTTATGACGCAGCCTCAGAAGCCTCATAGCCAACACTTCCCTGTTCTCTATTGGTTGAAGCAGTCACAAGCCTGCCCAGACTCAAGGGAAGGGATTAGACCACACCTCTCAGTAGAAGGCATATCAAAGAATTTGGGGGCCGTGTTTGAAAATCACCATACTGGTATTATTCCCCTAATTCTAGATGAGAAGATTGAGGCTCAGTACAGGTTTAATGATTTATCCAGGATCAGTTGCACAGATAGTCACTGGGATAGTGGGGGGGGGGGGCAGGGAAGTTTTCTGGAGGAAAAAGTCTTCTAACCTAATTCTTCTGACGCCAAATTCTTGTTCTCTCAATTAGATTATTCATTATCCTTCAGCTTAGATATACTTGCTAACATAAGAAAGTTACAGAAAAAAACACTTAAATGACATTGTGTATATTAGGTAACTTTCTTAAGAAGAGACGGTGATGTAAAAGTATAAAGTTTGCATTTATAAGAACTTGTACACAAACTTCATATTTTAAAGAGGTCCTGGGATGGGTTGAGTCCCAAGACTGGTCAGAGGTAAACTTAGTATAATTTTCTCACAAGGAAAGTTCTCTGAAAATGTCCCAGATGCTTAACTGTGACTTCCTTCATCTCTAGGAAAGTCTCACCTGGCCATTGTCCAGCGGGTGAATAATGAGGGAGAAGGGGACCCCTTCTATGAGGTGATGGGCATTGTCACACTGGAGGACATCATAGAGGAGATCATCAAGTCGGAGATCCTGGATGAAACTGACCTCTACAGTAAGTGCACAGCCTTGGCTCTTGTCCAAGGCCATCATATTTTTCTCTGAGATTCTCAGAGCTGGCTTAGTTTGGTGAACAGTGTAAAAGGGGGTCAGGACAAGCCTCAGGCATTGCTGTGTGTCAGCCCCCTCCTGCCAGGAGCCGGCACGGCAAGATGCCCTGACTTGAACCATCCCTGAGTCACTGAGAGTGTGCTAGCTAAATGTTTATCCAGAGGGAACCTTCAGGAACACAGCCAAGACTATGAAAAGGAGACCTCCTGGCCTTTGGATGGAAAAGGAACCAAAGGAAATAAAGTGCACCTCGGATGACCCCTCTGCCCTTGTTTCTGTCCCCTGTGCTGTTCCTGGTTTGTCTCTTCGTCCACCTAGACACAGACCCCAGCACCCCCTGGGGTTCTACTCAGGATCCACTCATTCAAAACATCCGTGAGCCGTAGAGACTCACGAGACTGCCCACCACAACCTAAGCTAAACCTGAAGTCGCCCTTTTAGTTGCTCTTGTCCCCTGTGCGTTTTCAGCCCTGCCGCCTGGTTTCTCCCTCTCCCCCCTTCCCACCCCTGGCTCTGGTCCCTGCTCCCTCCTTTCTGGCCTCCTGGCCCCCCCTCCCCACTCCCCCTCAGGAACAACACGGACTCCTTCTTGCAGATAGTGACTGCTTTCGGTTACTGAGCCTTATCACAGCTTTGCTTGCAAACATTACAAAGGCCTGCTTTCCTCAGGGATGGGAGTGTTATCTAAATCCATGGGAGCCCCTAGGCCAGGAAGTGTTTCCTCCTCCGGAATGAATTTCATCACCTGGGACAGCAGTCCCTTTTCCTCCCCTCAGATAACCCATTCCGGACCCCTATCCTTAGTTTGCTAGAGGCAGCTGTTCAGAGACTAGCTCCCTGTAGAAAAGGTTTTGAGACTCTTAAGGCAGTGAGTGGTACAGAGAGAGTGCTTCACTTTGGGGTGAGACCTAAAAGGTGGGTCAGGCCTTAACGAAACATAGCAGGAGTGTCCCAGTGTCTGCTATTGCTGTGGAGCCCTGAGGGGGCTCATCTTCTTGAGTTAGGGGTTAATTTCTCCCTCCCCCATTCCTTTCTCCCTTCTCCACCTCTGCCCATGGCTCATGATTTAGAATTCCCAAGTGTCTCAATAGATATAGTGGTGAAAACATTCACACTAAAGTGTTAGTGGCTGATAGTAGTGACAGGGGTCTAAATGAGTAAGCTCTTCCGAGGGCCTTTGTTTGAACCACCTAATACTCCGAATGCACACTAATAAAGTTGAAGGAATGAAGAGGGAGATCAGAAGACTGATTCTCCAATGATGAACTGTTCGGTGGCATTCTGATGGAGGAGGGAGAGGGGATATTTAGACAAAGGTGTCATGCAAATCGGAACGTTACTCACTAGTCACACAAAAGGAGTGGTCTGATACATATATTTGCTGCTGTCTTGCCTAACCGTCCTCTCTCTAAAGGAGAGGGTTTTCCCACTCTGGCATGAATCCTTAAGAGCTTTGAGAAGGCCAAGGAGCCAGGAATACAGTGTTGCTTCTCCCTGGACCCTGACCCCCCAGGGCAGCTGGGCCTGGATCTCACCACTGTGGCAGCCAGACACAAGGAGTGTTAAAGCCAGGGCCCAGAGTCCAAGGCAGGCCCACAAGAGAGCAGTGCGGTGGAAGGCACTTTCTCCCTCCAGAAGGGAGCCCCAATTGTGTGGTGGGGTGAGCTCCAAAGGGAGGGGGAGAGTCCAAAGGAAACCCTGTCCCTGGAGTTCATTCCCTTTCATTTCCACTGTGTCCTCTCAGCCTGCACTGAAAGTTCCCTGCAGCCCTGTTTTTCTCTAGGCCAACTTTGGAGAAAACCCAAATCTGTTTCTTTGCTCCCCTTAGCACAGGTTAAGATAGACTAAAGTTTCAAAATTTTACTCAATACTAAGGGAAAGCAAAAGAGACATGACCAAAGAAAACATTCCCCTTACCCCCTAAACATGTTTTTTAAGACAAGCTTTTAAAAAGCAGGAAGAAAAAATTAAACTGGAAAAAGCAGAGATTTTCTCAATTAGTAATCACAATAGTCCTGCCTGAGGCCGCCACCCAGAGGCCACACCTTTATGGATTACAGAGCTATTTCCATTTTTTTTCCTTCTTTCCTTTATTTCCCCTAGTTCTCTCCCCGTGGAGGGGCCAGGGTTGAAGCAAGAGAATTGTCAGTGGGGAGGGGGGTGACTGCCCTCCTCCCTTGGGTGGCATGCCTCAAGTACCACTCAGAGTGTGGTTTAAATCAGCAGGAAGAGACCAGGTGAGCTCAGCTCTGGGGACAGGAGAAAGGCAGAGGCAGAAACCCCCTGGGCCCTGCCAAAGTCCTCGAGGCTATGAGTGCAAGTTCCTCGCGTTTGAACGCCTTTTTGTAAGCATTTCACAGATAGGTTCAGATTGGAGTCTCATAATAAGAGACTCCTGAGATGAGCAGAAAAATTATGATTAATCACTAACCTTATTGTATAGATTAAAACACACGAACACTCTGATGCTTAGAGAGCTTGCACAGCTCGTAAACAGGGAGGCCAGCCCTAGAAGCCTGAACTTGGGAGCCCCAGGCTGGCCTTCCCCTTTTCCACTGTTCACCACTTCAGTGCAAGTAACACTGAGACATGGCAGCAGCTCCCACCTTCTATCCCTTATCCACATCCTTCCAGTCTCTGGGAAAGAGATGTTGCGATGTCACCTACTGTTGACACTTTCCAGAAATCCCTGTGGTCCCAAAGGAACTATCTGTCTCAGGTGGTTATGGTGAAACCTCCAAAAACCATTAGCGATTCTGAGATAGCTGCAATGTGTCCCTTGTCCCGACAGCCGACAATCGGAAAAAGCAGAGGGTCCCACACAGGGAGAGGAAGCGGCACGACTTCTCCTTGTTTAAGCTTTCTGACTCGGAGATGAGGGTGAAGATCTCTCCACAGCTTCTGCTGGCCACGCACCGCTTCATGGCCACAGGTATGATGACTCTGCCCGCCCGCATCTCCACCGCAGGCAGGCAAGGCAGCTCTGGAGGGTGGGACCCAGGCACCAATCACTTTTAATACCTTACGACCTAATTCCAATTCTGGGACTGAGAACCACTGTTCCAGGAGAGGAGGTCATCTTAGGTGGGGCGACAGGACTCCACATACTGTCATTTTCAGCCTCAGGCCTGATCTTCTAGGTGGGGAAGTGAGCATAATGCTACTCTGCTTTTCTCTCTTCTACTCGAAAAAAGGGCTGAGGAATTCACCGCTGCACTTTCCCTTCCTCCACCTGCTTCAAGGCGGGAGGTGGTGGGCCCCAGAGGTTTCATCAGGGAGGGACAGGCGATGTCCTGTGCAACCACAAAGGTCCTGGGGCCCAGACCCTCCAGGGGCCATGTAGGCCTGTGAGCTACGAGTTCTTCAAATACAGATGTGGATTGTGAATACTGGAATCTTTAGAAAGAAAAAAAAAGAGAGGATCCAAAGATAAACTTCTTCTTGTGAAGAAAGTAAAGTTTGTCTTTGAACCGTCTAACCTCATCCATGCCTAATTAATGTGCTGACCTAAAATGATCACATACATTACTAAGTTCAATATGTAATTAATCTAACATGTATTTATTGAGTATATAATGAGTGCTAGTACTGTTCCAGTTACTAAAAAGTAGAAAATTTTAAATTGGAGCTTCTAAGAGAGTTACAGATATAGAAAATAAACTTATGATTACCAAGAGGTAAGAGTGGGGAGGGATAAACTGGAAGATTGGGATTGACACATACACACTACTATATATGAAATAGATAACTAATAAGGACCTACTGAATAGCACAGGGAACTCTACTCAATACTCTGTAATGGCCTATATGGGAAAAGAATCCAAAACAGGGTAGATATATGTATATGTATAACAGATTTGCTTTGCTGTACTGCAGAAACTAACACAACATTGTAAATCAATATACTCCAATAAAAATTTTTGAAAAGTTCAGGTCATAAAGAAAATAAATAAATAAATAAACAAATACATAAAGAAATTGGAGCTTCTTTAGGGTTTTCAACATGTTATCTAGTTCTCAATACAGATTTCTTTTAATTACTGGCTGTCTGATTTCCTAGAACAAAACATGTATCTGTTAATATAATGATATACCATAATAGTGTAGTATAACATAACAATATAAATAATAATATCTATTAATATGTAAATATGATACAGTGATGCTTCTCATTATTGAGAACTTCCCACTTAAATAATTAACTGTTCCTGTTAACTTGAAATTTCATTTCATTCAACAGATACACGTCATACAAATAAGTCAGATTAAATTCTCTGTATTTCATTTGATTGCAGCATTAAAACTTTTTTAGCCATGTTTACATGGCTTACTTATCCACGTCCAACTCAGTAGTTGCGGCATGTGGGCTCAGTAGTTGTCACACACGGGCTCTAGAGCACAGGCTCAGTAGTTGTGGCGCACAGGCTTAGTTGCTCACGGCATGTGGTATCTTCCCGGACCAGGGCTCGAGCCCGTGTCCCCTGCATTGGCAGGAGGATTCTTAGCCACTGTGCCACCAGGGCAGTCCCTTTTGTTGCTTTTTGAACAACTTTATTGAGGTATAATTGATATACAAAAAAACGGTACCTATTTAATGTATACAACTTGATGAGCTTGGAGATAAGCATACACCAGGAAACCATCATCGTAATCTATGCCATAAACATATCCATCACTTCCAAGAGTTTCCTCCCACCCTCTTTATTTGTTATTATTATTTTTGCATGTGTGTGTTAACATAAGACCTACTGTCCGGGCTTCCCTGGTGGCGCAGTGGTTGAGAGTCCGCCTGCCGATGCAGGGGACACGGGCTTGTGCCCTGGTCCGGGAAGATCCCACATGCTGCGGAGCGGCTGGGCCCGTGAGCCATGGCCGCTGAGCCTGCACATCCAGAGCCTGTGCTCCGCAACGGGAGAGGCCACAACAGTGAGAGGCCCGCATACCGCATTAAAAAAAAAAAAAAAAAAAAAAAAAAAGATCTACTGTCTTAGCAAATTTTTTTTTTTAATCTTTTCCTTTTGGTAGGCGGGCCTCTCACTGTTGTGGCCTCTCCCGTTGCGGAGCACAAGCTCCGGACGCGCAGGCCCAGCGGCCATGGCTCACGGGCCCAGCCGCTCCGCAGCATGTGGGATCTTCCCGGACCGGGGCACGAACCCGCGTCCCCCGCATCGGCAGGCGGACTCTCAACCACTGCGCCACCAGGGAAGCCCTTAGCAAATTTTTAAGTATACAGGATAGTATTGCTCTTAGGCTCTCTAGGCTGAGCAGTAGATCTCTAGGATTTATTCATCTGGCATAGCCAGAACTCTGTACCCTTTGACTAATACCTCCCCATTCCCTCCTTCCCCCAGCCCATTCTCTCTGCTTCTATGAATTTTACTATTTTCGATTCATCATATAAATGGTATCGAGTAGTATTTGTGCCTGTGCCTGGCTTATGTCCCTTAGCATAACATCCTCCAGGTTCCTCCATGTTGTCACAAATGGCAGGATTTTCTTCTTTTTTAAGTTTATGTGCAGCTTTAAATAAAGTCAAGGAGAAAAACAATAACAAAACTGACATTGCCAAAATGGTGACCTGTTTCTGCTGAGGTGCCAGTGCAGGGACACACATCCCCAGAGGGCCTGAGACACATACGTGGGCTTAAGACCCCCACCCACCCAAGGGAACTGCAGGAATCCTGCTAGCTTGGTGCCCGAGAGCATGAATGGCCCTGGCTGTGCCCATCCTGACTCCTCCCAGCTGCCAATTCCTCCTGCCTCCCGGTCTCCCCTAGAAGTGGAGCCGTTTAAGTCTCTGTACCTCTCGGAGAAGATCCTGCTGCGGCTCCTGAAACATCCCAACGTGATCCAGGAGCTGAAGTGTGATGAGAAGAACAAGAAGGCCCCGGAACACTACCTGTACCAGCGCAACCGCCCTGTGGACTACTTTGTGCTACTTCTGCAGGTGAGTGGGAAAGCCACGGACCCCCCAAGGGCAAGACAGGACCTCTCTAGACTGGAGAGGAACGGCCATGCCTCCTCTGTGCCAGGTTCCAAGGCTCGGCTGGCTGCCCTGGGAGCAAGGCCAGTTGGTGTGGGTGTTTGTCCGCGACGCTCAGAGGGGACAGGTGTGACTGGCTGGCGTCCTGGAGTGGTGGGATCTTGATGGCATTTAATCTGACATCAGCGATGTTTGTGGTGGGATGCAGTGGGTACCTCCCAGCAGAGGGGTTCTGCCGCTGAATTTCCAAACCTGCTGCCCTACAGAATCGCTAACGCCTCCTTGTCTCTGCTTGGCCATGCCCGGGAATGCAACTGTGCACTGCCTCCCAAACTTCAGGCACTTCTTGTTTCAGGCCCTTCTCTCTGTTGAGCTGAAATCTCACCATCTCTGATTTCCACCCACTGGTCCTTGCTCTGCTCTCTGAAAGCATACAGAACACATCCGCTCTCTCTACCACACTTCAGCCTTTGCAGTCCCTTAATCTTCTCCTCCTTCAGAAGACTGGGAAGGGAATAAACGAGCAAATGAAAGAGGGGCAGCATCTTCCCGGTACTCACAGGAGTAGAGTCACCCTTTGCCCCGGGTGCCTGGAAAGGCCTGTAAGTAAGTGTCAGGCATGGTTCCAGCACTAGGTAGTGCTGGTGTCCTGGCCTGGCTCCACCATTAACTCCGTCCCTATTCCCTGTCTCTTTCCAACAGAATCTGGTGAACCCTAAATACAGTGATCGTCTTAAAATCTTCATTAAACTCACGTTGACTTAGAAAGGGCCTCTCTGTTACAGTTCCCCTGCAGCCTGTCTGCTCGGACTCGGTAGTGTGCCTCACACCCATCCTTCCAGATAGCCTCAATAAAATGCCCTCTCTTCTCCAGAAATGGAGTTGCATTCTTTACTGTTGGAAATGGAGAAGTGTCCTGTTACATCGTTTATATAACACAAGGAACACATAGAGTCTTATGCCTAATATAAACTTAACCATTTTCAAATAAATCTTGGAGGCGTAAAATGTAGTGGCAAGAATGTAGGTTCAGAAATTGGAAAGATCTAGCTTTAAAGTCTAACTAACCGTGACCGAGCTATTTAACCTCTCTGAGCCTCAGAAATGATTCATCTATAAACTGGGGATAAAAATAGTACAGGCTTCATAGGGTGTGGGCGGATCCATGCAGTGGATTTCAGGCCCATAGACGCACACTATATGCACAAGCTTCTCACAAAATCAGGCTTTATCTCAGCCAGACTTAGAGATGGTTTAGTCTCAGACTACACCTGTGGGGCAGTTTACAGGGTTCTGGGCTAGCTGGTGCCTGGACCCGCATCATGGAAGAGCCATTACAGTCTGCAGGGAAAGCTTGGATGTACATGACGGGATGCTGCTTTATGAGCTAAGCAAGTCATTTACTGCCAAGGCCTTCTGAAGTTGGAGTTGCTGTTTCTGAAACGTATCCAGACAGAATTCACATTTCCCTGTGATAAGATTTTAAGTCCACTTACTATCCAAGCAGAAGTGCTTAGGGTCGTAATCACTAGTAGATCTGGAAGTGCTGTCCACACCCTTAGTACACTTCCTTCTTTCTCCAGGGTAAAGTGGAGGTGGAGGTTGGTAAGGAAGGCCTTCGCTTTGAGAACGGAGCCTTTACCTACTATGGTGTCCCAGCCATCATGACCACTGCTTGCTCAGGTATTCCAGTTTCCAAGCCATAGCTTATTGGGGAAGCAGTGGGACAGTGGAGAAAATGCATCTGGGTTCAAGTTGTGACTCCCGTTACGGACCCTGAACAAGCCTTTTACCTTCCCAGGCTTTAGATGTGGAAGTACATGGTAGACTGTAACATTACCCAGTGTTAGGGATGGATAGTGGTAATTTTCAATATGAAAAGACAAGTTTATTTTACTTTTTACACTTCCACCTGATTGCCCTGTTTTTACAGGGTTGATTGGTGCTGTGGGTGGGGTGGAAGAGGGAGAATTCCTTTAAGAAGGTGTGTTTTCTGAATTGCCTCTGAAACACACTGCATCCTTCTGTCCTTAGATAACGATGTGCGGAAGGTTGGAAGTCTGGCTGGATCCTCTGTCCTTCGTATGTATCTCTCAAACCCCTCCCTCATCCTCCCTGCTGTGGTCCTGCCTCAGCCCACTCTGGGGACCTGGACCGAGCACTCTCAGCCTGGGCTAGGGCTAACACAAATGCTGGCAGCCTCTTTGTATGCTCTGCCAGGAACACTGCTTTCTGCCAGGTACCCACGGACCACAGGGGGCTTAGTTTCTGCGTGTCTGGAATGTTTTCTGCTGCTTCTCTGCTCACGTGCAAATGACGAATGACGGGGGAGGGAGGTTGTGAGGGGAGGCCCCATTTATTGTCACCTGCCAGGGAATGCAGGCAGGTGGTTTGTGTGCTCTGGTGGAGGTTCAGCCTTTCCTTCGCTGCTGTGATAATTCACCCACTGTCCTTTACTTGCAAACCCTAATACGCTATTATTGTGTCTGTGGCGGTTAGTGAGAAGTGACTGCAAGATCTTAGGACGTAAGTCCCAGGCTGGTGCGTATGTTGCTTAGCTGCTTCTCTTTCCTCATTTACCACATCTCAGCTGGTGGAGAAGTGTCTGCAGCTGGCCGTGCATGCTGGTGGGGGCTGGCACGGGGCTGCTGGCGGGTGTCTTCTGTGCCTTCTGTGCTCTACCTTCTCTCTGTTTCCTGCATAAGTTATTGCACTTGTGCTTAGGGAGCATGGCATTTATTGTGATATAAGTGTGATCCAGAAAGCATTATTTCTCTAGATTTCTCTTTGATTCACCAGTCTGAATTTTGCATTGCTTTCAGCTCTTAGTGTTTATGGTGGCCATTTTAATGCCAAAGGGGTGTTTTTTCTCATCATAAGAAAGATTTTACATAGTGCTTTTTACTGGGATTTATCAGAGGGACCCAAAGCTTGATATCACAATCCGTGGCACATGAAAAGTAGATACCATTTTAACACAGAGAAACTAAAGAAATGACTTGCTCCAAATCACCCAGCAAGTTGGTGATTTACCTAGATGCATTCCGGTGTCCTGACTAGTTCACACAGCACAATGAAATAGAGATTTTAAATCCATCATGTTCCAGAATGTAATTTCTATGTGGAAATATTGGAACAATTTGCAGTGTAACTTCACATCCTAGCCCAGCAGATGTCTGAAATGAAGTTGAAGTAGCTGCCCACACCCAAGGGGTGGTCCAAGATGAGTTGAAGGAGAGCTGTAAAATAAAACATCCTCGTACATTATTATACTTATATAAACCAACAAATCTCAATTAAGGTTGATGAAGGAAGTGTCAGTTCTTAGAACAAGAAATCTAGATGGGAGAGGGATGGTCTAAAGGACCTGGTAAACCTTGGTTCTCTAAAGGAGATTTCCACCATCCATCACACTGGGGATTGCTCATGGTAGAGTAACTCTTGGGATATGAAATGTTACCTAGACATGTTGGCCTTATTCTGGCTCTTCCATAAGACCAAAAGATGTGGGAACTCTAGGGGAAAAGAAAAGAGCTACCTAAAGCTCCCAAGCCCATCTGATTTAGATGACTTTCTTTCTTTTAAAAAAAAGTTTTTTAAGTAGTAAGAAGATGTTATCTGGTTTCCTCCTTTCCTTCCTTCCTGTCTCTAGTTCTTTCTATCAAAATCCTTCCATTTTATGTGTGAGACACAGTAAATTTGCAACACTAATCTCTCCTTCAAAACTGGTTAACTAAAAAGAAATATTAACCTCTCTTTCCCTCCCCACACTTCTGAGCATCTTTATCAATCTTCAGAAGGAAAACGAAATTAAATTAGCCTGTAGGGGTATGGAGACATTTTCCATCCTCCCCGCCAAGCCCTCCTTACCTAATACAGCAAAGCGTGAAGAACTCCAAAGATCACCACCCCACCCCCTGCCCCCCCTTGTTCCAGGTCCACCCTCAGCCCAGGTCCAGCCACCCAGCATCTTTCACTGGCCAAGGACCTCACCTGTAGGTTGAGGAAGAGCTTAAGCTGAGCCACAAGGCAGTAAACTCTTGTAGGGTCTCAGTCCACCAAACTACCCCTGTCCTTGATGCCAGCCTAGAGCTTTGTCAGCCTTGAGGGTAATAAAGGAGACAATGAGTTTGCCAGAACACTGGCCCTGTGACCAATGCCTCACAGTTGATCTCGAGGTTACAAGTAAGTCCCTCTGGTTTTCCTGTGCAGGGCAAAGGGAACGCAGTCAGCACTATCTCCTTTGTCTTGGTTCTGATTGCCAGGGAACCCAGGAGGACCGTGGTGAGCCTGGCACTCTGGAGGAACGGGGCCTGAGCTCAGCGTGACCAGAACAGATGCCCACAGTGGTGTGCAATTGGAGAGAGAACAAGTCTCCTATCTGCTTGGCTGGGTATACATGTAATTTGTGGCCCAGAAGTGCTAGGATTCTTCTTGAGACAATGGGGTTTCTTATTCCAGTGTGTCTCGTGACACTAGGGGCCTGTTAAAATATTCTTTGACAAAGAATATGATTATTTGACAAAGCAAATGATTATCAGGTAGGTATAAGGCTTTCCCCTCCCCACTCCTTTGTACTATTAGATAATTTCAGGCAAGTCATCGGGCTCAGCAGCTAAGACTATGGAAGCCACCTATTTCAGTGTGCTGTCACCTGCACTCTGACTTTATCTAGCTCCTTGGAAGAGACTCTGGGAATGACCAGATAAGAGAGATGAAAACAGGTTCCTATGCAGAAACACTACTTGATCAGGGTCAAGGTCGGGAAGGGACTGGAGTACTGCTACACACTCCACCCCACCCAGGCCCCAAGCGATAGCCAGCACCATTTCAGACTCTGTGGGGAAAGAGAAGGAAAAGGGGATAGGAAGAGAGGTGGTTTGGAGCACTTGTACTTGCAAAGAAATGACTGATTTAGTTTATCAAGTTGATTTACATTAAGATTGCGAGAAATGCTGCCCTTCCTGTGTCCCAAGGCTCTAGCCACGCACAGTTTCTCCCCCAGCACTGTGACCACAGAGGGAGCTCCTAGGAGTCTGAGGCAGGAGACAGCTTCCTCGAGGATGCCCCTAGTAGGAGCATGCACTTGCTTTCACCCCTCCCACAGGTGAGCTGGAGACCTGAGGCAGCTGGGAGAGCCTGGCGGGAATACAGTGCTGGGCTCCCAGCACATTTGCTGGCTCCAAAAGGCGCCTCAGACAGAACACTGCCCACACACACTCTCTGCTGGGGCACCGCCTGTTCTTGTCATTGGCGGGTCTGATCCCCTCAGAAATTATTGTGCATCTTTTTGGAAGACCTTCAGCAAAGTCTATTTTATTTTCTTCTTTCTGGAGAGTGACTTTGTGAGAGGATGCAATTTTCATGTTTCCAGAGGCAAGATTCACTTTGGCAGAGAAATGTGATGTTGTGAAGATCCGGGAACAGACTGTCTCACACGCTTTGCTCTTTGTCTCTCTCCTTTTATGTTTATCTTCCCTTACGCAACTCACAAATCCTTGACTCTTTAGTGCCCATCTCTGTGTCTCGTACCTTCGTCTTCAGCAGAGGGGACTCTCTGGCAGGCTCCCCAGGTAAACATGCATGGGGTCTCGATCTCCATAGATCCATGGGGTTTGCAAGAGGCCTTTGGTCTCTGTCACTGTCCCAGACTAGACTAGTCCCAGACTAGTCACTAGACTCCGAACTAGTCTCTCCCAGGACCAAGGCACAGCACGTTGCACGGCTAACACTCACTTGTACTCACTGACCAGGCATTGCTGGTTCAATGGTGTCACATGTGAACCTAGCCCCGAAGGATATATCTGTGTACGTAGATGGAGAAATGGTGGGGTGAGGAATGGTGTGAATTTTTCCTTATCATTTGTCTGACTGCAGAATGGAGGGATAAGGGGTGCAGCAGAAGAAAAATAGGAAGAAACAATGAAAGACTATGCTTTATTCCTATTTTTCCTCCATCTTTTCTTCTATGTGGTCTCTGCCTTTAGCTAACCCACTAACCCCTCCTTATCTTTCTAGTAATGTTACTGTGTAGTGACCATACTCCCTCTAGCTCTGCTCATACAAAGGATGCTATATGTAAAATTTTCAAAACAACTTTTCATCAGGCTTAACCTCTCTTGTTAATTAAAAAAAAGTTACTGGATTTTTTTTTTAATCAGGTAAAGTAGCTCCTCACAGAGCCACACAGTAACTCAAGGATTGAGTAGAATGTAATAAATCTGAACAATCAGTTAAGTGTTTATATTGTTTTCATCCCTAGATGTTGATCTCTTAGGGTCATGGAGCAAGTAATGACCAAACTAAGAATTTGTTTCTTAAGTTACCTTGAAGTGAAAGCACAGCTCAATTTCCCATACCCTCTCCATCTGTCTCCCTTATCCCAATGCTTTGGCGATGATTCTGAGGCCCCACCGTAGCCTCAGGCATCAGGAATCCAGTTATGTTTCACTGTCTGTATAGTAGACCCTCAACATTCAAAAGGCTCTGTTCTGGGACCTCAAACCCCCAAATTTGCAACTTCAGAACTACTTATGTTGATCTCTACTTTCTCACAAATCACATTTTTCCATCAAAAACCATCTGGTTCCCATGTTTATCTGGACGAGACGACTTAATCACCTTCTCAAATTTCACCAAAGTTTTCTCTCTTACTTAGTGGAGGTTTTCCACCAAGAAATAAATTTTTTTCTTGCTTTGTGAGAGCTCATGCCTTCATGATGACTACAGGAGTACTGTCAATGGGAGATGCCAGTCTGGTACCCTCCCCAGCTAAGTGGTCACCCCCACATGCCCATAAAATTAGAAATGACCACATCATGGACCTTCAAGATCCTTCCAATGTGAGGAATCTTGGTGAATGAAGAACGTGCTAGGAAGCTTCAGCAGAAAGGAAAGATGGACATTTTTAAAAGATTTTCAACGAAAAGGATCAAAGCATTAAAAAAAAGAAAAGAATGACAGCATGAGAGCAGGAGTTATTTTTTTTAAAATTAACCCTTAGTTAACCAGACAACCTAGTTAATTATAACTTCCTACTTATGAAGGTTAGTTCTAGTTCATCGGTATTTATTATGAAAATTAAGGTGACTCATTTCTGCTGTGCAGTCCCCCTATAGGAGGTACTGAGTCTTCCGATCCAACTCTGGCTGGTGCCATGTGCTCCTGAGAGCTCTTTTAACCTTCCCCCCACTTTTCCATGACTGTGTGTGTTCAACCCAATAGGAAGCAGGGGAGGGCAAGGCCAGCTTATTCCCACCCTTGGTTTAACTCTGCAGAGTGAAGCAGTGATGGGCACAGCAGGAGAAAATGAGAGATGGGAACGTTCTGCTTCTCCTTCGGCTCTTTTCTTCCCACCATCTTCTGTCTCACCTCTTTCTGTAGCCAACTGCCAAGCTTTCCTAGCGACCGGGTGACATCCCCAGGACCTATAATTTGGTATTTCCCAGTAGCTCTTGCTTCTGTTCCATATCAGCAGAAGAAGCCTCAGTCATTGGATTTTTATGGAAAGCAGTTCTGGGCACACTCTGGTCCCATACTTGATTTATGATCCAGATACATTAATTTACGTATATTATGTCTTACCCCCATCTTAGATAAACCCTGGAAGTTAGGAATTATTGCTGGGCAACAATACGTAAGGAAGCAGCTCTGAGAAATTAAGCCGTTGGGTCACTGTCAAAGGTGTAGTAAGAAGGTAGAAGGATGCGGACTGGTGTCCAAGTCTCTGAGGTCCTGTTCTAGGCCGGGACCTTGCTGCCCTTCTGAACGTGGGCGTGTTGTGCCCTCTAGAGGCTTGTTTGCATTTTGAAAACAGCTGTGCTAATGAACTAAGGTGCTCCCTCTGGGTTGAGCCCGGTGGTCCCTACACCAAATATTGCCACCATTACCCATAGGCAGTTTCCTTCTATTTGAGCCTTATTTGAAATAAGGAGAGCAGAGTGGTGTGTGGATTACCTCCAGAGTGTGGTGTAATTAGCCAGATTTGCAGGTGCTTTCATTTAAAAACAAAACTGCTGAGAGTACACGGCCCCACTGCAGATCTCCCCAGATTCATCCCTTTTTTCTTCTCCCAGTGGTGGAGATGATTCCAAGTTCCCCATGACAGTCCTTCCACAAAAGCACAAAGGCAGGAGAGAGGTCGCAAGCAAGGGTCCTTTTACAATGCCCAGTTGTCCATCTGTAATGTAGTCTGAGATCAGTGAGGTTAGATTTTCCCCAGAATGTAAAGGGAGTACCTAAAAATAATCTTTTTACTTTGTGAAATGTGGTAAGTGGAAGTATTCCTTTGGGTCGGCTCTTGCATAGTAAACATTTGGGAACCATTAAAGCTCCATGTAACGTGAGTGAGTTCATCTGGACTCCTAACTTGGGCTGATTTGCAGGGTTCACATTGTAGCTTTGACAGAGAGCTTTTGGCATTTGGTTGTCTGATGTTGAATATTACCCCAGAATGATGAATTTTAATAATCCTAGTTTGTAATCCTGTAAGCCTATGTAATTAAATTCCCCCATCCAGTTTAGAGAACACAGATGCCCCGTGGCACAGTGACAATGACCAGAGTGAGCTATTCCTCCGCATCCCTCACTGATGCTTTGAAAGATGTAAGCGAGCAGCTGCTGAGCCCTACCTCCTCTCAAATCCCCAGACTGAAAAGGGGAGTGGGATGTTCTTCTGTGTGGTGGGTCCTGCCCCTGGGATAGAGTTGCGAAAACTCTCCAGACACAGGTGTCATGAGTAAAGCAGAACTGTGCATAGGTTTTCAGGGCCCCTGCCCAGCAGTGCAGAATGAGGGGAGATTCCATCCAGTCCTAATTGCAGTTTAAAATCCTCTTCCTCCCCTTCTCCCACCCCGACCCAATTTTACCCCGGTGTCTTCTCCACCCAACCTCAGTAACTCCAACTTGCCATCCAGGACAGATATCTCTTGCAGACTGACCATGTGAAGTCTGCAGGAATGAGGTCTTCCACACTTCTCCACAGCACTTGGGGGTCTAGAGCAGGAAACCCTGCCCTCCGCCAGGGTTGCCCTCCTGCCAGTCTCTCCAGGGCCAGCTTGAGGGTATGATGTAAGAGCACAAGTGGACAAGGGATATGTCGGAAGCTTGGCCTGGGCCCTGTTGAGGGGTCCTGTGGTCAGTTTCATGCTCATCTGTCGCCTCTTAGACCTCTTTGCACTGTGCTTAGGATTCTCCTTCTCTCTTCACTCCCCCAAGCTGTGCCTCTGTGCTCTTAGGAAATGCCAGGGGGAATTATACAACTTGAAGTAGTTTGCCATGCTGCTGGGACACTCGTCTGTTACTGATTTCTTCTCTTTTTTTTTATTAAGAGTATTTCCATTTCCCTTGCTCAGGAACCTCTTGAGTGTATGTGCACAATTACCAAAATGCCAAGTCATCAGCATCCTACCTGTTGAGGAATGTAAGGCTCTGGGACACAAAAACATTGATCTTGCACAACATTCAGATGAGCTGGGACTTTCTTTGTCATGAAATGAGGATTCCTTTGTCATTTAAAAATTGATTTTATATACTCGACCTTTGTAAGACAGTTGTATCTTCTGGTGTTGGGAATCCTTTGGGATTTTATGAATAAAGCTTCAATAGCATTGTTTTTATTTTAAAAAAGACATGTTTTTCCTCCCAGCACAACAGTGATGTCGCTTGTGTTTGACATGTGGGTCCTTGTGAGTGACAGCAGGGTGACATGCTTGTGCTGGGTGCCAGTGAAGATGAGAGCTTTGGGGAGATCAGGGATGAAGCTGTTTCCTCTGTTTCCAACAGGGAGTAGAAGTGATTCAGGCAGAAGTTGTTAAGCAGATACAATAGGGTTGTGGTTCCCTATCAGCCTCCCTGACCCTATCTTGAATTATGACATAAGGGATGAGGATGTAGAACAGCAGATGTGGGGTATGTGAAGCACGTGTCCCACCAGGCAAGGTGGAGGATTATCAAGGAGCAGTGGTCATTCCTCAGGGTAAATGAAACCACAAACGCCTGCCCACACTCTCTCTCTTCGTTCCAAACTGAGTTGAAGATAAAACCCACCAGATCAAGGTGTGATTTCCAGACTCTGCTCACACCAAAGAAGCTGCACTCCTGCAGGAGTGCCTGCCCCCCTTTCCCACAACCAACAGCCCTGAGGAAACACCACCGACTTACTTAGTCAGTCACCGCCTCAGAACAGCCACAGTGGGCCTAGGCAAGCCAGACCTCATCGGTTTGTTTTCAAGGGATCAGGACCAGACGTGAAATGGGTATTTCTCTGCCCAATGTTACTGCTGTTTACAGTCACCTTGGTGTTTCACTCTGTTCTCCGTGGCACCGTCACTGTCCCTCTCGGCCCCTGGTCACTCTGGTGTCACCCAGCGGATAAGTAGGAGACCTGACTCCAGGACCCCCCGTTTCACATGCTCTTATTAAACAGACAGACAGACAGACAGAAGGTCTTGATGCTCGCTGCGGCCTCTTCCTCAAGTTATGGGCCAAGGCCTGAGGCTTCTTGGTGCCCTTGGAGTCTCACTGCGCACTATTTAACACTCCAGTGCATTTCTGGAGTGTTCTTCTATCCACCCCTCACTTCAAGAAGTCAGCTTCCCTAAAATGACTTAGGTTGCAGGGGGAAAGCCTTCTGATTCCAGGGTGATTGAGAGCCCTGAAACCTTTTTAAAACAAAATTTAGATTCTAAATACAAACTCCTTCAGGGATTCTTAGGTGCTGATTTGTTCATTCCGTACATTTTTATTGAGTGCCTACTCTGGGCCAGGCACTGTGCTAGCTACCAGATGTACAACAATGACCAGAAAAGACAAGGTCTTTGCCCTCATAGAATTTATCATTGAACTGAGTAGACATTACAAATAAATACAAACATGTAATTAAGTAAAACTTGTGAAAAGTGCTTTAAAGAGATGAACAGGCGACAGTGATAGAGGAAAATAGGGGTAATCTTCTTAGGGTGGCCAGACCAGGTCTTCAGAGAAGGCGGTGTTTCAGCTGAGACCTAATGACTGAGAAGTGAGAGCAGGGGTGGGAATGGTGCTAAAATGGGGGGAGGGGGAGCAGGGGAAATGGCATCTGCTGAGGTGGGTATGCTTACATGGTTGAGGATCCCCAAGGTGGCCAGTAAGCTAGAGCAGAACAAGCAGGCGAGGAGAGGGAGCCCCAAGATGAGATCAGACAGGAAAGCAGGGCTCAAGTCATAGGGGGTTTAGGGGTCACAGCAAGGAGTATGGATTTTATTGAGATTCAACAGGAAGCTGATTTGTGTTTTTAAAATGTGCTTTTGACAGCTGAGGTGAGAACAGATTATGAGATTATAACTGGGGAGGCCAGGCTGTGGTTCAGGCGAGGGTGATGGTAACTGGGACTTGAGTGGAGACAGAGGTAGGGGCAGATGAGTTTATTATGTCGGGGAAGTGGAGACTTGATGTGGGGCTGACAGATTGGCGGGAGTCACGGGAGACTCCCAGGTTTCTGGTTTAAGTAACAGCATGTATGTGAATGACACTGAGAAGGAGAAAACTGGAGGTGGAACCCTTAATTCTATAATCTGATCAAGGCAGTGATTATTCTGGTTCTAATGAGAAAATGATTCAACCTATGGTCATTTTAGTCTTTCCACTACTACATGGTTTGCCAGACAACAATAACAGCCTGGCAGCTAAACACATCGACAGACCTTCAGAAGTCACTCCAAATAGATGCTAATCATTTTGATGGATGGCAGCATTATCTTAAGAGACAGAATTAAATTCCCAAGGTTCTTCCCTGAAAGAACCAAGGAGCAGAATCTCTGAGGAATCAGACTCTTCATTGGAGCACCTGAACTGAATCTGTGTTAGTTAGGAGAGGCTGACAGCCTCCCATTTCTCTTTTTTGGGAAGAAATGAAGAGTGGCGTCAGTTGGGAAGCAGAGGGGTGGGAGGGGCTTTGCGGTCTCTCATTCAGGGTTATTCTGTGGTGGAGATAATGCTAGGGTCACCTTAAGAACCTCTCTTCTCTTCTGTTGATCCTGGGAGGGTAGTTCACACAGTCCATTTTGAAACCAAGTGATGTGGTCTTAATTGAACTTTCCCAAGAAGTGGTTCTTGAAAATGGAAAAAGAAGCCGGCTCTGAACATTTAAGAGGCCTTTGACAGAAGGCCTGGAGGGTTATTCCAGCCTCCGGCCTTTGAGCCTAGAAAGAGCCCTGCCCTAGACCCACCCTTTAGGGGGCCTCTCTTTGGCCCTCCTCAGCTCCACGCCTCTCTGTGGGGTGAGTAGTTCACAGAGCCAAAGGGATGTACCACCCAGAGCTGTGTTCTTCCTTCTAGACCACGTTTCAGGTATGGAATTCCCCACCCAAACAGCTCTGGGAGACGGGGCCAGAAAGCCCTAGGGCAGAGCTGGTTCTCCCCCTACAGCCCATTCTCCAGCACAAAACTCTTAAGGAGCCTTATCTGGCCTGCTAGGTTTTTAAGAAGTTATATTTGTCAAAGACAAGGATAGAACATATTTTAACAGTTTATTGACATGATTTAAATATCTATCCACATGGTTTATGGGCCTCCACTTGTCCCCGGCCCTGCCAGTGTTGGGGCCTGCGTCATCCCCTCACCATGGTGAGGGCTGCTTACCTGTTCTGCGACAGGTGGTTTTTAGGGCAAACCTAAGGCCTCAGCCTTCCTAAAAGAAGGTTTGTGAATGGAGTTTATATAAAAGAACTCACCCCAATAGAGGGTCTCATGGTCTGGGGTAGCAACCCACACTCATAGAAGGGTCCTTATCTCCTGCACATACCCCAGAACGGAGAAAGGCAGCGGCCCACCCAGCTTCCCGCTTCTAGAGGTTGTGGGGAGCAGGAACCTGAGCTGAGTGGGGCCACGAGGCCTTAGGCATTTGATCCTCATAAATGGAGCAGCCAGGCATTTTCCTGGGCTCTGATGGGAGGGGAGAGGGCCCAGTCCACCACCCGGTGTTGCCATCACCTAAACATACTGGGAGACCTCGGTAAACGACACCCCTTTCTCTCTCTCCCTCTTTCTGTTCCCCTCTCCTTCCTCCCCACCCCTCCCTCCTTGCCTTTCCTCCCTCTCCTCTCTCTCACCCTCTGCAGTAAACCGGTCCCCTTCCCGCTGCAGCGGGTTGAACCGCTCCGAGTCTCCGAGCCGTGAGCGCAGCGACTTTGGGGGAAGCAACACCCAGCTGTGCAGTAGCAGCAACAACCTCTACACACCCGACTACTCAGTCCACATCCTCAGCGACGTGCAGTTTGTGAAGGTAGCTCCGCAGGGAGGGCTGTCCCCTCACTCCCAGCCAGCAGCATCCTGTTCCCCCTGTTCCAAGATAATGCTGCGTGGCAATTGCTCCCTGGCTTTCTAAAGGCCCTGGTTTCGGTTAGCTTTATTCTGTTCATTATTTGTCACCGTTATTGTCCCTTTGTTCGTTTGAACCATGATTGTTCATTAAGATCTCCTGATCCCCATTTTTCATTGTGGAGAAACTGAGGCACGAAGCGATAGGGAATTAGCTTGCCCGAGACAAGCTGCCGGCAGAACTGTTTCCTTTGGATGCCCGCCATTGGCACCAGGTTGATTTTATTTATTCAAGATAAATCTGCAGGTGATTAATAAACCAAGGGTATAGAAGAAACCATGCTATGATTTTACATGTGGATAAGATTTTACGTGTTAATATTTAAAGTCTAAAACACAATTCAGCCTGTAAATATTATTATACCCCCTTGCTGTCACTGAGCTATTTGAAGAGAGCCGCTTTGCAAGTGCAGTAGAGAGAGGCAGCGGTGCTTATCGCCTTGTAATTAAGGAGAGCTGTTTCTTCATACCCCTCATTGAGATTGGTATTGGACAGAAACATTCTAAGATTCCCTCCTTTCTCTTGCTTTGATAGGTTTTGTTTGTTTTGTTTGCTAGCATTCCACAAACCATTACACACTTGGCCTGAGATCAGAAGGGAACCCATTTACCCGAGTCCAACGAAACACCCAATGCACTCACTTGGTAACAGTCATCCCAGTTGCAGGCCGGGTGAGAGGTGTACGGAAATCACAAAGGTGGGAGGAGGTCCTTTCCTTCTGTTCAGAACACTGACCCTGATTATTTGAGGGTGGTGTGTGCTGGCTGGCTGTCTATGTTCCAGAACTCTGCAAACACCCTGAACTAAAACTCAAGAGCGTTGAGAAAAGTAACCGTGGAGAAGAGGGGTCACTCCTGGGGGGTGGGCTGGGACAATGACTGTTGGTGGGGTGCTGTGTGCCATGCACTTTAAGTCCTCAAACGAATTTCCCACTGAGTCCTACAACCACCTTAACAGGTAGGTACTGTGTCATCCCCACTTTATAGACGACGTGGGAGCTTGAGGAGTATAAGGTCTCGTGACTGGGACGTGGCACAGCCAAACTTCAGATTGAGTCTGTCTGTCTCCAGAGTCCAAGCCTTCAAGTCCTTGGGCTTTGGGGAGAGTTTAGAGAAATCAGAGCTGACAGAGCCCGGGAGAAGGGCTTTAGGCACTAACCCAACAACACGCACGGTGTGTATGACTGTGGACACTTACTAGTCTATCGTCACAGTGAGAATGAACCTCAGAAAACCGCAGCCCACGATTCTCCTCCCTCTTGCTTCCAGCCCTGAAGCCCTCTCATTGCAGACCTTCCTCAGAAGTGGAGGTAGGAAAAAATGGGAGAAGAGAAATTCTGCTCTAACTAACTCTTAGTGGTTTGTAGTACTGGGCGTATGGTTTGTGGGAAAAGAAACTGAATGTCGCTATATGAGGCAGTGGTTCAACAGGTATTTACTGACTACCTGCTCGTGCTTGGCACTGAATAGGCATCAGCGAGATACCATGGTGAACAAGACAGCAAGCTCCTACCTTAGAGCTTCCATGCTCCTAGGGGGAGAAAGATGATAAACAAGTAACTACCTAAATAACCTAGGTAATCTAGGGGAGTGATGAAGGCTATGAAGGAAATAAACTGGATCATGGGATAAACAGTGATTGGGCAGAGTTGGCAAGGAAGCTGCTTTAGAAATGGTTGTCAGAGCAGCCTGAGAGAGCAGGTCTCTTTTGTTGAGACCTGGAAGGGGATGTGGAGAGAATGTTCAAGATAGAAACAACAGAGGCAGGAAAGAGCTTGGTGGCCCAAGGACGATCTTTGTTCTGGCGCGTTATGTGCAAAGACGAGGCCGATGTGAGTTGGGGATGGAGTGCTGGCAGCAATGTTGCCTGGCATCTTTAGGCCAGAGTATGGTGTCTGGATTCTGTTTTAAGTGCATTGGGAATTTTTGTTAAGTTTGCTTCTCGGGTCTTTCCATTTGTCTTAGTCCGTTTGTGCTGCTATAACAATTACCATCAACTGGGTGGCTTAAACCGCAAACATTTATTTCTCGCAGTTCTGGAGGCTGGATCTCCAAGTTCAAGGTGCTGGCAGATCCAGGTGGTGTCTCGTCTAGTGAGAACCCACTTCTTGGTTTGAAAATGGTTGTTTTCTCTTTGTATCCTCATATGGCGGGGAGGAGAGAGAGAAGAAGGCTCTCTTCTTTTTTTTTTTTTTTTTTTTGCGGTATGCGGGCCTCCCACCGCTGTGGCCTCTCCCATCACGGAGCACAGGCTCCGGACGCGCAGGCTCAGCAGCCATGGCCCACGGGCCCAGCCGCCCCGCGGCACGTGGGATCCTCCCGGACCGGGGCACGAACCCGCGTCCCCTGCATCAGCAGGCAGACTCCCAACCACTGCGCCACCAGGGAAGCCCAAAGGCTCTCTTCTTATAAGGACACTAATCCCATTCATGAAGTCTCCCCCTCCTCATGACCTAATTATCCCCACCTCCTAATGCCATCACCTTGGGGGTTAGGGTTTCAGCATATGAATTTTGGAGGGGACACAAACATTCAGTCCATAACACCATTTATATCTTAAGTTGAGAAAATCCATATGAGGCTTTGGGGAGAAAAGTGAATGAGATTTTGAGGAGTGGTGTTTAATGAGCCCAGAGTTTTCTGAAACACCTCTGGGCATCGACTGGAGAGCGCTTTCAGGAGATGGATCTGGCAACTCCTCCAAGAGGAATGTGTTAGGATGAATACCTGACACTAAGACTGTAAGGATTTTCCTAAAACTTACAGTTGATCTCATATATCCACCCCTAAAACATAAGGAAAGGGAACATTCTATAAATAACAAGGAGCATAAAAGGGAAGTCTCTTTCCTGACGTGAGCCAGTGAGGTGTTGAGAACTCCAAATCTGAGGTCAATTCTCAGGTGCAGGTGTCGTCCTTTTTCTCAGGCCAGAGGACCTTGCTGTGACTAGGGCAGCTGAGCATCACAGCACATGGTCCGTTTTTCTACCTAGATATTTTGAAATTGAGAGGACTCCATGTCAAAAGTAGAAGTTGAGGGGAGGACAGAAACAGTTAAAGCATAATTCAGAAACCTCTTTCAACTTGTGGCTCTAGTCTCTTAAAAACTTCAGTTGCAATGGCTTGTTCTACGGAAGGGGACATTGTGAGTTCAAGCTCTTGTTTAACACAAGGGTTTGATTTTCTCTTTTTTTTGTTTGTTTGTTTTTTTAAATGTTGAGCCTTCTTTTAATTTATTTATTTTTATTTTTGACTGTGTTGGGTCTTCGTTTCTATGCAAGGGCTTTCTCTAGTTGTGGCAAGCGGGGGCCACTCTTCATTGCGGTGTGCGGGCCTCTCACTGTCGTGGCCTCTCTTGTTGTGGAGCACAGGCTCCAGACGCGCAGGCTCAGTAGTTGTGGCTCACGGGCCTAGTTGCTCCGCAGCATGTGGGATCTTCCCAGACCAGGGCTCGGACCCGTGTTCCCGGCATTAGCAGGCAGATTCTCAACCACTGCGCCACCAGGGAAGCCCGCTTTTGTTTTTTAATGTAAGTTATCAACAAGATGATACAGTAAACTGACGCTGAGATTTTTTTCCTCCTGACTGAATGGACTTTCAGGGCCATGTTCAGGCTGCTCTTTTACTCACCTCCTCAAACCCGCCTTTTTCTAACATTTAGAGAGTTTTTGAGGAAGCTCAAGGGGTGATTTCACTGGCCAAAGCCCCTGTGACTGTCTGCAAGGGCTTTTCCTGTCCAACAGACTAAGTTCTAGAACTGTTCATTAAGTCCAGTAGTAATTTGAGTTCAAGATAAAATTAGAAAGAAAGGTGTATCCAGTGAGTATCTGGGAAAGGTATTAAAGCCATGATTAATAGTAGTTAATAAGTTATGAAGGTACCAAAGAATCCTTATGAATTTTTTAAATGTATTCTGTAAGTATCATTTTTAAATTAAGAATATTTGGCAGATGTCGTATAGACAGAATTGTGTAACCATGGCCAAGATGCCCCATCACCATCTGGCGGCAGAATCTCTAAATTGCAGAATCGTGTTTTGAGGGATGAATAAACCACCTGAAAGTTGAAAATGTAAACGGAACATCATAAAATGATTGGAAACATCACACTGGCTGAAAGGTTAACTTCTGGACACATCGACTGCTAAGTCAAAATGTCCCAAAGGGTACCCTTAACTCCTATTAGTTTCAAGAGAAACAGGTCTCCATTTCCTATGTAATTTAGAGGATGCTTGAGTTCTTAACTGGCCAGAGTATAAGGCAACTTTAACTCAAGCTATTGTGAAGAAATGGTTGTAGCTACAGCAATGAAAAAAGAATAAGAACATATTGTCTTTGGAACAGTGGTTAGATTCCCTCAATGCCAATCAGTAAGTATTTGTTGAGCACTAAGGCTGGTTCTAGGCACCATGACCAATACTCAAGAAATACAGTTGGGGAGAAGAAACATAAGTCAAATGACAGTAACCAATGCAGGGTAGTATCTAATTGATTACAAAATCGTATGGCACTTTATTTTAAGCACTAATTTGTCTAGAGAATATACTGTACCTTTAAGAATTAGGAAAGAATAAGAGGAGAGTGAAGGCAATGCCAAGAGCGAGGAGTGGGGAACACTGATAAATAGGGGTATGGAAGGCAAGCGAACATGGCACATTCAAGGAATGTGAAAGAGGAGCTAAGCTGGACCAGTGGTTCTGACTGGCAAGCAGTGGGACTCTATGGCCATGCAAGGCTGTATTATCAAAACTGGGCAGAGCCGTTTAGTTGATCTGCTGGACCATCACTGTCCGATACAGTAGCCAGTTGCCACATGTGACTGTTGAGCGCATGAAATGTGGCTCATCCAAATTGATGTTTGGTAAAATGTAAAATAATGGTTTGGCCAAAAAGTTCATTCGTTTAGTGAAGACGTTGTTCAATAAAGTTCTCCGTGAAAATGAAAAATGTGTCTTTTAGTCTCACTTAAAACCAAACAAACTTTTTGGCCAACCCAATACATATTGAATTCCAAAGACTTGGTACAAAGATGAATGTAAGATTCCTTATTAATTATTTTATATTGGTGACATGTTGAAGTGATTTTGGATACATTGGGTCAAATGAAATATATGTATTATTAAAATTAATTTCACATGTTTGTTTTTACCTTTTAAAAATGTGACAACTAGAGAATTTTAATTTACCTATGTGACTCACATTATTTTTCTCTTGGACAGTACTGTAGTACGTAGAAAAGGCTTCATAGGTGAACAAGGGGAGGGAACTGACAAAAAGTGATGCTTGAATCTAGAAGTGCAGCTGGGGAGATTCCCTGAATACATTTCCAGAGAGGTCTCTTCTCAAATTTCTTTCAAGGTGACACATTGACATGGTATTTGTGATATTTTTTTTAGCCTAAAAAGAGGAAGCAGTGTGAAAGCAAGGCTGTGAGATGCCTAGAGCGGGTAACCAATGGGCAGTGCCTTTGTCTTGAATAGGCAGTGTGTTTCACACCATATTTTCTAGGCGAAGGGTCTTCTTTAACTAAACTGGAAGCCAAATCTAAACTAACTAGTTAAAAGAACCCAAACAATAATATCAAGTGCTTTGTTGGGCTTATGAAGTGTCATTTAGGAAATTTTCCTGTTCAAGCCAGGAGAACCTGCAAGACTCCAAAGAAAGCTTCACCTTTAGACACCCATGGGCACATTAGAAAATTGAGTTTTGATGATAACCTTGGCTCAGACCATGTGCCAGCTTCTCTTCAGTCATCTGATGCCTATGGACCCCCAAAAAACAGCAGTTTTGGGGGGACCTCCCATAAAGTTTTGTGAAAGGCAGCCTCCGCGGGCATGTGAAAAGCAGCCTAATGCAGCCAGGTGTGTTTGCAGTGTACAGAGCTGAGCTCAGATGATTTCCCCTGGAGAGCAAGAGTAAAGGCCCTTTAAAGTGAAATGCCCACATTGCAAGGGGTGCCATTATCAGACCCTGGAGTTTCCCCTCTGAGAACTTGGAGTTCCCACTTCCATCTTCCATCTCCCTGGCCCCAAAGAATGAATAGCACTTTCCCAGGCAGAACACACATTACATGGGTGGGACTCTGAAGGCTTGCTAACTGTCAAACCTTAGGCAAGTCCCCCATCTTTCTGGACCTCATTTTCTTATTTGTAAAATGGGCATCACGAGACCTCTCATGCCTACCCCATGCAGTCCTTGTGACCAAAGGAGACAACACATTCCTAAGTGCTCTGTGAGCCATAATGCACTGTATGGCTGGAAGTTTCCATCCTCATATCCCAACATCTGTCTGCAAAAGCAACCTCTCTTGGGTAACATTAGCACTAGAGCTTTCACCAGCGTCTGAAAATCTAATCATCAGTTCCATCTCTTTAGGATATTTGTAGAAGTTTCAGTAATATGTCGGGTTTCCCAAAAGAAATAACCCAACGATGTTTTAAGTAAAAAATTGAAAAGAAATTGCAAACCAATTTTGTGAAAATGCTATCAGGAGTGAGTTTGTTACTGCAAGTAAACAAATTTATTTGTGAGCTTCCTGGTCATAAAAGGAAAAAGGGGAAACCTAGTGGATATTTGAGTTCTCATCCAGTGTAAGAAAGTATATAATTCATCTAGAGAAAGGAGCTTATTCCTGGCACTAATTTCATGAAGGATTTATCAGATGGATTCCTATATGACTATGGAAGGCATCAGAAAAAAATAATAGTAATAAATTGGCTTCATCGGTGGTTTTGCTAGTTTATGTTCTTCATTTGGAGGTTTCTTATTTCAGCCCTTGACACAAGCTGGGGGTCTTGCTCTTGCCGAGTCCCCACTGACTGCCCCTTAGGAAGAGGGTCCTTGGCAACAGTATAAGCCTGTGTTTTAAACCTCTCAGTGGGCAACCACCCTGCTAACTGAAGATGCCCTCCATCCTCTCCTGGGTCTCGGGAGAAGGCTTGGCTCCGCCAGGTGCTAGAGTCCAGAGCCAATGAAAATGAACAGAGAGAGCTCTGGTGGCAAACAAGCAAAAGGGTCCCCTCATTGTCCCTTAACTGCTGGGCTGGTACAACTTGGGTGAGGCCCCCAGATCATAGATCCCGGGCCACCAAGGCCAGGCGTTCCCAAGCACCTTAGTGGGGCTGCTTCTGAGCTCAGGGAGGCAGACTACATCCAGGGAGGGCTCTGCCCAGCTCCTCCTGAGCTTCCGCCCCTTCCTTCCAGATCACACGGCAGCAGTACCAGAATGCGCTCACCGCCTGCCGCATGGACAGCTCACCTCAGTCCCCCGACGTGGAGGCCTTCACTGACGGAGACTCCACCAAGGCCCCCATGACCCGGGGCACACCCCAGACCCCCAAGGATGACCCTGCCGTCACCCTCCTGAGCAACAGGAACAGCCTGCCGTGTAAGTCAGTTGGGAGGATGATGGGCCGGGCTACCGTGGGGTAGGGACGGCCCTACCTTCCTCCTCAGTCCTGCCCAGAGCTGCCATCTTGTCCTCATGGGGCCCCAGGTCTTCTACAAAGCAGGGAGGTAACACACTCACTGTCCTCCCCAGGCAGCCGTTCAGATGGGCTGAGAAGCCCCAGTGAGGTCATGTACCTGAGGATGGAGGAGATGGCCTTCACCCAGGAGGAGATGACAGACTTCGAGGGGCAGAGCACGCAGCAACTCTCACTGTCTCCTGCAGCTGTTCCCATGAGAGCAGGTCAGGGAGGGAAACTGGGCCCTGCAGGAACAGGTGGGGGTGGGGGTCAAGGCCACCAGGTGCTGGGATGGCCCAGGGTGAGCCATGTGAGGGAAGTCTGGGACCCCTGTCCCCATGTAAAACTTCCCACCTCCTTATTCCACCAGGGAAGGGAAACTAAGGCTTACTATGCACCTACCATGCGTCAGACCCATCTTAATCCATTCTCCTAGGAAAACAGTGTGTAGGACACTGTTAGCTAGGTTTCCGCCTGGATTCAGATCCTGGCTTCTCCACTTAGGAGCTCTGCAAGTTACTTTAACCTAAGACTAGGTTTCCTTATCTTAATAGATATGTTTCCTTGTATTAGTAGATATAAATCACAGTGGCTAGCTCATGAAGTAGCTCTGAGCATAAATGAGATCACGTTTACAGGAGGGCACATCATAGTACTTGGTACCATGCTCCCTAAATGTTAGGTATCAATAGTTATTATTAGGCCTAATTTACACATTAGGAAACGAGGTCAGGCATCACTCTTACTGACAAGGTTCGTCCCTTCCTTTGGGCCCCAGAGACTAGCTAGTAAGCTGGTTTTGAACTTTCGCTTGCCGAGGAACCTCAACCAAAACACCCTACCTGGATCCCTGGGTGTGTAGGTGGGAAAGGCTTGTGTTCTTTCTTCTTTCCTTTCTCTCAGCATCAGATAGTGAATGTTGTCATATCAACCTGGACACAGAGACCAGCCGCTGCAGCAGCAGCTTTGAGGAAACCATGGGCCAGAAGTTGCTGAGAACCTTGAGTGAGTAGCTCTTCACCCAGATGAAAACGGCCCGCCAGCTGGTTAGTACAAAAAACACGTTAGGATCTTATTCCTGGAGGAGGAACCATTGACTCCTGTTGGGAACTCTAATGAGGTACAATTGTGGATACCCATAATAGGGCTCAGGCAGTACTGCACCTTTGATACTTTGGGGAGCTGTCCCACTCAGTTGGTGGTCATCTAGGACAGGAGTCTGCAAACCACGGCCACAGATCAAATCCTGACCTCCCTCCCCTGCCCATTCCTGTAAAAAATAAAGACTTACTGGATCATAGAAGCCCCTTGTTATTGATGGCCACAATGGCAGAGTTGAGTAGTTGCAACAGGGACCAAATGGCCTGCAAAACCTAAAACATTTACAATCTGGTCCTTTAAGGAAAGAATTTGTGTTTGGGACACTCAATAAAAAGGAAAGCAATATCCTCGGTGGAAAGAAGTCCATGGCAGAGAGAACAAGGTGAAAAATACTCCTTCCTAAAAACAGTGGAGCTGGGAACAGAGTGCCCTTCCATCCTTGAGGGCAGTTACATAATTACCCCCACGTACCCCAGTGCAGAAGGAAGGTTGCCTCTGATCTAGAGAATGTAGGTCCCCGGTGGGGGGGGTGGCTCCCAGCTACACCCACCACCCCTGGCTCAGGGACATCAAAGTCCGTGAGACCAGCCCTCTCTCAGAGGGTGTCTGGCAGTCATCTGAGCTGGGGATGGTGGGGCGTGATCCTGAGGCATTGTGTGGGCTTCACTCAGTCCCCTCCAGGAAATCTCCATTCCATTGGCACTAGCCTGGGTGTGCGGCTTTTTGGAGATGTCATCTCAGGTGGAAGGTGCATCCTAATCCTTCAAGATGTAAATATGCTGATGTCAGCACCAGGAGACAATGCAGGTTACTTCTGACAAACTATCAAGGGCTTTGTCTCCATTCCTGCTTCTATTTTGAAGAAAGCTTAGACCACCGAGAGAGTATCAATGTCCTCCCAGTCTTAAAGATTGATCCTTACAAGCTGTGTTTTTCAGGTGGTCAAAAAAGGAAGAGGTCACCAGATGGAGAGAGAACCTCTGAGGAGAACTCCAACTTAACCCCTCTCATCACATGACAGGGCAGTCAGCGTTCGCTGGGTGCGTGAGATTCCAGAGCTTTGGGGAGAACCCGTCCTCCCATCATCTGCTTCTCCCCAAGGCCTCCCACAGGTGACAGAGCGTTCCGCTTTCCTTACCACCTCTTCACCCCTAGCTGTCAGTTTGGCAGATTTTCCCTCGTTCCTCCAGTTTGACTCAGAGCCTTGCGGTAGCCATAACGGAAGGAGGTGCCTCAGTGGAACATGCTAGAAATGGTTTTATCCACAGCACAGTCTGGGACTGGAGAAGAAATGACCCCAGGCTGACAGTGCCACTCGAGGATCCCTGATGCCCTTTTTTGTTCTTTGGTGTCCCCTGGCACCATATTTCATACTTAGCTTAGGTCAAAAGGTGCCACTGGCAGACGGGCACAAAGGAGGCTGGAGCAGCAGATAGGAAGATTAGTTCAGGAGATGCACCACGAATTCCTCCAGAACATTAGAGCAGCGGGACAGTCACGTTGGCATGTGAAGTTACAGGACAGAAAACTGTCAGTGACCAGTTTCCTGTTAGATAAGGGTTCCAGCAGCCTGGGAGGTGTGTCTCAGCTGGAATGGAAAGAATGTGAGATGGAACCTCAAGTCACTGTTATTTCCCAGGGACACATCTGTTTTGGCTCCTGATCAGTACTCATCAATCCAACAATAAATCTGCTCTGGAAGAGGAGGAGCAAGGAGCAGAGAACCCCATTTGGGAGCCAGAGATGGAACTTCAGGTTTTAAGTTCAAAAAATATATATGTGGAAAGTTTTTAGCCATGACAAACCAAAGAGTGCCCAGGTCGGCCAAGAAGGATGCAAGCTCTCATGGGACTTCAGTGTATATTACACTGGAACACTGAAGAATCACTCTTCTTTTTTCATCCATTCCCCCCACCCCCACCCATTACTCCACTCCAGCAAGTCAGCTGAGCGTACTTTATTCTAAGAACGTACTGATCTTAGATCTCTGGTTTTTCACCTGATGTTGGGGCAGGTGCAATTCCAAGCATCACCACCAGATGGCAGGATGACTGCACAGACCTACTTGAAGAACAAACAGCCACACAGCCAGCCTTAGGGAAAATGTGGAAGTAAGTGAAGGTTGTCTTTGGGACACCTGCCCCCCTTTCTGATGTATATCCCACCCCTAGATCAGGGATCCAGTGATCCAGTGCTACCTGCTGATCTCCAAACCATTCCCTAACTTTTCTCTGGGGTATACTATTCAGGCTTCCCTTCCCTTCCTCCAAAACCATTACTCTCACCTCCCCCCACCCATTCAATCAATAATCACATGGGGAGCGGGGAGGCTGATAATTCCTCTGGGTTATTTGCATCTCAAAAGAAAATACCCAGAGGAACCTTTAACTCAGGGGGTCCTTAACTTGGGGTCGATTGCTCCAGGGGGTCCATTGTTGGACTTCAGAGGGTCTATGAAACCCCTGACTCTGTCAGAATTTAGTGTCTGCGTTCTTATGTGTGTTTTCCAGAGGCCTAAAGCTTTCATACGATTTTCAAAGGTCTCAGACCCACAAAGTGTTAAAACCCACTATTTTAACTAGTGGAACTTTCAGCCCAGAGTCTCTGCAGTGCAGAGTGAAGTGAATACTGGTTAGTTTGAGACAGATTCTTCTCAAGTGTCCGTCAAATCGATAGGGAAAGCTGGCACACGCCACGTGGAAGTCGTCAGAAACCCCTGACACACCCTGTGGTGCTGTACAGCCTACACCTGACATAACTTGGTCCCCCTCCCCCACCAAACCAGAGCAGGTGTTGCCAACAGGAGGGACACAGCATGTGGAAGTACACTTTCCAGCTGGAGATGCCTCTTTCATCAATGTATTATTGACTTCACATCCCTTGCCTGGCTCTGCCTGAGGCTCAGCAGTGCATGACTTCTTGTAGATAACTCACAGCTACCACCCACCCCCAACACCTGCTCTTGCCTGGTAGAAATAGGCAAAGTGTCAGCCCTTGGTGCTGGGTGCTCCGACCCAAACCAGTAAACAGTGAGTTTCAAACAAGGACTGCCATCATGCAGTCATCTTGCCCAGCTGGCCACTGGCCCGAGGGGGCCTGCCTGTCTAGTCTTCCTTTCATTACCCCTTACACCACTGCTGTTGCATTAATCCATCCCTATGCAAAATCCCTAAGGAGCCTGTCACCACTCCCCTCCCTATTCCCCACCCCAACCCAAGATTTTCTTCAGATTTAAAAAAAAAAAAGAGGATTTTAAAATAAAGCATTTGTGAAGGCTCAGTAAACTGTCAATAATTTTTAAATAAAATAAAAATGCTTTTCCTGGAATGTGGCTGTTTCCCTTGCCCCGGCATCTCAGTGTTCTGACATGGTTTCATTTGAGGTGCAGGGTGGGTGGTGCACACATAATTATCTTACCTGAGGCCCACCTGCCTAAAGAGGCACCCCTCTTGAGACCAGGTGTGAGGTTGCAGGTAAGGTTACAGAAAAGCCCTCGCGCTCTGCTTTGGGATATCAGATGGGTAAGATGTTGCAAGAACGAATGCCAGAAATGGAAAGTAAAAGCCAAATGAGAAGCCAGAGTGTGACTTCTGGACAAGGAAGAAGCACAAGGATGATAATGAGAAGGGCTGGCGTTTGCCAGAGCCCCGTGATGTGCAAGGCACTGGGCTGGGTGCCTTCTAAGTTCAAGGTCTTGGAGGCCAAAACCCAGTCTAGCACTTGAGACAATGTGCTGGTCACACTGGCTCACTTCTGTAGGCCCTTTGGAGAGGAGCAAAAGTGGCCTAATTTCAGCACTTTCCAACCAAAGGCTGGGAAAAGGAACGAGGGAGCGGGCAGGGCTTATTGATTAGTTTTAAACCAAGGCAGGAGCGAGGGGACAGCCAGACAGGTGGGCACAGGTGTTGGGGTTTTTAAGGTCTTTGCAGAGGGTTGGAATCTGACACCTACTACCAAGGTCTTCAACCACCACACAGGACAATTAGCAAGTGACCTGCACCAGTACGACCCATGATTCTTCCCAGGAGCCTCCATAGGCTGTTAAGTTCATTAACAGTAAATAAATGATACAACTATTTTGCTGAGCGTTTTATGTGCCAGGTCTTGTGCTAAGCAGGTGTGCAGTGTGAACCTCAGAGGTAGGACTGGTCCACGCTTGCGAGGAAGCACTCACACCCCTAGGCTCCGCAACTTCCTGGCCATGGAAACTTGAGCAATTCACCTAACTGTTCCCAGCCTATTTCATAGACTGTAAAAGAGGGCAGGCTGTGAAACTTCCTTTCCAGGGTGATTTTGAGAAAGAAATGAGCGTTCCTGCATGTGAGAGGCGCCGAGAAGCCCTGCAGTAAAGAAACCTGTGTAACTCACTTAGCCTGGCTTTTCCCAGACTTGCTCAGAGCCCCGGCTCGTGGGGAAAAAGAACACGCTGTTGGGAATATATGTAAGAAGAGAATGAAGAAAGGCAGATTCCTATTGAGACTGGGGCTTTTATTTATTTTTGGCTTAGTTGGGTCTTAGTTGTGGCACATGGGCTTCTCTCTAGTTGTAGCAGGCAGGCTTAGTTGCCCCATGGCATGTGGGATCTTAGTTCCCCAACCAGGGATCAAACCCACATCCCCTGCATTGGAAGGCAGATTCTTAACCACTGGACCACCAGGGAACTCCTGAGATTGGGGCTTTTTTAAATACTAAAAACATTTGAGAACTTTGGTAGGTATACTTTGACTTAAAGCAGTGTTTTCAACCGGTTTTTCATTAGCAATCCCCCTAAAGACAAAAATTAAGTTCAAATTCTCCCCAACAAGAGAAATTAAATACCCAGAAATAAGATTTTGTCAAGTAAGATTGTGCTTTGCAGGACTACAAAATCACTTTAATATCTCGGACTTTCTTTGTCCCCATGAACCAATTTTTAGCCCCTATCTAAGGGGTACTATCACCCTTGTTGAGAATTCATGGTTTAAAGCTGTGTTTCGGAAGAATGATAGAAGACTGACAAAATGTAGAATCATTCGACTCAAGTTTTGTTATTCTTCCCTTATGAAGGGCAAGCATCTTTAAATAGGAAGAACAAATATTGAAAGAAAGAAAAATAGAATGAAAGTAATGAAGAGTTGAGTGCAAGGTCATCTCATCACTTGAAATCTGTTCCCATCCACTAGACCCAATCATGCACCTGCACATGTTTTCTGAAGGACTGTTAGGGAGCCAGCCAGGTGGTGAAGGATCTGTAAACCATAATCTGTGCTCAAACACTGCAGAATCTTGGAGGGAGGAGTTTCACAGGGAGAAGCAAAAACAAGGGATAACAACCGCTATTCTCAAATATTTGAAAAGTCATCAATTAGAAGTGCCAGTACAATTAATGTCTGTGGTTTAAAGGAAGAGAAGAGGGGGACTGGGTGAGTAGGACAGATGGAGATCAAATTCTGGATCAAGGTAAAAGATCTTCGTAATGAAATTACTCCATCAGTAGAATGGGATGTTTCACCAAGCATTGAAAGAACCCAACCCACAGAGGGCAGACAGCAGAAGCAAGAAGAACTACAATTCTGCAGCCTGTGAAAGGAAAACCACATTCACAGAAAGACAGACAAAATGAAAAGGCAGAGGGCTTTGTACCAGATGGAGGAACAATATAAAACCCCAGAAAAACAATTAAATGAAGTGGAGATAGGCAACCTCCCAGGAAAAGAATTCAAAATAATGATAGTGAAGATGATCCAGGACCTCGGAAAAAGAATGGAGGCAAAGATCGAGAAGATGCAAGAAATGTTTAACAAAGACTTAGAAGATTTAAAGAACAAACACCTAGAAGAATTAAAGAACAAACAAACAGAGATGAACAATACAATAACTGAAATGAAAAATACATTAGAAGGAATCAATAGCAGAATAACTGAGGCAGAAGAATGGGTAAGTGACCTGGAAGACAGAATGGTGGATTCACTGCTGCAGAACAGAATAAAGAAAAAAGAATGAAAAGAAATGAAGACAGCCTAAGAGACCTTTATGACAACATTAAACACAACAACATTCGCATTATAGGGGTCCCAGAAGGAGAAGAGAGACAAAGGACCCGAGAAAATATTTTAAGAGATTATAGTCGAAAACTTCTCTAACATGGGAAAGGAAATAGCCACCCAAGTCCAGGAAGCACAGACAGTCCCAGGCAGGATAAACCCAAGTAGAAACACGCTGAGACACATAGTAATCAAATTGACAAAAATTAAAGACAAAGAAAAATTATTGAAAGCAACATGAAAAATATGACAAATAACAGACAAGGGAACTCCCATAAGGTTAACAGCTGATTTCTCAGCAGAAACTCTACAAGCCAGAAGGGAGTGGCACGATATATTTAAAGTAATGAAAGGGAAGAACCTACAACCAAGATTACTTTACCCAGCAAGGATCTCATTCAGATTCAACGGAGAAATCAAAAGCTCTACAGACAAGCAAAAGCTAAGAGAATTCAGCACCACCAAACCAGCTCTACAACAAATGCCAAAGGAACTTCTCTAAGTGGGAAACACAAGAGAAGAAAAGGACCTACCAAAAAAAACCCAAAACAATTAGGAAAATGGTAATAGGAACATAGATATCGATAATTACCTTATATGTGAATGAATTAAATGCTCCAACCAAAAGACACAGGCTTGCTGAATGGATACAAACACAAGACCCATATATATGCTGTCTACAAGAGACCCACTTCAGACCTAGGGACACATACAGACTGAAAGTGAGGGGATGGAAAAAGATATTCCATGCAAATGGAAGTCAAAAGAAAGCTGGAGTAGCTATTCTCATATCAGACAGAAGAGACTTTAAAATAAAGACTATTACAAGAGACAAAGAAGGACACTACATAATGATCAAGGGATCGATCCAAGAAGAAGATATAACAATTATTAATATATATGCACCCAACACAGGAGCACTTCAATACATAAGGCAACTGCTAACAGTTATAAAAGAGGAAATCGACAGTAACACAGTAATAGTGGGGGACTTTAACACTTCACTTACACCAATGGACACATCATCCAAAATGAAAATAAGTAAGGAAACAGAAGCTTTAAATGAAACAATAGACCAGATAGATTGAAGTGATATTTACAGGACATTCCATCCAAAAACAGCAGATTACACTTTCTTCTCAAGTGTGCACGGAACATTCTCCAGGAAACAGCACATCTTGGGTCACAAATCAAGCCTCGGTAAATTTAAGAAAATTGAAATCATATCAAGTATCTTTTCTGACCACAATGCTATGAGATTAGAAATCAATTACAGGGGGGAAAAAAACATAAAAAACACAAACACATGGAGGCTAAACAATACGTTACTAAATAACCAAGAGATCACTGAAGAAATCAAGGAGGATATCAAAAAATACCTAGAGACAAATTACAATGAAAACACGATGATCCGAAACCTATGGGATGCAGCAAAAGCAGTTCTAAGAGGGAGGTTTAGAGCAATACAAGCCTACCTCAAGAAACAAGAAAAATCTCAAATAAACAATCTAACCTTACACCTAAAGGAACTAGAGAAAGAAGAACAAACAAAATCCAAAGTTAACAGAAGGAAAGAAATCATAAAGATCAGAGCAGACATAAATGAAATAAAAACAAAGAAAACAATAGCAAAGATCAGTAAAACTAAAAGCTGGTTCTCTGAGAAGATAAACAAAATTGATAAACCCTTAGCCAGATTCATCATGAAAAAAAGGAAGAGGACTCAAATCAATAAAATTAGAAATGAAAAAGGAGAAGTTACAACAGACACTGCAGAAATAGAAAGCATCATAAGAGACTACTACAGGCAACTCTATGCCAATAAAATGGACAACCTGGAAAAAATGGACAAATTCTTAGAAAGGTATAACCTCCCAAGACTGAACCAGGAAGAAATAGAAAATATGAACAGACCAATCACAAGTAATGAAATTGAAACACTGATTAAAAGTCTTCCAACAAACAAATCTCCGGCACCAGATGGCCACACAGGTGAATTCTATCAAACATTTAGAGAAGAGCTAACACCCATCCTTCTCAAACTCTTCTGAAAAATTGCAGAGGAGGAACACTCCCATACTCACTCTACAAGGTCACCATCACCCTGATACCAAAACCAGACAAAGATACTACAAAAAAACAAAATTACAGACCAATATCACTGATGAATATAGATGCAAAAATCCTCAACTAAATACTAGCAGACAGAATCCAACAACACATTAAAAGGATCATACACCATGATCAAGTGGGATTTATTCCAGGGATGCAAGGATTCTTCAATATACGCAAATCAATCAATGTGATACACCATACTTACAAATTGAAGAAGAACCATATGATCTTCTCAATACATGCAGAAAAAGCTTTTGACAAAATTCAACACCCATTTATGATAAAAACTCTCCAGAAAGTGGGCAGAGAGGGAACCTACCTCAACATAATAAAGGCCATATACGACAAACCCACAGCAAACATCATTCTCAATGGTGAAACACTGAAAGCATTTCCTCTAAGATCAGGAACAAGACAAGGATGTCCACTCTTGCCACTATTATTCAACATAGTTTTGGAAGTCCTAGCCACGGCAATCAGAGAAGAAAAAGAAATAAAAGGAATACAAATTGGAAAAGAAGAAGTAAAACTCACTGTTTGCAGATGACATGATACTATACATAGAGAAACCTAAGATGCCACCAGAAAACTACTAGAGCTAATCAATGAATTTGGTAAAGTTGCAGGATACAAAATTAATGCACAGAAATCTCTTACATTTCTATACACTAACAACAAAAGATCAGAAAGAGAAATTAAGGAAACAATCCCATTCACCACTGCAACAAAAAGAATAAAATACCTAGGAATAAACCTACCTAAGGAGACAAAAGACCTGTATGCAGAAAAATATTAAGACATTGATGAAAGAAATCAAAGATGACACCAACAAATGGAGAGATATATCATGTTCTTCGATTGGAAGAATCAATATTGTGAAGATGACTATACTACCCAAAGCAATCTACAGATTCAATGCAATCCCTATCAAATTACCAGTGGCATTTTTTCAGAACTAGTACAAAAAATCTTAAAATTTGTATGGAGACACAAAAGACCCCGAATAGCCAAAGCAGTCTTGAGGGAAAAAAAGGGAGCTGGAGGAATCAGACTCCCTGACTTCAGACCATACTACAAAGCTACAGTAATCAAGACAATAAGGTACTGGCACAAAAACTGAAATATAGATCAATGGAACAGGATAGAAAGCCCAGAGATAAACCCACACACCTATGTCAACTAATCTATGACAAAGGCAAGGATATACAACGGAAAAAAGACAGTCTCTTCATTAAATGGTGCTGGGAAACTGGACAGCTACATGTAAAAGAATGAAATTAGAACACTCCCTAACACCATACACAAAAATAAACTCAAAACGGATTAAAGATCTAAATGTAAGACTGGACACTATAAAACTCTTAGAGGAAAACATAGGAAGAACACTCTTGGACATAAATCACAGGAAGATCTTGTTTGACCCACCTCCTAGAGTAATGGAAATAAAAACAAAAATAAACAAATGGAACCTAATGAAACTTAAAAGCTTTTGCAAAGCAAAGGAAACTACAACAAGATGAAAAGACAACCCTCAAAATATATTTGCAAATGAATCATCGGACAGAGGATTAATCTTCAAAATATATAAACAGCTCATGCAGCTCAATAGTAAAAAAACAAACAACCCAATCCAAAAATGGGAAGAAAGCCTAAATAGACATTTCTCCAAAGAAGATATACAGATGGCCAAAAAGCATGAAAAGCTGCTCAACATCACTAATTATTAGAGAAATGCAAATCAAAACTACAATGAGGTATCACCTCACACCAGTTAGAATGGGCATCATCAGAAAATCTACAAACAACAAATGCTGGAGAGGGTGTGGAGAAAAGGGAACCCTCTTGCACTGTTGGTGGGAATGTAAATTGATATGGCCACTATAGAGAACAGTATGGAGGTTCCTCAAAAAAGTAAAAATAGAATTACCATATGATCCAGCAATCCCACTACCTGGCATATACCCTGAGAAAACTATAATTCGAAAAGACACATGCACCCCAATGTTCATTGCAGCACTATTTACAATAGCCAGGCCATGGAAGCAAGCTAAATGCCCATCGACAGATGAATGGATAAAGAAGATGTGGTACATATATACAATGGAATATTACTCAGCCATAAAAAGGAACGCAATTGGGTCATTTGTAGAGATGTGGATGCATCTAGAGACTGTCATACAGAGTGAAGTAAGTCAGAAAGAGAAAAACAAATATCGTATATTAATTCATATATGTGGAACCTAGAAAAATGGTACAGATGAACTGGTTTGCAGGGCAGAAATAGAGACACAGATGTAGAGAACAAACATAAGGACACCAAGGGGGAAAGTGGTGTGGGGGTGGGGATGGTGGTGGGATGAATTGGGAGATTGGGATTGACATATATACACTAATATGTATAAAATAGATAACTAATAAGAACCTGCTGTATAAAAAATAAATAAAATTAAAAATTAATGTAAGCATGTAAAACGTGCTGTGGGAAAAGAAAAAAAAGAAAGAACCCAACCCACCCCAGTTAAAAGTGATGAGTCAGGGACAACATAGAAGAGACTCTTGCACTGGGAGAGAGGCTGGAGTTAATGATTTCTGAGACCCTGATCGTCCTTCAAGACTGTAGGATTTTATTTCTTCGGTCTTGAGGCTGGGTAAGTACAGGGCTTGCAGGCCTGTGGTGTGCAGCCCAACACGGAGTGTTCCTGATTTGCTGACTTAACAAGATTTACAGGATAGTGCCTTGTACCTACACTCCAGGGGTTCGTTTCTAAGCCTCAGAGTGGTCCCCAGGCTGAGGTGTTGGGTGCCCCCACCTCCAGCCCAGAAGCCTCCCACTTTAAGATGGCCCCATGACTCAGTCATTTAGCTACTTTGAGCCTCAGCCTCATGTAAGGACTGGGTGTGAAGTCCCTCTGGGTTATTTGTAGTAGTTGTGAGGATTAACTAAGATAATGCCTATGAGTTCTCAGTAAACATTAGATTCCCAGATTCCAATTATTTCCCACTGCCCCCTGTTCCTTCCAGAATCCTCCATTGTGACATGAGATCTGTCCAAACAAGGCTTCCAGCCACTGTTGGTCGGATATGAGGAATGGAGAGGAGCTCTTACCTTGCCACTAAGGAAACTTTATTTCTAGTATAACTGGATTCTTGGGGAAAGATTTGTGGTTCTACCCTTGAAAGGCAAAGGGGCTGTTGTGCCATTTGCCAACTCAGGAGCCATGAGGAGATATATGGTGTCCCATTCCTGGCAGATCCTGAAGAAGGAATTGGTGAGGAGTGTCTTCCCTCTTCCTGACAGGGAAGAGTGGAAGACTGAACAGACAGGTATTTTGAGGGAGAGGCAGGTGTAGGAGGCGGCCTCGGATGAACGTGGCCACCCTGTACCTTTTGGAATCACAGAGTTCCAGATTAGGCTTCAGAAAGACTGAATTCTGACAGAGAAGGCCATGTAGGCTACTCTGCCTTTGACGCTGAGCGAATCACAGGCTACGCTCTGAGCCCCTGAGAACTGCTCCGTACTCGCCCTTCCTGCTTTAGGAGATTCAGAGAGAATAAGGCACAGCAACAAGGTAGAGTAATAGCTTAAACTTATGGACTCTGGACCCAGACTTCTTAGGTTCAAATCCTAGCACCTACTAGTCATGTGACTAATATTAATATTAGGCAAGTTACTTGGTTTACTATGCTTCTTTTCTCCTCTGCAAAGGGTGATGATAACATTAGTACCTACCACACTGATTTATTGTTGAGGATTAAGTGAACCGATACATACAAGGGCTTACAATAGTGCCTGACAATGGCAAATTGTATTCAGTAAATGTTAATTTTATTAATAAAGCCTCTCCTCATATTTCTTTTAGATACATAATTTTAAAAGAAAATATCACAGTTACAGGTTAAGCGCCTCACCGTCTCACTCCGTTTCTCCTCACTGGTAACCACTTTCCTGAGATTGATGTGTACCTTTCCTACCTATATTTAAAATTTTTATTACATATGTATGTATTCATAAGCAACTACAATATGCAGCACATTTTGAGAAATGGTATCATAAATGGCATCTCATCTCACCTTTCATCCACTCAAAATCATGTGTGAGCTTTACCCTCACTGACACACACAGCTCTGGTGCCATGTCCAGTCCTGTGACTGTACTGGATGTGGGGTGCTGATGTACCCCCTACTGATGCACACTTGTGTTTTCATCTCTTCACTGTTACACTGTGCCCTGGTCACTCTCATGGCTCTCTCCAGGTGCACAAGTGAGTTTCTCTAACGTGCATACATAAAGTGCATATGATTCCTTGATTGTAAAGTATACACATCCTCAGCTTTTCAAAATGTTGCCAAATTGCTCTCCAACATATTTGTACCATATTTCCCATTTCCCCAATCTAAGTGTAAAATAGTATCCTGTTACTTTCATTACATTTCCATTTTTTCTAGCGATGTTCAGAACATTTTCATTGTTTATAATTGATTTGAGTTTTCCCTCTGAATTACCTGTTCGTATCCTTTGTTCATTTTTCTACTGGGTTATCTGTATTTTTCTTTTAATTTGTAGGATTTTAAAAGTTAAAATAAAAAATCCCAGATAGTAATCCTGTATAACAGTAATTCTTTATAATTCTGAATAGTAATCCTTTGTCTATTATATACATGGCAAATATATTCTTCCAGTCTGGAAAAAAAAAAAAAGACTGTAGGATTTTATAACAACTCAAAGGCATCCTAAAAAGGGGCAGATCCTGTTAACATAACAAGAATTACTTTTCAGTATTTTAAGACACCAATTAGTAGACCCTCTTGTTTTAAGTAAAACTCAAATTCTACTAAATCATCATTTGGAGAGTCCCTTGGACTCCCTGGAAAATGTGATCTATGTTTAAGTGGCTCTAATCATTTCAATAGACGAAGAGGTACTCCAACTACAGTGGGAGGGACTGGGTTCTAGAATCACCCTGAGTGATGTCAACCCTTCTATGAATCCATGAAGTTCAGTTTCTTAAGTAACATATGAAGATGGCTGGCCTCTGAAGGACAAAACTGTCAAAGGGCTATGTTATGGTGAGTTCACTAAAGGGAGGCAGATTGCAGGAATATATTTTAGTTTTTTCTTTGGCAACGGGTAAATCCCACTCTAGCATTCACTTTTTTTTTAACATCTTTATTGGAGTATAATTGTTTTACAATGGTGTGTTAGTTTCTGCTGTATAACAAAGTGAATCAGCTATATGCATACATATATCCCCATATCCCCTCCCTCTTGCATCTCCCTCCCACTCTCCCTATCCCAACCCTCTAGGTGGTCGCAAAGCACCGAGCTGATCTCCCTGTGCTATGTGGCTGCATCCCACTAGCTATCTATTTTACATTTGGTAGTGTATATATGTCCATGCCACTCTCTCACTTCGTCCCAGCTTGCCCTTCCCCCTCCCCATGTCCTCAAGTCCATTCTCTATGCCCCAGCATTCACTTTAAATCATGGGTTACAACCCATTAGCGGATGACAAAATCAAGTCCATGGGCCTCAATCAGCACTTTCACTTTATTACTTTAGTGAAACAGAATAGAATAGAATAGAATAGAATAGAATAGAATAGAATAGAATAGAATAGAATAGAATAGAAAATATCAGAATGCATTACACATAGCAAGGGTAAATACTGTTTTATGAAACTTTCATGTCAGTTAAATGTGTGGGTGAGATATAAATGTATTTCTTAACTTGGTCACTCTAAAGAACTCAAGCTTAGGGACAGGGACACAACCATGCAGAAAGAGCAGGGAGACAGACTGGATCGAGATGACGAGTTTTAATGACACAAATGACACCCACAATCACACTTGGCTCTTCAGACAACTTGATCTTTGGGACTCAAATTTGTACAGAGTAAAGCAACACAGAGGAGCACACAAGTGACATGGGCAATACTCCTGCTTCCAACGAGGGGGCAAGACATCTACATTTCATCATCAAAGTATCTTTTTATTCTTCTCAAATAAAAGCCTTAATTTGCTCTGGCCTCCAAACGGGCTCTAATCCCAGATCCCCATTTCCTTTCAAGACATGTTCTCTTCCTGTGGGGCCAGCTTAAACAGAAACCGCCTCACCAGAACAGCTTTTCTGTCCCTCAGTAGTCTCTAATCTAGTTGTGATGTATACAACCAGGTTTGTGCAGGCAGGGAATACACGAGACAGAGGACCGCTTTGGTGGTGCTTGTTTGGGTGGTGTTTCTTCACTGGATTTTGGTGACTGCTTCATGGATGGAGCTGGCCACATAATCTAGGTTTTTGGTGGTTAAGCCACACATGTTGATCCGACCACTTGGCAGCAGATAGATGTGCTTTTCATTGACCAGATACTCAACCTGCTTGGCTGTTGAAAACCAAAAGAGATACATAATCAGAGCAGTAGGAATCCTTTAAGTAATGGAGGTCCAGAGAGTCCATTACAATGACAATTTCCTTTCTTCCCCCTAACACAGAGAAGCAAAACAATAGGAGTTATTTTGTCCACCTGACACAGTGAGAAATACGCTCAGCAGATTCTGGAAACTACTCTTATGAGCTAACTTCCTAATCCCCAGCAAGTTTAACACGGTTCTTCCTGATGGGAATTTTAATCTGGGACTACCTCCCAACCAAACCTTGGAGGTTACGTTCACCGGGACACCCTATCCACTCAACCAAACCCACAGACCTAAGAACAATCCATTAATATGAAAAACTGGTTAAGAACTGCTTTGTTTATCTCTTCCTTCACCTCTATTTGTTTAAGCCTGAGCACCCAGAGCAACTTCCCTTTGACGTTTCATTTTCACAGTACATTGGACAAGGCCCTGAGATGAGCATTGCTGGATAAATGCTGTGTGTGCGAACCCACAGGCTGAACACTGCAGAGACCTCTCGGGCCTGGCGCATCTCAGCTCTCATTCACACACACACACACAGGAGGGTTTTCTCATGAGTCTGCAGAAACGCTGCTGTATGAAATGGGAAGGGACTGCCTGTACTTCCCTTCTGCCACAATCTCTAGAGCTTTTTTTGCTTTATTGCAAATCCATGCGAGAATTTTAGCTGATTTTTTTCCCCTAAGTAATTAGCACCCTTAAGGCACCATCAATTTGAGGGATCAGGATAATAATAATTGTCATGGACTGAATGTTTGTATCTCTCCAAAATTCATACTTTGAAACCCTAAGCCCCATTGTGATGGTATTAGGAGGTGGAGCCTTTGGCTGGTAATTAGGTTTAGATGAGGTCACGAGGGTAAGCATGCATGATGGGAATAGTGACCTTTATAAGAAGAGACCAGAGAGGCTTGCTCATGCACGAGCTCTCTCTCTCTCTCTCCCCCCCTCACCTCCTCCCTTCATGTGAGGATACAGCAAGAAGACAGCCACTTGCAAGCTAGGAAGAGAAACCCGACCAGAACCTGTTGATGCTGGCATCCTGATCTCAGACTTCCCAGCCTCCAGAACTGTGAGGAATAAATTTCTGTTGTTTAAGCCACCCAGTCTATGACATTTTGTTATAGCAGCCCAAGCAGACTAAGACAGTAATAAAATCATAATCATCAGAGGAGCAAACATTAGGTGCCAGGCAGTGTTCTAAGCACTTTATATTAGCTCAGTTAATCTTGATAATAACCTTATCGCCCCCATGTTACAGATGGCATAAATGGAAGTTAAATGACCTTCCCAAGGTCACACAGCTAGTCAGCTGTGAATCTGGAATTTTAAGGTAGGCAGTATAACTCCCGGCTCTCAGCTCTTAGCCAGGATACTATACTGCCTCTGTATGGAAGTGAAAAACCTAGACCCTGTACTCAGTGCTACCTTTGGGCCCCTCCAAACAAAGCCACCTTCACAGTAGCCCTGATCAGCTTTAACTATGTGAATTACAGCCATCCAAGGAGAGAGCGCCTAACCTCACACATCAACAGAGCCACGGGCACAGCACCTTGTAAAGCCTATGCCCCAGAGGTAGATGTTGTGGTTACAGGGCTCCCGCCCCGTTTTCTTAAATAGAAATGAAACTTCTCTACTTTTATGGGGAAAGGGAGTATCACAGTTGAGAAGCTAGTAAAAGTTAGGGACTCTTTCCCTAGAAAAAGGCCAATATAGGCATACCCAATTTTAAAAATATTTCAGGATGAAAGCCCCTGTTCTGACAGATAAAATGTAGAAAAGGAAGTACCACAACATGAGAATTGTAGAAACTATGTGGCGGGCACATGGGGTTCAAGTCCTCTAACTTTTCTGTATGTTTAAAATTTTTCCTAATAAAATGTCGAAAGGAAAAAAAACAAACCCTATTTTTAAAAAGGGTAAATAATGCCAAGTTCTAAAAGTATAACTTTATGTTATAAGCCCAGGTCTATTCTCACCACTTTTCAATTCATAATAAAACTAATTTCCTACTCTGGAGAGTGGGACAATATGGATACTTCATGGGAAGACATCCCCACCTTGTGAGCTTTTAGAATATTACTACTCACATGCACCCCAGTGTTCACTGCAGCACTCTTTACAATCGCCAGGTCATGGAAGCAAGCCCATCGACAGACAAATGGATAAAGATGTGGTACATATATACAATGGACTATTACTCAGCCGTAAAAAGGAACGAAATTGGGTCATTTGTAGAGATGTGGGTGGACCTAGAGACTGTCATACGGAGTGAAGTAAGTCAGAAAGAGAAAAACAAATATCGTATATTAACACATATATGTGGAATCTAGAAAAATTGTACAGAGACACAGATGTAGAGAACAAACGTATGGACACCAAGGGGGGAAAGTGGCGGGGTGGTGGTGGTGGGATGAATTGGGAGATTGGGATTGACATGTATACACTAATATGTATAAAATAGATAACTAATAAGAACCTGCTGCATAAAAAAATAAATTAAAAAAAAAAAAGAGGGCTTCCCTGGTGGCGTAGTGGTTAAGAATCCACTTGCCAATGCACGGGACATGGGTTCGAGCCCTGGTCCGGGAAGATTCCACATGCCACAGAGCAGCTAAGCCCGTATGCCACAACTACTAAGCCTGCGCTCTAGAGCCCGTGAGCCACAACTGCTGAAGCCCGCGTGCCTAGAGCCCCTGCTCTGCAATAAGAGAAGCCACCACAACAAAAAGCCCGCGCACCGCAACAAAGAGTAGCCCCTGCTCTCAGCAACTAGAGAAAACCCGCGTGCAGCAGGGAAGACCCAATGCAGCCAAAAATTAAATAAATGAATAAATAAATAAATTTATTTAAAAAAAAAAAGAAATGTGGCTAGGGAAAAAAAAAGAATATTACTACTAAACACCATTTCCATTACACTTAATATCTTAAAAATTGTATAAGGATGATTTTCCTTAATTAAGTGAATTAATTCCCCATTCCAGAACTGTGAGGACACCAAAGGCTAACTGAACTATCCATTTACTTTCTTGGTTAGCCTCATTTTACCCCAAAGTGTTTCAGTGAGTCTGCAATATACAGTCTCTACCACCTTTCTTTTGGCTTTTTTCTGAGCCCATTTCAAACAGGCACTCTGATGGCCCTGGTTTATAGTACCTCCCAGTACCTAAGGTTCTACTGACTACCCAAAGGCACACATCTGTCCCCTAAGCCACTCAGACACAAGCTCCACAGGGAGGTCATATCTGCACCATGCAACCAGTGGCTTGGCTTGAGGTGCTCAGGAATTACTTATTAAATGAATGAGTCCTCTATCATCAGACGGGATGGCCAATCACTGATACACCCTACTGACGGCTGACCAAGATCGTGCATGTCTGCCTGCTAGACTGTCAACTGACTTTTAATTCCAACTACCAATCTAAATTCTTATTTATGAAGTGAAAAGAGAATGTTGTAACCTAGGCAATGCTTGGAGACTAGGAAAGACCTGTTAAGAAATTAGGTCCTTCGATAATCATATGTAAAATTTATACTTAAGGTTAAGGAAAACCCAAAAGGTGCCTAAGCATTTATAAAAGATGTTTCATAAATCAAGACTCCAAGGTACAAATCCTGTTACTTCCCAGCTGGCTCTGAGCTACTTCCCAAGCCCATAAAAATGAAAGTATCTGAGTTATGTTCTGGAGGGTAGACCACACAATGCTCTTCTGAGACCCAAGCAGTCCAGGAGATGGGCGGGGCACACTGAGAAAATCTAACTTGTTCTGGTCCAAAGTCATAGCTGACCAAATGGGCAACAGCTAAGGGAGCCAAGCCCAAGAACACTGGCTGTGAGGAGTGCTGTGTCCAACAGTGAGCATTCGAGGCGGTGGGGCCACTTACGGTTCAACCCGGTGAAACTGAACATTCCAATCTGCTCCGTGATATGGTTCCAGGTTCCAGGGGTCTTGAGGGCTTCTAATCGTGCCCTGAGCTCAGATCTCATGGTCAGAATGCGGTCAGCCATTGTCTTCACGTTACCTGTCCTGAGTGGACAGCAATATGAATACCAATCCACACAGGAGAGATGGTACACGAAAACAGAAAAATTTTTTAAATGTAATTTAATCTGTAAGCTGAAAACATGATCACAACCTGCCTATTATGGTATGTGGATGCCTGGATGGGTGGATAAGGAGACCAGAGAGATAGACTTACTAGGCAGAAGGAAAGGACTTTATTTACTGATGGAGTTTATGGCTAGTCTTAGGTATACTGGCTGTAATACCACTTATGTTTTAACTCAGACTTCAGCTAGGTGCTGCTTGAGACAGGATAATATATTTTCTTCAGCTAGGTGCTGCTTGAGACAGAATAATGTATTTTATCAGGTGTAATTAAGTAGAGATTGCAGATTTAGCTACTACAAAAAAATTACTGTTTCAAAATAAGACAAAAAGTATATAAATTAGATAAGAATGAAGAGCCCCAAAATTGTTGCACTAACTTGAAGTTAGATATTCTATTTTATCAGAAATTCCTCCCTGTATTTCCCAACTTTAAGGGGAGGAAGCCTGGGTGGTGGGAGAGTGGGGGAAACTCCCATTCACTGAGGGCCTCCTTCCTATGTTCCCAGTGCTCTGTTACACACATGTGTAAGTGTCAGCCCTATTTTACAGAAATAATAACTGACACTCAAAAGAGGTTCAAGTATTTTTGTCCTGCCTCTGCCAGCATAAAAGGAAGAGACAGTTAAATGTAATGGGACAATCGCTGTTCTGCAACCCCACGCTTCGCCCATCGGCGTTGAGCCCCTTACCATTCATTAAAAAGCTCAGGGTCAGAGAGGGTATGGGCCACGATTCGTGCTCCCTGAGCAGGGGGATTGGACCACGTAATTCGCACTATCTTCTCCATCTGGGAAAGGACCCGGAGGATGCTATCAGGTTCTTTCGCAACCACGGTCAGATTCCCCACTCGCTCATCTAAAAGGAAGGAGGAGAATCAGCCTTGGGGCTCCGGGGGCGGCGAGGCTGGGGCAGCTGGGCTGTAACTCATAAGAGCACTCACTGTAGAGCCCGAAGTTCTTGGAGAAGGACTGGGCACAGAAGAGCTCGAACCCTTCAGACACAAAATAGCGAATGGCCCAGGCGTCTTTTTCCAGGTTGCCAGATGCGAAGCCCTGATAGGCTGAGTCAAAGAAGGGGAACAGAAACCGGCGCTGCGAGAAAGGAAAGTGAGTCAGGGCAGGAAATCCTCCTGGAACCAACCTCAGACACCGGCCTTCCTTCCCCAACTGGTGCCTGGAAGGAATGTCTCACCCTGTCCGTTTCTCCTACCTCTTTCCTTTCTGCATCCAACTCCACTTTACATCTGTTTCTCTGTTCACCTAAATACCAACCAACAAATCTAACTTCAGTAAACCTTATTTTTTTAAGTATATTGTCCTAGAGTGTCACGATGCTGCTTTGCCAACAAGGGCACATCTGATCATGTCACTCCATGACATCAAAGATTCCCAGGGGCTCCCCATTGCCCTCAGAATAAAGTCCGAGGCTTCAGCACAGGACCTGGCCCCCATTTACCTCTCTAGCCTCATCACTCACTCGCCCCCTCCCCTGGAACTCCAGCCCGTACCAAGAATTACTTTTACTTCCTCATATGGACCATGACCTCTGCCATGGGCTTTTGATGGTGCTCTTCCCTCTGCAGGAAACATTCCTTCCCTGCAGCCCTGACCCATCCTCATCCTTCAAGTCTAAACACGGAAACCACTTCTTCCAGGAAGGCTTCCTCTGCTACCACTAGCCCTCCCAAACTGCACGCACTCCCCAGAGTCTGGGCTATGTGCCTCCATAGGACCCCATCAACATCTCACAGTACGTGGCTGTCTCCCCAAACCGGCTGTATGCTCTGAGGGCGGGACCACCTCTGCTTTGTTCTCTATTGTCCCCCTATGGCACCTGGTACATAATAATTTATCAAGAAGTATTCTTTAAACATGTTAATGAAGAATATATACACCTTGAGCTAGAAATTCCAGTGTAGAAAGTTATCCCAAAGAAATAATAAAAAGGAGGTTTGGGGCTTCCCTGGTGGCACAGTGGTTGGGAGTCCGCCTGCCGATGCAGGGGACACGGGTTCGTGCCCCGGTCCGGGAGGATCCCACATGCCACGGAGCGGCTGGGCCTGTGGGCCATGGCCGCTGGGCCTGCGCGTCCGGAGCCTGTGCTCCACAACGGGAGAGGCCACGACAATGAGAGGCCAGCGTACCGCCAAAAAAAAAAAAAAAAAAAAAAAAAGGAGGTTTATTACATATATTGTTCACAAGAGTAAGAAACCTGGGCACGAAATGGCCATCAACTGATTTAATCAATCTGTACTGTGACATAGCCATGCATGTCATGTATAACACTAAAAAAAAATTTAAAAAGAAAAGAGCCTGACATTCTGTATATCAAAATGTTAACAGTGGCTTTCTTTGGGTAATAGAATTTATAGTTAGTACTTATTTTTTTCTTTGGGCTTTTCTCCATTTTTCCAAATTCTTCTGTAAATAGGTACTGCTGTTGAATACATCAAATACTAATACACACTATTTTAGGAGATGCTCTGAAAAGACAGTTACCTTCATGACAGAGGCAATCTGCTTCCACTGCTCTGGAGTTGGGTCAGTCCCAGTCGGGTTGTGTGCACAGGCGTGGAGGACAAAGATGGAGAACTCGGGAGCTTTCTGGAGAGAAGGAAGCTATGTAAGTTCTGACACCAGCAGGGACATGGGGGGCAGAGTCAGGGGCACAGAGGGCAGGTACTCCCTCCTTACATGCCATTTCAGAAACCACCATCCGGCCTGAGTAGGGTGTCTCAGACTCTCTCACCTATCAACTGATCCAAAGACTTTTCCCTGCTCTTCTTGACGTCATAGCATTCTGTCTACTTTTTCTTCTAATAACCCACCTCCAGATCATTCAGAAAACCCTGGAGGTCTAGTCCTCTCTTCGCTGCATCCCAATAGTGATAAGACCGAATTTCTTTAAATCCAGCGGCAATAAAGACACCATTATGATTCTCTGCAAGCAAAGGGGTAAAATGTTAAATGTTTTACAAACACAAGGAGGCATGAACAGAAGGGACTCAAGGCAGCTTCCAGGGCCCTCACAGGCTCAACATCCACTGGGTGACATGGAGGTGAGGGGTTAAGATTGAGAGGAATGACTGTGACCAACAACAAGTTTGACCAGTCTAGTCATGCTGACTTACATCCTACTACAGTGGAACCTTCCTCCTCTAGGAAGGCTCAATATACACTAAAACACAAGTTCACCAAGAGTCTTGGGATAAAGTAGTCCTAATCTGAATTTAAGCATCAGGTTACCCATGTACTACCATAATCCACTGCTCAAGCCATTCTCATGTTAGTTGATCCAGGGCTGGGTTACATTTTCAGTGTAAGCAGTGAGACTCATGAGGATAATTCCTTCCCTGCCAGCCCCGACCCATCCTCATCCTTCAAGTCTAAACACGGAAACCACTTCTTCCAGGAAGGCTTCCTCTGCTACCACCAGCCCTCCCAAAACACACACACTCCCCAGAGTCTGAGCTATGTGCCTCCACAGGACCCCATCAATATAGCTGTCTCACAGTATGTGAGAATTCCTCTGGCTTCTCTGTTTCTCCTGTCGCTACAGCTACAGGACTCACCCCAGGTTGGTGAGGATACATAGACGGGCGTGTCCTTGTTGTTTGTTCCATTGTACCATCGCGCTAAGAACTCAGCTCCAATTCGAAGTGCACCTGTTCCCCCCAAACACTGCACACCTCCTACCTGAAAGAGAAGAAGCAGGGTCACTGGTTATTTAATGGTGAGGTCAGATAATATTAGGGAAAATATGGTAATGATGAGCACTTCCTTAAATGTGTTATCTCTATAAAATGTCATAACTACATGAAAAAGTATTATTTGCCCATGTTTACAAACGAGGAAACTAAGGCTAAGAAGTGAAGCACCTTGCTCAAAGTTACCAGCTACTCAGCAGAAAGGTCAGATCTTCACCCAGGAAGTCTGGAAGTCTGACCCCCAAAGGAGCGTCCCTCTGAACACAGAGGTGGAGGACATACCTAGGCCCTAGGACATACCTCGGGCACACTAGAGTGTGCCCTGCAAAGCAAACCCATCCCTTTGCACCCATCCCAAGATCAAAACTGCCCTCCAACAGAAGCCGGTAAAATAATGTTCCGAGCTTGCTATCATCAGTCTGCAATGCCCTTTCTCATCGCTATGACAAAGGCTTATTAATCCTTAGAAATGTTCTCACAGAACAAAGGTTATATGCAAATACTACTCTCCTCTCCTGAAGCTTCCTCTTATCTTAAAATGGCCTCACCTGGGCAATAATAAAAGTCCTACGTTTTACCGTTTACAAAATACCTTCACACACATTCTTGTTTGACCCTCACACAGCCCTGTAAAGTAAGTTCTAGATCCCCAATTTATACATGAGGAAATTGATTCAGAGAAGTGGTTCGCCAAGGGATTCGCAGCTGGTGAGCGGCAGAGCTGGGTATAAATCCAGGCCTTCTCACTCTACATCTAGTCACTAGGCCCTACTTCTGTTGTTCTGCCTAAACATCTTTGCTTTTGCCCCTTCACACTTCTAATTAGGTTTTAGCATAACTCTTTCAGTAGAGAAATGTCATTAATTACGTGTTGCTTAATATGTCTAAAGGAGAAAGAAAGAGAAAGATCACATAAGAATGTCTACTGAAAAGGAAGGACACACATCAATGTAATAACAGCAGCAACCTCTGGGGAGGGGCCTAGGATGTGGGAATAGTGGTCAAAGGGACTTTGGCCTAATCTACAAGTTGTTTTTTTAAAAAATAAGGAGAATGTATTCATGTATTATTTGGAAAATTTTTTAATAATTTAAAATATATATTTAGATGTCTGTAATTTGCTATAAAATAATTCAGTTTTGGCAGGGAGGGTGGGGGAATATACAAGACTGACCAAATACAGATCATTGCTGAAGCTAGCTGATGGATCCATGGGGGTTTGTTCATTACAGTTTTAACTACTTTTGTCTATATTTGAAATTTCCCACAATAAAGAAGTAAAAAAAAAAAATCTTCCTAAAGAAGAAAAGCTTCCAAAATCTTTTAAAAAAAAAACTAACGTCAGCACCAATGCTGAAAGATGACAAAGGGAAAAAAAAGAGGAAAAAAGAGACCTCTTTCATGAATATTGATACTAACTTCTTAAATATTGATGAACAGTATGAATCCAATAGTGCATATAAAAATACTCCCTTGGTCAAGTTAGTCATCCCACGAATGCACGATTATTAACAAATATAGGAGTGAGTCAGTTTTCCTGGACCTCTCCCATGTATATATGTTATTAAACTTTGATTTTCTCCTATTTTAAAAAAAAGAGAAAAGAAATACAAAATTTGTCATGCTGCTAGATAGAGAAAATGATCACCCAAATGATCATGATAACAGGAGAAAACAATAGAGCTATTTCTGATATAAATGCTTGGTAAAAAAAGAAGCAATGAGACTTCCTAAAAATAACTAAAAAGAAAAAAAAATAAGATCCAGCCATGATGAGTAAGTCAGCTTCATGAAGAACACTGAATCACGAGCAGAAGTTCCCTTTAAGCTAGGAACTAGGCAATAATACCAATTATCACTATTATTCCCCACTGCTCTATTTATATTCAGAGATCTGAGCATCTGTGAAAGAACATCGCCTGAAACATGAAACAGAAGCGAAGTTGACGTTCAGGAAAACGAGGAACTGAGCACGGCATCCACTGCAGAGAGGAGCAAAGGCAGTGGACTGGGATGGAAAAGGTCACTGTGCATCAGATGTGGTTCTTCAAAGTGGTCCCCCCGAGCACTGGTCCCTTCCCATTACTTTATTTTCTTTTTATGTTAATAATTTCATTCATTCATTTATTACAGTAGGTCCTTGTTGGTTATCTATTTTAAATATAGCAGTGTGTACCTGTTGCTTCCCATTACCTTAAAGGTTTGGGCTTCACATTGTGACCTACCTGGATTCCTTACGCAAATCTCGACCAAGGTGATGTAACCTGAATGTACATTCATTTTTTATGGATTTGTCATCAGCTAAGCTGAATGTCAACTTTATTCATTATTTCATATTTCAAATACCTCAGCACTTTGTATAGGAATGTTGATACTTCCTATACAAATGAGCAAGGTCTCCCTTAAAGCAGGGACTTAAAGTTATCATGGATATGTGACAGGTGCATGTGGATATCAGTAAAGACATTCCCAAGCATAGTTTTTATATTTCCTGTGCTCAGCTTTTTTTTTGTTTTTGGGGGGTTTTTTTGTTTTGTTTTAATTAATTTATTCTTTTTTCTTATTAGTCATCCATTTTATACACATCAGTGTATACATGTCAATCCCAATCTCCTGATGCATCCCACCACCACCTCCGCCCCCGCCACTTTCCCCCCTTGGTATCCATACGTATGTTCTCTACATCTGTGTCTCTATTTCTGCCCTGCAAACCAGTTCATCTGTACCATTTTCTAGGTTCCACATATATGCGTTAATACACGATATTTGTTTTTCTCTTTCTGACTTACTTCACTCTGTATGACAGTCTCTAGATGCATCCACATCTCTACAAATGACCCAATTTCGTTCCTTTTTATGGCTGAGTAATATTCCAGTGTATATATGTACCACATCTTTTTTATCCATTCATCTGTCGATGGGCATTTAGCTTGCTTCCATGGCCTGGCTATTGTAAATAGTGCTGCAATGAACATTGGGGTGCATGTGTCTTTTCGAATTATGGTTTTCTCAGGGTATATGCCCAGTAGTGGGATTGCTGGGTCATATGGTAATTCTAATTTTAGTTCTTTAAGGAACCTCCACACTGTTCTCCATAGTGGCTGTATCAATTTACATTCCCATCAACAGTGCAAGAGGGTTCCCTTTCCTCCACACCCTCTCCAGCATTTGTTGTTTGTAGATTTTCTGATGATGCCCATTCTAACTGGTGTGAGGTGATACCTCATTGTAGTTTTGATTTGCATTTCTCTAATAATTAGTGATGTTGAGCAGCTTTTCATGCTTTTTGGCCATCTGTATGTCTTCTTTGGAGAAATGTCTATTTAGATCTTCTGCCCATTTCTGGGTTGGGTTGTTTGTTTTTTTACTATTGAGCTGCATGAATTGTTTATATATTTTGGAGATTAATCCTCTGTCCGATGATTCATTTGCATATACTTTCTCCTATTCTGAGGGTTGTCTTTTTGTCTTGTTTATGGTTTACTTTGCTGTGCAAAAGCTTTTAAGTTTCATTAGGTCCCACTTGTTTATTTTTGTTTTTATTTCCATTACTCTAGGAGGTGGATCAAAAAAGATCTGTGATTTATGTCAAAGAGTGTTCTTCCTATGTTCTCCTCTAAGAGTTTTATAGTGTCCGGTCTTACAATTAGGTCTCTAATCCATTTTGAGTTTATTTTTGTGTATGGTGTTAGGGAGTGTTCTAATTTCATTCTTTTACATATACCTGTCCAGTTTTCCCAGCACCACTTATTGAAGAGACTGTCTTTTCTCCATTGTATATCCTTGCCTCCTTTGTCATAGATTACTTGACCATAGGTGCATGGGTTTATCTCTGGGCTTTCTATCCTGTTCCATTGATCTATATTTCTGTTTTTGTACCAGTTCCATATTGTCTTGATTACTGTAGTATAGCTTTGTAGTATAGTCGGAAGTCAGGGAGTCTGACTCCTCCAGCTGCATTTTTTTCCCTCAAGACTGCTTTGGCTATTCGGGGTCTTTTGTATCGATTACTGTAGTATAGCTTTGTAGTATAGTCGGAAGTCAGGGAGTCTGATTCCTCCAGCTGCATTTTTTTCCCTCAAGACTGCTTTGGCTATTTGGGGTCTTTTGTACCTCCATACAAATTTTAAGTTTTTTTGTTCTAGTTCTGTAAAAAATGCCATTGGTAATTTGATAGGCATTGCATTGAATCTGTAGATTTCTTTGGGGAGTATAGTCATTTTCACAATATTGATTCTTCCAATCCAAGAACATGGTATATCTCTCCATCTGTTGGTATCATCTTTAATTTCTTTCATCAGTGTCTTATAGTTTTCTGCATACAGGTCTTTTGTCTCCTTAGGTAGGTTTATTCCTAGGTATTTTATTCTTTTTGTTGCAATGGTAAATGGGAGTGTTTCCTTAATTTCCCTTTCAGATTTTTCATCATTACTGTATAGGAATGCAAGAGATTTCTGTGTATTAATTTTGTATCCTGCAACTTTACCAAATTCATTGATTAGCTCTAGTAGTTTTCTGATGGCATCTTTAGGATTCTCTATGTATAGTATCATGTCATCTGCAAACAGTGACGGTTTCACTTCTTTTCCAATCTGTATTCCTTTTATTTCTTTTTCTTCTCTGATTGCCGTGGCTAGGACTTCCAAAAGTATGTTGAATAATAGTGGCAAGAGTGGACATCCTTGTCTTGTTCCTGATCTTAGAGGAAATGCTTTCAGTTTTTCACCATTGAGAATGATGTTTGCCGTGGGTTTGTCGTATATGGCCTTTATTATGTTGAGGTAGGTTCCCTCTATGCCTACTTTCTGGAGAGTTTTTATCATTAATGGGTGTTGAATTTTGTCAAAAGCTTTTTCTGCATCTATTGAGATGATCATATGGTTTTTCTTCTTCAATTTGTTAATATGGTGTATCACATTGATTGATTTGCATATATTGAAGAATCCTTGCATCCCTGGGATAAATCCCACTTGGTCATGGTGTGTATGATTCTTTTAATGTGTTGTTGGTTTCTGTTTGCTAGTATTTTGTTGAGGATTTTTGCATCTATATTCATCAGTGATATTGGTCTGTAATTTTCTTTTCTTGGAGTATATTGTCTGGCTTTGGTAACAGGGTGATGGTGGCCTCATACAATGATTTCGGGAGTGTTCCTTCCTCCGAAAATTTTTGCAAGAGTTTGAGAAGGATGGGTGTTAGCTCTTCTCTAAATGTTTGATAGAATTCACCGGTGAAGCCATCTGGTCCTGTACTTTTGTTTGTTGCAAGATTTTTTATTTTTTTTTTTTTGTGGTACACGGGCCTCTCACTGCTGTGGCCTCTCCCGTTGCGGAGTACAGGTTCCGGACGCGCAGGCTCAGTGGCCATGGCTCACTCCATGGCACGTGGGATCTTCCCAGACCGGGGCACGAACCCATGTCCCCTGCATCGGCAGGCGGACTCTCAACCACTGTGCCACCAAGGAAGCCCTGTTGCAAGATTTTTAATCACAGTTTCAATTTCATTACTTGTGACTGGTCTGTTCATTTTATCTATTTCTTCCTGGTTCTGGAGGAAGAGGGGAGGTTATACCTTTCTAAGAATTTGTCCATTTCTTCCAGGTTGTCCATTTTATTGGCATACAGTTGCTCGTAGTAATCTCTTAGGATGCTTTGTATTTCTGCGGTGTCTTGTAACTTCTCTTTCATTTCTAATTTTATTGATTTGAGTCCAGTCCCTCTTTTTCTTGATGAGTCTGGCTAAGGGTTTATCAATTTTGTTTATCTTCTCAAAGAACAAGGCTTTTAGTTTTATTGATCTTTGCTATTGTTTTCCTTGTTTCTATTTCATTTATTTCTGCTCTGAACTTTATGATTTGTTTCCTTCTGCTAACTTTGCATTTTGTTTGTTCTTCTTTCTCTAGTTCCTTTAGGTGTAAGGTAGATTGTTTATTTGAGATTTTTCTTGTTTCTTGAGGTAGGCTTGTATAGCTATAAAATTCCCTCTTAAAACTGCTTTTGCTGCATCCCATAGGTTTTGGATCGTCGTGTTTTCATTGTCATTTGTCTCTAGGTATTTTTTGATTTCCTCTTTGATTTCTTCAGTGATATCTTGGTTAGTTAGTAGCATATTGTTTAGCCTCCATGTGTTTGTGTTTTTTTCCTTGCAATTCATTTCTAATCTCATAGCGCTGTGATCAGAAAAGATACTTGATATGATTTCAATTTTCTTAAATTTACTTGGCTTGATTTGCAACCCAAATGTGATCTATCCTGGAGAATGTTCCGTGCACACTTGAATAGAAAGTGTAATCTGCTCTTTTTGGATGGAATGTCCTATAAATATCTCTGGTCTATTGTTTCATTTAAAGTTTCTGTTTCCTTATTTATTTTCATTTTGGATGATCTGTCCATTGGTGTAAGTGAGGTGTTAAAGCCCCCCACTATTATCGTGTTACTGTCGATTTCCTCTTGTATAGTTGTTAGCATTTGCCTTATGTATTGAGGTGCTCCTACGTTGGGTGCATATATATTAATAATTGTTATTTCTTCTTCTTGGATCCCCTGATCAATATGTAGTGTCCTTCCTTGTCTCTTGTAACATTCTTTATTTTAAAGTCTATTTTATCTGATATGAGTATTGCTACTCCAGCTTTCTTTTATTTCCATTTCCATGGAATATCTTTTTCCATCCCCTCACTTTCAGTCTGTATGTGTCCCTAGGTCTGAAGTGGGTCTCTTGTAGACAGCATATATATGGGTCTTGTGTTTGTATCCATTCAGCAAGCCTGTGTCTTTTGGTTGGAGCATTTAATCCATTCACATTTAGGGTAATTATCAATATGTGTGTTCCTATGACCATTTTCTTAATTGTTTTGGGTTTGTTTTTGTAGGTCCTTTTCTTCTCTTGTGTTTCCCACTTAGAGAAGTTCCTTTAGCATTTGTTGTAGTACTGTTTTGGTGGTACTGAATCCTCTTACCTTTTGCTTGTCTGTAAAGCTTTTGATTTCTCCATCGAATCTGAATGAGATCCTTGCTGGGTAGAGTAATCTTGGTTGTAGGTTCTTCCCTTTCATCACTTTAAGTATATCATGCCACTCCCTTCTGGCTTGTAGAGTTTCTGCTGAGAAATCAGCTGTTAACCTTATGGGAGTTCCCTTGTATGTTATTTGTCGTTTTTCCCTTGCTGCTCTTATTAATTTTTCTTTGTCTTTAATTTTTGCCAATTTGATTACTATGTGTCTCGGCATGTTTCTACTTGGGTGTATCCGGTATGGGACTCTCTGTGCTTCCTGGACTTGGGTGGCTACTTCCTTTCCCACGTTAGGGAAGTTTTCGACTATAATCTCTTCAAATATTTCCTCTGGTCCTTTTTCTATCTCTCTTCTCCTTCTGGAACCCCTATAAGGCGAATGTTGTTGCGTTTAATGTTGTCCCAGAGGTCTCTTAGGCTGTCTTTATTTCTTTTCATTCTTTTTACTTTATTTTGTTATGCAGCAGTGAATTTCACCATTCTCTCTTCCAGGTCACTTATCCGTTCTTCTACCTCAGTTATTCTGCTATTGATTCCTTCTAGTGTAGTTTTCATTTCAGTTATTGTATTGTTCATCTCTGTTTATTTGTTCATTAATTCTTCTAGGTCTTTGTTAAACATTTCTTGCATCTTCTTGATCTTTGCCTCCATTCTTTTTCCGAGGCCCTGGATCATCTTCACTATTATTATTCTGAATTCTTTTTCTGGAAGATTGCTATCTCCATTTCATTTAGTTGTTTTTCTGGGGTTTTATCTTGTCCCTTCATCTGGTACATAGCCCTCTGCCTTTTCATCTTGTCTATCTTTCTGTGAATGTTGTTTTTGTTCCACAGGCTGCAGGATTGTAGTTCTTCTTGCTTCTGTTGTCTGCCCTCTCCTGTGCTCAGCTTTCAACCCCACCCTTTCTCTCCCACTCCAAAAAGCAAAGTCATTAACTAAAAGAAGTCACAAAGTCAGTAGACTAGATTGGAAATGTGTTTGGAAGAGATAAACCCACTTCACTAACAGTAACTAATTCTTTATTTTTTTATTTTTATTTTTTGCAGTACGCGGGCCTCTCACTGTTGTGGCCTCTCCCGTCGCGGAGCACAGGCTCCGGAACGCGCAGGCTCAGTGGCCATGGCTCACAGGCCTAGCCGCTCTGCGGCATGTGGGATCTTCCCAGAGCAGGGCACGAACCCGTGTCCCCTGCATCAGCAGGCGGACTTTCAACCACTGCGCCACCAGGGAAGCCCCTGTAACTAATTCTTGATATTCATGATGTATATGACACTTGACATATTAAATTCCCAAGAAATTATCATTCCCTCTAAAAATATATTGTACACTAGATGGCTTCAGTGAAACACAGATGGCTCTAAACTATATCAGCAACTAGTGGAAACGAATTTTTGGTGAATCAATAATATGTCAATTCGGTCATTCTCTGAACTGATTTTTGGCAAATAGCTGTAAAGCTCAAGAAAATCCTGTATTTGGGATGAAGGAAAAAAATCATAATAGCAAAGGAACTAAATACAAACTTCAAAGGGAGCCAGGCAACTGGACCTGGGTGGCTAAACAGGAGTATCCAGAACAAGAGAAATCCAGTAAGACTTGGCAGAAAGCTATGCCAGCAATCTGTATTCCCAATTTAGCCATGAATTGCCTGAAGGAATCCCTGCTGGGCTCTAGAACACTTGTCCGAGATCACAATTTGCTGATGTAATGACTTCCCTGTGAGGAGCAGGAGAGCTATTTAGGAGCTGCTTGTGGCCAAGGCTATGATGCATTGATCTGGGTGCTCCTAGCAATTCATGTGGTATCTGGCATGTGGCACTAAAGAAACATGGGCTGAACTAGATGAAGAAGAAGACAGTGTTGACAAGGTGAGAGCCACAGAGAAAGCCCCAAGTCTCCCAGAGGCAACGGTCCGAGCAGGAAACTGGGACACCATCTCATGCGCCACAAGCCCTCCTACCTGCAGTGGCTCAGTAATTTCAGAAGCTGAAATGTTACCAGGCAGGAGATGACAATTTGACATTTGGTCTGGATTCTAAGATCTGAAGATGGAAAAGCAGAGGGCGGCAGTGACGAGTCTAGAAAACAGGTCTCCTCAAAATGGCTGATGGACCTGGTAATGTAAAATCTTGAGAAGAAAAATCTAAGAGAGGACATGATTACTGTTTGTTTTCTGGTTCATTCTTTCATTCATGCCTCACCTCCTTCAAGTTTTGGCTCAAATGTCATTTCTGTTTCTACCATGACCACCCTAGTTAAAACTGTATCCACTCTCACTCCCACCCTCAGCACTCCTAATATGCCTTCCTCTCCTCTGTTTTTGTAGCATTTATCATCTTTCAAAAAACTATATAATGTTCCTATTTATTATGTTTACTGTCGGTTTCTCACAACAAAACTGTAAGCCGGGCAGTGGTTTTGGTCACCACTGTGCTCCAGCATCTAGAGCAGTGCCTAGTGGTGAGCACACATCTGCTGACTGAATGAATGAGTGAATTAAAACATCTGAGATCTCTGAGGTGCCAGGCTAGGAGCTAAACGCTGAAGATTCATGAGGTAAATAAGTAAACCATTGGGACTTCCCTGGTGGCACAGTGGATAGGACCCCGTGCTCCCGGTACAGGGGGCCCAGGTTTGATCCCTGGTCAGGGAACTAGATCTCACATGCATGCCGCAGCTAAGAGTTCACGTGCCACAACTAAGGAGCCCATGGGCCGCAACTAAGACCCAGCACAACCAAATAAATAAATAAATAAAAGAACCATACTTCACACCATACACACACACACACACACACACACACAAATTTTTTTAAGTAAGTAAATAAGCCATCACCCCTGCCCTGGAGGAACCTAGGGTCTTGTGGGAGGGACAGGCTTACAAAATTGTACATTAAACACAGTAAGTACTGCTTTTCCCAAGCGATGCACAGTCCTGTGATGACTCAGAGCACTCCAACAACTAGCTCTGCCTGAGAGAGCTCAGGATTCAGCATGGAAGTGACCCTTGCTCAGGCCTTGAAGGACTTGGAGGTGGGGACTGGGGAGTCAGAGAAGTGAAGGGGGCATTCCTAGCAGAAGGAACAGCTGAGGCAAAGGTGCCAAGTCATGGCAAGGCTCGGAAGGTCTAGAAAACAGCAGGCTCTTAGGATGGCAGGCCCCTCAGAGGATGGGAGCAAGAGTAACTGCAAGAACAGGATGACACCTGGCTATAAAACACGCTGCATGCCCGGGTCAGAGTCTGCATTTTACCCTGTAGATAATGGAAGAGCTACTGTGTGTCTGTGAGAGGGGAAGCAGGTGACACAATTAGCTCTTTTTTTTTTTTTTGCTGAGGAAGATCATTCTAGCTGCACTGTGCAGAATGTACTAGAATGGGGAAGAGACTAGGGGCAAGAGGCTATTATAAGAATCCAAATGAGATGATGGTGGGCTGAGCTAAGATAGTCACCTGGGGATGGTCCAGGGAAAGAGCAAGTGCTCAGAGCTCAGTATCAACTGGTACCCAGGGTGTTGTAGATGCCAAGAGGGTATCCTAAACCATTACACACACACACACAAAAAGTAAAAAGTAAAAATCTTCAAATATTTACAGACTGCCATTTAAATTTGTTCTATGATCAAAAACATAACACAGGATGAACTAGACTAAGAGGAAGGGCTCTATGCCACAAGCAATAGCCCCAAGCCTCAGTATTAAGCGATCAAAATGGGGAACAGAGCATTTTGTTCCTGGGCAGAGGAACAAGCATCTATCTGCCAACATAGTTAATAAGCATCATATAAGAAATGTATAGTCTTAGAGGAAGAAGCTCCCCAACACAGAACCTCTGTTTTCATTTGTCAGCAATGGAATTCCAACTAATTTATCAACAACGTCTCAGAAGATCACCTCCAGTCGCCAAAGTTCCCCATTTTCAAACTTCATCAGGACTCTCTCTCTCCCTCAGTGGAAACCCTAGATTTTCAGAGCAACTTCCCAATGTCACCCATAATCTCTAAAGTCTACCATTTCTACCCATATTCCTTCCATATTGATCTGAGTTCCAAGACCTTCACGCAGAGCCTCCAGGTCTCCTGATATACATAAGAATGTGCCTGTGTGCAGCCTTCATTTTACCCTGCCCACTCTGCTTATCACGGCATCTGGGTAACAGCATGGAAATAAATCAGTGACTCCAAGATGTGGTCTCTTTCGTGCATGAAGGCTGTACCTGCATGAAGGCTGCTCAGCGGGGCTGACACTGCCTAGCAGAGCAATAAGGGAAGTTGGTTTAAATTGCACAATACCTAATCGGACTATTGCAAAAACCTGAGCTCTTCCCTTTCCTACTCATCCAGCCAGGTTTATCTTCTTCAAACACTCTTATTGGGTAACTTCTCTGCGCAAAACTTCAAGGGGCTTCCCCTGCCCTGGCTGCCAAAATCAGCCTCCCTGATCTATCCAGCATGTTCCCAGCCCATATCAGGTAGGTAGGTCTCTTTACAACCTAGACCTGCTCACCTCCAACCTCTGTCCCTGGACTCCTACTGCTCCAAACAAATACCCCTCCTTTTTCTTCCTCTGTACTTTGCGGTTCTCAACCTTGGCTGTACTTTGCAGTCACATGGGGAGCTTTTAAAAAATACCCATGAAGGGAAGGGAATTGTAGGGAAAGGTAATAAAAGGGCAGAGAAAGGTGGTACCCTCCAAGATTTTGATTTAACAGGTCTGGTATGGGATCCAGCCATCAGAATGTTTTTAAAACCTCCCAGGTGATACAGTCACAGTTGAGAACCAGTGTCCTGGCCTCATTCCCCAAGGTTCAGCTCAAGTCCCATTTCCAGCCTTTGTCAGTCTCTCTGAATTCCTACAACACTGATAATCTCTATCACACCACTTTCTGCCACGTACAGACTCTCCCCAAATGCATTTCTCTTCCATGTATCTCTAGTTATACATAGACTACATACCAGGAAGCATTTAAATGAAGAGAAGCTGAGATCAAGGCTAGAAGAATCAAATATTAGAACTGGCAGGATCTTCAGAGAGCATCTAGACTAGTGGCTCTTGGACTTTCGGGGGCCATAGGTTCCTTCAGAAAATCTGATAAAAGTTATGAACTTTCTCTCCAGAAATACACATACACACAGAATTCTGCCTAAAATTTCAGGGAGTTCAGAGGCCCCTTGAATGATCCCCTATGCAAATGCTCCTTATGGGACCATGAACCATAAACTAGTCTTTTCCTAACATATAGATGAGACATAGGGGCTAGAGGGGCAAATGACCTGCCTTTGGTCAAAAGTAGTGGCAGAGCTGGGTCCAGACCCTAATCTCTTGATCATTCCATTAAATTTCCTTGGCTGGCACTTCCATTGACTGCTTCAAACCCAGCAGCTGAAATCCAATCATCTCTTGGGCAAAAGTGAACAACTGAAGAAGTTGTGCTTTATACAAAAGCATGTTATTCGTGCTATCAAGTCCCTGAGGTCACACTATTTAAACCCTTATTCACTGACAGTTCAATAGACATAACACCTAATTTTTAACCACTTTTTACCCTCACAGTTTCTAGAAAAAAATAGATCCTCACCCAAAACTCACCCGCTTCTCCTGCAGAGCTGGGCTGTCATCCCCAAGGGCCAGGTGGGAAGCACGGGTCCGGAACTCTGCCAGGCCCAGGATGGGCAGGTACTCGTGGTTTACACTGCTGTCATTAGCAATCCTCTGCTCCACCTTCCTCACGACTGGCAAAACCCAGGGCTGGCTATCATCCGTGCGATAAGCTGGGACACGGGAAAGAGACATAAAATGGAGGAGTCTTACGCTTCGTCCAAGGAAGAATTCGGAGCTGTGAACAGGGAGAGTTCTACCACCTTCCAATCCAAACAGAACTGTGAGGGAAATTAAAGTTCATTCACTTACTGACTGCCTGCTTTGGGCCAGGCACCGGGCTAGGTGCTGGGAAGGCAGAAGGACAGTTTCCTATCCTTACGGAAATTATAGTTCTTAAATATGTGACCTCCAAAAAGTAGAATGCTGAAATAAAACTGGGACATCAAACAGCCTGATCGAGTGAGAGAGTGCACGCAAAAGCACTCCGCAAATTAAAAATACCTTACAAATGCTATGTCAATATCACTAGGGCACTGAGGTCTCTACGACCACTGGCCCAGTAATCGCCTTCCTTCTGCATCTCCCCAAGAAAAGGGTTCGGTGCTACTTCACATGAACGCTGCACCTTCAAACATAAACATGGAGAGAGAGGAGGATGGAGGGAGGCCCACCTCCTCCTCTTGTCCTGTAAGAACAGAAATGAGACAAATGGCGAGGAAACACCTGTAACTGAAGAGTCCCACAACTGGTTACACAATCATCGAACAACAAGTTTAAACACATCTTTGTCCTCTTGCTGTTTTTTGACGTCAGTGTTTACCATTTTGACTGTTCCTACCACTCACTTCCTCTGCTTCACACTTTTATGGATCTAAGTTTACCTGTTTCATAATTTTTAATCTTGATTACAGCAAATTTCTAAGCATTTCTTCTATGCTAAACGTATTTTTAGTCTACTTTGAGTTATCCTGTCACTGATTTTTTTCCTATACTACCCTATAATCATTTTGAGATTATAGCTTGAGAGGGCAGCTGCTCTGGCTTGCATCCAAGCCAATGACTTCTCTGAGCAGGATTCCTGACAGGGATTTGCTTCTGCTCAACTGTTTAGGTCTCCAATAAGCCTATACTTTGGCAAGTGACAGTGAAACAAATTTTTAAAGTAATTCTTCTTTATCTTGTTGATTTCTGCTCAACATTAATCCCTAACTTTTTTTTTTAAATCACTTTTTTAGGGTGGTTGATACTGTTTACTGAACAACACATGTTGACTGTAGAAAATTTAGAAAAGCCCAGAAGGAAAATAATAAACATTATGATTAACATGTAATTCCAGCACTCAGAGATAAGGAGTATGAAAATTTTGGTGTACAGCCTTTTAAACTTTATTTTACATGAGTATATTCTTTTATCAATTGTGTCATTTTTATATAGAATTTTCAACATGCTTTTTTCCACTTATTAAATATATATTATGAATATCTTTCATCATCATTAACTATTTAAGTCTGTGCACACAGACTGTCTTTGTTCTTTTTAGAGCTGCGTAACTGATAAATGTACTATAATTTGTTTTGTGAGTCTCCTGTTGATGGACATTTGAGTTGTTTCTAATCTTTGGCTATTAGAAAATAATACTTCAGTGAACCTTGTACATATGTCATCTTACATGTATGTAAATATAGCTGTAAGAGGCAGGGTTGAAAATGGAAGAGTAGGTTGAGAAGTACGTGTATGTGTAATTTTGTTGTTGTTTTTGAGGGTATACATTAGTTTACTACTTTCAACTGATTTTCATTTTACAACACATGGTTGTAGGACACATATGGTTAAAACAACTGATTGGAAGAATACTGGTGGCAATCAATGAAAAGTTTAAATGCAAATATATTACTTTTAAGCATACTTTGTGTATTTGTAGTTTTGACAGATATATCCACATTGCCTTTTTTATAGGGCTGTTATCAGTGTACATCGCTGCCATAGGGCAGGGGTGTTATCAGTGTACATCTGTGCCATAGGGCAGGAGTGTTATCAGTGTACATCACTGCCATCAATGTACAAGAGTGTCTGCTTCCCCACAGCCACAGCCACTGAGTGAATTTTTGCCAATTTAAGAGTCCAAATGCTATCTCAGGGTAGTTTAAATTTGCATTTCTCTTATCGTGGATGCAACTGGGCATTTTTCATATATATGAGCCATTTACAACACAATTTTAGTGGCTAGACAATATTCCTTTCTATGTATAATTTATTAACTATTTGTGTTGCTTTTGACTATTTGCTAAAATAAACATTGTAATTAATGTTCTTATACTTTACACATTCATGAGTGCTTCCTTAGGAAAACTTTTTCTAGATGTAAAATTACTAGATCAAAAGTCAGACAACAAATAAGACTTTATAAGATATTTTGATTTTGCATCTGTCTTCTACTCCATCAACTAACCCTACCTTCCAGGAATGTGTCATATGCAAATTTGAAAAGCACATCAAGCTAGGAATAAAAATGTGGAGAGAGTTCCAGACTGACAGCCACTAACCAACAACCAGTCTCTGGGTAGATGAATCTGACTCACAATACTGTCATATCACTCACATTAGACCCCCTGGCCCACCAAATTCCCTCCCTCTCAACAAGTTCAAAAAGTCTACTTTATCAGTTGAGATTTGGTCTGGTTTTTCAAAGAGATACCAAAATAATGACTCCCAAGTAATCGTTTTCCCTGAAGTAGATCACCCCATCTATGATCACAATGCTACCATTGTTCAAAATATTCTTGGAATTCTTCTCTTGGAATTGTTTTTAGAGGAGACATCTCATTATTTTGAATATCCTTAATGATGCCAAATCTTTGTCCTTTGAAAGTAAATTTAATTTTTGAAAATGGTACTTGTATTATGTCCAGCAAAGTAGGTGGGTGAATGGACTGAATAATATTAATGGAGAACAGCTATAAAAAGATGGCCTCCTACATGGGTCTAACATGCTTTGAAGGCCATTCCAAAAGAGGGTTTTCGGAAAACTTTGAGCAATAGCAGTATATATGGACTACACTACACAGAGGGGATACTGTTTAGATGTACAAGAATATGGGTGTTTGTAGAAAAACTAGTTCTATTATGCTTCCCATCTGTGTTTGGATGGTTAATATATAATTATGCTACATATATTTATGATATGTCATTTGTAAATCATGTATTATAAATAAATAAAATATGAAAGATAAAGCCATAGTACCACTGTTCTTACCAGTAATGTATACTCTGTGCAACTCTAAAAAATCCTGTGATAGGACTGGAGGCAGGGAGGCATTGTGTCCATATTGTGACAAAAGAGAAAATGGCCAATTCACACCTCTGCTTCCTTCTTCACTGCCCAGTTTCCCCCAGATTCAATTCTATATTTATTCCCAATGCCTTGTCTCACTGCCCTACTGAAGGAGAACTGCAGTTACTCTTGGGCGTTTGGAGCAATGAGGTTAAGCATTACCAACAACCACTATTCCTGCTCTCCCAGAGGGGTTTTATTCCTGTTTTGTTGGACCCATGAGTTTCTCATTCATTCTTTCATTATCTCACCCAGTACCATGAACCAGGTACTGGCTAGAAGTAGCTACACAGAGATGGGTAAGATAAAACAAGATACTGTCTTGGCCTCCCTCCAGGAAACATAGAGCATAGAGTCCTTAGTTCTCCTGTAAGTGAGCAGGGAAGATGAAGTATAAAAGATGAATAAGAGTTTAAAAGACAGGAAAAAGGACTTTCCAGACAGAGGGAACACTTGTGCAAGGCCCCAGAGGCTTGAAGAGATGAGGTTCTTGAGGATCTGCATTTTCATGGCTCGGAGGTAAGATCCATGGAGAAACAGCAAGGAATGGCTCAGGGAGTCTTGGGGTCTCTTCTAAGGAACTTTGTCTCAATGGGGAAACCACTGAAAGCATTTAAGCAAGAGAGTGACATGGACAGCTGTACATTTTAACAGAATCATTTGAGTGACATGATGGAAAATAAACTGGAAGGAGGACAGAAGCAGACAGTGAAGTCAGGAGGCTGCTGCAATAATCCACGAAGGAAATAGTGAAATCTTGAATCACAGCAGCGGCAGCGGCCGCGGGGATAAACAAAAGGGGAGACATTCAAAATAAATTTATGAGGTAAAAAAGACAGAACCTAGTGACCAAATAAATATACATGGGACTGATGAAAGGGTCACCGACAACCTCCAAAGTCTCTCTCTAGTCTGGATAAAGACTAGTGGGGGTGGGGCAGGGGAGAGGGCAACCAAGATATAGAGCAAAGCAGAAGAAAAAAGAAAAGATTGAGGGGAAGGTGGAATCCATGCATTGTTTTAAACACGTTGAATCTGAAGTGGTTGTACAACGTGTCCAGCAAACTGTAGCGAATATGGGTCTGGCATCCAGGGAAGAAGTCCAGGATGGAAAGAAAGATTTCGTAATTATAGACATGGACAGTGGCTGAAGCCATGGTAATAACAAGGAGTTACTGAATACTTACTACATACAGGGCACTGTGCTAAATACTTCACATTTTTTTTACTTTCATTTAATTCTTATAACAACTCACAAAATAGATATTATGATCTCTATTTTCGGGATCTGCAAACTGAGGCCAGAAAAGTTCGCCCAAGATCACAAGAACTGTAAGAGTCAGGCTGTCATACTATTAATATTAAGTTCATGGATCCCTGTGCTTTTTCTAAAGAGCAAGAGATGTCTAGGGAAAGCCTGAAGCCAGCAGGTCCCAGAGGACTGACTGTGCAAGGGGCCTTTCTACCTACCAGCATGCCCCTCAGCTCCACACACCACACCCTTCTCCCTGAGGACCAGCTCTTTTAGAGGAGTCACACAGGTTGCAGGTGAGTCTCGATTTCCAGAAGAACACGGAGAATTAGATGATCAAACCATCACCCTCCTCCTCCTCCTAAGATCTCCACTTCCCCCATCCATCCCTACCCAACAGCCCATGCACATATGCCTCTTTAAGGCCCTTCTCCAACTAGGGTCCTGCGGAGAGGACCGGGGGTACTCAGAAACACCTGATACAGCACGTCTCTCCCACAACTTTATTTGAAGATGCTAAGAACCCATATTAAAAACAACAACAAATATGAAAGCAAGCACAGTCTACCTGGAACAAAAGAAAGCTAAGTTTACATGATGAACAGACTGGAGTCTATGTAGAAATGTCCTGCTTCAGGCTGCATCAGGCTGAATGAACTCATATCTCCCCTGCCCCTAAAGTCACTTGTCTGAAACTTTTCGAAGCACTAAAACAGTCAACTTGAAGAGCATCATATTTAACAGTGAAAAATGTGATGCTCTGCTCTGTTTAAGTATATGTAAATTATGCAAATAGTCACAGCAAGAAGAAAATCTCTGGGGAAACTATCTGCAAGTAGGAATGAGCTAATGAGATTATAGTTGCAGTTTGTTCTAAATGTCCAACATCATTAGAACTTGAGCTGGTTACTTCCATTAAGCTTTATCTTAACTTAGAAAAAAAAAAAGGGCATCTTCACCAAAGTCAGAGATTAATTATCAATACATTTCCTTCACAAAGGATATACTTCTGGATGTGTATAAATAGAGCTAGGACATACAAAAGCCGTAAAGAGACTTCTTATTCTACTATACTTTAATGAGACCTTTATCTGAGCACCTGCCATCCACAAAAAAGACGGGTCACAGTGGTCATCAAAAATAACATTTATACAACACTTTTCATTTATATTTCACACACATAATTATTCATTTAATTCTCAGTCATCTGATGAAGCCAGTAACATTATTATTCTATACTACAGTCATGTAACATGTTAGTGAACCTTAGAGTATAATTTTAGAGAGAGGTCATTCCGTTCTGGCTCCTCATTTAACAGACTGGGTCCGGGGATGTAAATAACACTCCCAAGGTCACATCACTGGACCGCAGGCCTGGGCCTGTACCCAGGTCTCCTGGCTGTTCCACTACCATACACTGGCTCCCTCTGGACCACCTGAAGGTGCCCAATAGAGAAGGGGGCAGAGACCTAGGGATCTGAGAAATGTGGCCTAGAATCCCAGCTCTACCAACTACAGCCATGTGATCTCGACCAAAATGCTTCATCAATCTGGGCTTCAGCTTTCTTACCTCTAAAACAGTAATAGTAATAAACAACCCTCCAGAGTCATCCTAAGCACTAAATGCAATTAACTGCATAAATCATTTGCTTGTAGTTAAGAGAAAGAATTCCTCGGTTCCAGGAAAACATGACAAAGGCACTTTCACAGTTGAATTGACCACTATCCGGGCTGCAGAATATGCTTCTGAGCCAATCACTTCTGGCCTCGGCTGGCAGGGTGCTTTTTCTATGCATTAGCAATTTATTTCTGAACAAATGTCAGAAATTATTTCATTTTGCAGTTCTTGAGCTGAAAATTTTTATTCAATATCTTTTATGCAAAGAAATGCCAAAACAACTACAGTAACAGCTAATACTTACATAACTCCTACTTATGTGCCAGAGACTGTTCTAAGCACTTTAAATGCATTTAATCCTCACCAAAATCCTGTAAGATAGTTCAAGGGTAATTGAGCCAATGAAACCTAAGGTTTTAAAAACATGTATTTGGTTTAATATCAATACTAGTTCTTCACGATATATCAGTCCCTAAAGAAATACTTGGAGGTTTTGGATTGGTTTTAAATTAAGAGCTTGAATAGTGCTCATTCCAATTCAATTCAAGGCAATCTTTCAATATTACTTCCACTTTGCTGCCCGCTAAAAACATCACTTTCCCTCTGTGGGTGAAACTATGTATTCTGAATTGACTTTTTTATGCTTTATTATGGAAAATTTCAAACATACACAAAAGTTGTGAGAATAATATAATGGATGCCCATGTACCCATTACCCAGGTTCAACAAACCATCACTTTTTTTTTTTTTTTTTTTGCGGTACGCGGGCCTCTCACTGTTGTGGCCCCTCCCGTTGTGGAGCACAGGCTCCGGACGCACAGGCTCAGCGGCCATGGCTCAAGGGCCCAGCTGCTCTGCGGCATGTGGGATCTTCCCGGACCGGGGCAGGAACCTGTGTCCCCTGCATCGGCAGGTGGACTCTCAACCACTGCGCCACCAGGGAAGCCCAAACCATCACTTTCTAATGGCTTTTTCCTCACCCCTCCTGCATATTCCTTGGTGAAGACTTTAACAGGTTCTATGTACAGACACTGTCACTGTGGGACACCTGATTCTGCACCTCCTTCTCGCCACTGCTTCTCTGCTACAAAACAGTTCAATTTTCTCTTTCAGAAATTTCTAGTCCTTCTGCTCTAAGTCTGTTCCCTAGCACAGAACATTGTCCTATTCATTCTCTTCTCCCTGGCTCATCTTTCTATGTGGTTGAGTAAGTGTTGGTGTGGCTTCAAACATCCAAATGACAGTGACAGAAATAACAAATTCACCAGATAAGATTAAGATAAGAGTTAAAGGAATTTCAGAGGCATTTCAGTCCAAATCTTTTTCTAGGCAGTAGGAAAAACTGAGGCCCATGCTCTGAGCTGTCCAAGAAATACAAGCAAGAAATGATGACAAGGATGTGTGGAAAGTGAGCTTCTACTGTCCACACTCTTTCCTCTCTTTTCTACCATCTCTACCACCATTTCTACCATTCCCACCACATCTGTGAGAGCCAGAACATTCTTCCCAGATCCCCAGGGAGCACTAACCTGTCTCAGAAGCATTTTAGATCTCTATTACATCACTTAACACCTGCTGATTTTAATCTCCTTGGGGCCAAAACCAAGACTCAGTCTTCCCCGCACAAGGCTTGGTAAACTACCTGATTGATACCTCAAACATTTACCGACCCAGACCAGAGCTCCCTAGGGCTAAGAGTTCTCCTTTTTCCATTCCCCAGCAGCCAGGACTCCAAGCCTATAAGACTTCCTATTTTTATCCCTCTCCTTTCAATCCCTGGCCGCCCCATTTCTTAAGAGGCGAAAGGATGCAGAATAAAGAACACACAATGCGGAATCGGAAAAACTGAGTTTGTGCCCTGACTGCTACACCTTTTCTGTGTGTACACTGATACATCTCCCTTTTCCAGGGACTCCATATGCCCATCTGTAAAATGGGCAGGTTGAACTAAGCCTCATGGATCTTTCCTCCTCTCCGACGGAGCTAAGCTGGACCTGGTTATCTCCTACGGTCCCCACAGCCAGGGTTAGGCCCGCTCCACTCCCAGGCTGCTCACACTCCTGGGCACTGCATCCTTACCTCCCACTCCCAGGTTGACCTTGCGAGGGTCCGGATCCTCCCGGAAGTCAGCAGTGAGCTTAAAGACAAGGACCGGCTGGGCCTGAGGAACCTCGGCAAAGATTGATGGAGGCGCCATAGCTAGAAAGCTGGAGTCGGCCGAAAGCTTCCACTCTGCGCTTGAAGCCGCTCGGTCCGGTCCAACCGCCGCGACTGGAGGAGACTCTCACCTTCACCTAGCCGACAGGGGCGGGCCCGCGGCCTCCAATGGTCGAGCCGCGTCCGGAACTTGGCAACGCAGTTAACCAATAGCGAGTTTCTGCCGCAAAAGGAACAGGATGGTATTAGCCAATCCAAGAAGAGAATCTTATCGGAGGCCGGTATTGATGAAACCAATGCAACGTACGCCGGCTGGGACGGGGCGGGGATAGAGTTGATTGGCAGAGCGTGCTCCTATCGCTGAAGCCGTTGTTCCTTGGGTCTCTGAGGGGAGGAGACGAGCGGCGTACGCGGAGGCAGCTTTCTCGACCTTCAGGCGCCCGGAGACAAGCTGGAGGTAGCTGGCGGGAGGTGGCTGGCGGGAGGTGGCTGGCGGCAGGTAGCTGGAGAACCGCCCTTCCGGTACCCGTGGAGCTGTTGTTCTCCCTGCCAGGCCCGGGAGTGCGCACGTTCCTGACCCAGTCTGGCCCGGCTCGGGCTGGCAGCCAAATCCGCCTCTGCGCACGGGTAGTGAGTCCTCGGCCAGGACGCGCAGCTCCGGAGCCCGCGCGGACGACCTTGACCATCTCGGCCGGCTGTTTCCCCCTGAGAGAAATGTGGGTGGGCCACCTGCGTTGGTTTCAGACAGGGGGCCATCCTACTAAAAGAGGAAGTGTCCAGGAATTCCTTTCTGCCGCTCTTACAGTTTGAAGCTTTTGCTCCCCTTTCCTTACCGAGAGAGCTTGGTCCTCACGGACCTTACGGATCTGGGCGCGGCCTCCCCCTCCAGCTTTTCTCCCACGCAGGCACTCAACCAGATCTTGCTGTCGTCAGCTGGCTGGTATTCAGACTGTCTCTTCTTTTAGTCAGGCTATTCCTTCCTCCCCAGTCCCTCTCTCCATCTGTTGACCTTCAAGATCCAGAGCAAATGCCTCCTCCCTAAAGCTTTGCCTTAACCCTCACTCTGGTTAAAATCCCTCTCTCTTTCCTGTGCTTCTGACCCTTGTTGGCAATATTACAATTGTGGAAAATGACCAAAATGCCCAGTTAAGAACCTAGTTCTGGAGCCAGACTACCTAGGTTTATATTCTAATGCCACCACTTACTAACTTGGTCAGGGCTAGACAAGTTACTTAACCTCTCTGTTCCTGCTCCATAAAGTGGAGATAATAGTACTTTTCTTAGGGTCGTTGTGGGGATTATGTGAGTTAATACATATGAAGTGTTTAGTTGCATATAGTAAGCACTCCCTAAATGTTAGCTATTGTCATCATTGCACAGATGCACACCCCTTGTAGATGGTAAACTTCCTTTGGCTAGAGATATTAACCCTGTATTAGTCTCCCTTAGTTTCTTGCACTTAGTAAGTATTCAATAAATGGTGGCAGGAGGAGTCAGTTCTGTTGGTTCAGAAAAAAGCAATACCTTATCCTCTGTTCATTGGATAATATGACAAATCTCAAAAAGAATCTCATTCAAAGTAACAAACATAAGCCAAAAGTCCTTTGTGCAACACCTGCCAACCTTTGTATCATTTGCTTCTTTTCAGAAACAGCCTCTGGTTTTAAAGATAACTGTCAACAGTGTTTCATTAACAACACTTTCCTCTAAGATTGTGAGTTCAACACTGAAGGTGAAATGACAATGAACTTTAGGTGCTTCCATAAGCAGAGGCAAAGGGCAACTGCTGAGTGAGATGTTATATAGCCCAGCCTTACCAAAGTTTGATTTAAAAGTATGATCTTCACAGCGTTAGCCAACAATGTCATGGTCACGCCTTACGTCATTCCCTGGGGGAAAAACAACCCTAAATTACCTAAACATTATCAACTTAGCTAAGTCCAAATAAATATTTATTGGCAACCTAAGCAGCCCCATAACCAAGTCAGTGCTGACAGGGGCATAGAAAGTACCATATGCAGTTTTTCTTCATGTCCCCATAATTATCTGTTCTGAATTTTAGAAAGGGGCAAACAGTTACTGGGTGTTGGGGAAAGGGATTGCATATTATGTGGGATGCAAGTCTCAAACTTTTTTCCTCGGGAATATGTTTCTTCGAGATTACTTTAAGTTCAGTAGCCTTCTATCTTGAGCCCTGCAGCCTGCCCCTCTAAGCAAAATGCCTGTATTGAAGTAAACAAAATGCTTTCCAGGCCATCACTAATTTTAACACTTGGACTTAGAATGGATGCAAGACAGCCACCCTGCTGAATGGATAATTCAAGCAAAAGATTCTTGAGAGGCAAACATTGCCCAGACTAGTAGGCAGCCGGGTAAAGTGAGTGTCCAGGGAAAGGGCAGTAAGGATCAGAAGGAAAAGGGGCAGGTATTCCCCTGGCTCCTGACTTCATTATGACTATCTGTCCCTACCATGTCCCTTCTGCCTTTTTTTTTTTTTTTTCCCAAAAGAATTGGAAGGGAGGAAGTAGGAACCACATAGCAACAGCTTGATCGGGAATGAATTCCTTTAGAATATACTCGCTTGGAAATCTGAAGCCTTTGGGGCTAGGCAGCACTGCCGCATAGCATAAGAGGCAGGCCAGGGCAGTAGCGGGCACTGCATGGACCCCTAAGCAAATCCACACCTGCTTATTGTACTTGATCTTGCCGCTGATACCCAGAAGGTCTATGCTTAGCAACAAGGGAGGGAGGAGTTTATCACACTTTGTACTTAAGCACAAAGCGCTTTGGAATGGTTATATTTGGGTATATGTTGTCACTAAGGGTAGGATATTATTTAGAAGCTGAGTTGTGCATTGAACAAAAGTTTCTTTAAAAACCAAAGCTGGGGCTTCCCTGGTGGCGCAGTGGTTGAGAGTCCGCCTGCCGATGCAGGGGACACGGGTTTGTGCCCCGGTCCGGGAGGATCCCATATGCCGCGGAGCGGCTGGGCCCGTGAGCCATGGCCGCTGAGCCTGCATGTCCGGAGCCTGTGCTCCGCAACGGGAGAGGCCACAACAGTGAGAGGCCCGCGTACCGCAAAAAAAAAAAAAAAAAAAAAAAAAAAAAACCAAAGCTGTCACTTTGCTGTACAACTGAAACTAACACAACATTGTAAATCAACTATACTCCAATAAAAATTTAAAAAAACCAAAGCTGTTAGAGGAGATCTGTTTGATAGTCACTGTGTGACCAAATCGTGGGCAAGAAAGTAAGAGTAGAGCCCCTAAGCTGGTGCTGGCTTCTGATTGGATTGAGTTTACTCTTGCTAAGGAAAGTGATCGCTTATCAACCACTCCCTTCAGCTTAACTGACTTGTTTCCTGGCTGTGCCTTGGTGGAACCATCTCCCCTTGCATCTCTTCCCTCACTTCTCTCCTCCCTCCCTTATGTATGACTTGTCTCCCCACCTGCATACATGGATTGGACCAAGTGAAGGTCTCTTGCTGTTTCCTGTTTCGTAGAAGGGCATGTCTAGTGAGGCCTGCGGTGGACAAGGTCTAATGTTAGTTCTAAACTAGGCACCTACATGGGCAGAACTTTTTTTAAAGCTGCTGAGGCCTTTGTATAACATATCAACAGGACTGACAACTATGGATGGGTTTTATCTACTTATTAATAGAACTAAGTTCCAGGGCACCATTTAGAAATTGTTGTGCTATATAATTTTTGTACTTTACTTAAGAAGCAGTGTAGCATAATGGTTAAAAGCGTGGCCTCTGGGACTAGATTTCGTCTGTATACCTCAGTTTCCTTACTTATAACATGGAGATAATATTTCTACCTCATGGGGTTGCTGTGAGGATTAAATGACTTAATGTTATTAAATGATTGACTCTAAAATGCTTTGAATTGTACTGGACACTTAGTAAGTACTCAGTATGTTAACTATCATCATTGTCATCATCACAGATGTTGTTTACAAGCATGTGCCTTTGAGATTTGTTTAGTTTGTTCGTTGATCAGCTGCATAGTAGAACAATACCTAGGCTTTCGATCAAATTCTGAAATCAAATTCTGGTTTTGCCTCTTACTAGTTTTGAAAGTTTGAGTAAATTAATATGTCTGAGTTTTAGTATTCTTATCTGTAAGTTGGGGGAAAAAAGATGTTTTTCTTGGTGTTGATACACACACACACACACACACACACACACACACACACACACACACACACATGAATTTAACACAGTTGTAGAAATTATTATCATGAAGATTACAATTTAGTTCCTGGGTAACTATAAGGTAATGGTTAGACTGTCTTTAAAGTCTGTCTGCCGTGGCCTCTTGAGGGCATGTACTCTGAAATTTTTTTTAATGGAAAAGAAAACAACATAATTCTTAATATCTTCAACCCTTCAAGGAATCTTTGTAGAGATCTGTAAAATCTCAAAGCAATTTAAAGGTAACAAGACATTTAATAATTAATTAAAATGTAGCTATATTAATAATAGCCCTTAGTATTTCTATATTATCTTTTTCTGAAGAGTAGAGAGTGTTTTAGACACCCTATTCCACTACTCTCTTAACATGCCCAGGTGACTGTCATCTCCAGTCAGAGAAATACAGAGAAGGAAATAAATCACCCTAGCTAAAAGCTGATGAGAACGCACCAAATGACAGACCAGAAGGCTACAGACCTTAAAGTCAGAAGAAAGTTTCCTCCCCTTGCCCCGTTTCTCCCTAAATGCATCAAAACACAACCTCTTACCTCTAGAGCAATGTCTTAATCTTTTTTCCCCCCAAGTTGTAATATCCTTTTTTTTGTTGGTAGGTCATGTCCTAAAAGTCCTATGCTTTGATACAAGAGGAAGGTAGATGAAGAGATAATGAAGGAAACAAATTCAATGTATTTTCCAAGAACACATTTCTTTTAAACAGCTCCTAAAGGGGTAGTGTAAAACCTTGTAATAGATTGTCTTCCTCTACCCAACATGTCTGGGGTGGAGTGCGGGGTGATGCGTGGATGTAGAAGTGTACTGTGAACATTGCAACATCCTGCAGTAGAGGGCAGCACTGCCCTTCTTTTGCAAAATGTTGAGCACTCAACGAGAAGGAAAATGAAAAGCAAAGCTCTTGACCACTGTGTCTTTGCGTTTACTTTTACCTAATATTTAAAAAACAAAAAATTAGAGTATTTTTCTTGTTTAGGTGATTATGTAGAAATAACGTCAGATCCTGTATTGCCCTGAAGTAATTGGTGAAAAACGCAGGTTTTAGGATATGGGCTCTGTTCAGGATATGGGTTGTGTCTGACAGAGATAAACAGTAGCTTGACCCTAGGCAATCAGATAGGGTTATTGTATGAACAGACCTAATGCTCCTCTGCACTTTCTGGGGAGAAGTCAGTCCACTGAACTAGCAGGATGTGGTTTTAAAAATGTGTGTAAGTCATATGGTCTTAGCCCGGATAACTGCTTTTAAATTTGAATTCACTGACTTTATTCTGCTCTCTGTGTTAGTTTTCCTTTCTGTCACACCTGGGTCAGATCAGACCTGTACCATATGTATTATGACTTTAAAGAATGATGTCAGACATGATGAGTAAGGAATGTCTGTCATGGGACTGCAGTTGGCTAAATGGCTGTGTGTATACAGTGGTGAAATTAAAGTCTTGCATGTTAGTCCTCATTCAATTGCAGTTTGACTTGAGTTTCTCTATGCAGTAACTAGCAAGAAAAAAATAATCCCTTATTTTGTATTAAAAGTTACTTGATGCTCTTTGGCAGGATGACAGCGAGGAGAGAATAATCATAATTCTAGCTAATACATAACCATAGTGTCCCTGGCACATTTGGATTCTGCTGTAACCCTCAAAACTTTCTGGCAGCAAAACTTCAGTGCCAACTTAAATAAATCCCACTAGGAGTAAGAACTGGAAGACATGAGTCTAGTTCCCAGTTCTGCCTTGTGAACTTGGAAAAATTACGACCTCTGAGCCTTTGTTTCCTCATCTGTTAAATGGAGATAATGTCTCCTAGATCTGGGTCAATTTGGAAAATATATGTCAAAGTGCTTTGAAAGCCCTTTAAGTACCTAGCAAATATTTCTATCACTGTAGTCAGATTCCTGCTTTTTCTAAACTCCTATAAGAATTTGTGTCTCTTCTCCTCATTTGGTATCATTACATTGCCTGAGATTGTACATTTTCATGCATACTTAACTTTTTTCTCCAACTTGATAGCTTCTTAGTTCCTTGAGAACTGAAACCACCAATTATATTTCCTGGTATCCTGCACCGCAACAAGATATTTGGTACATAATAGACACTCAAATATTTGTTGATTGATTTAAAAATACACTCTAATGCAGAATTAACTCTTTTTTATTTAATTATGGTAAAAAACATATAAAATTTACCATCTTAACCATTTTAAAGTGTATAGTACAGTAGATTTAGCTACATGCACATTGTATACAACAGATCTCTGTAACTTTTTCATCCAGAATTAATTCTTAATAACTATCTTCCAAATCACCTGCTTTCCAAAGCACATCTTTGTTGATTGGGCAAAAACAGGAAAAAAATACAGGACTTTCACTCTGCGGATAGGGATGTGTAGAACAAGGTAATCGAAAGACTTCTACTTTGTTTTAAATTCTCACTCCCCTCAGAGAGGTTCTGTCCTGGTCTCTCTCTAACCATTTTCTCAGCCATTTTCTATAAACATGGGAATATATGCCAGAAAAGAGAGGCGCCTCTATAAAATGCTTTCACAGGTCATTTATGTCTAGCATATAATTAAACATTTACATGAAGAAAACTATCACGTTAAAAGAAACTGTTATTATTTGATTTCCAGAATATGTGACTTCTGTTAATTACTGAAAATTAAGTACTATTTTTAATCATTATTGCTATCACTGTAGCAATTTTTTGAAATTTAAATATTTAAACTACAAACAAAATAGGGAAGATAGTGGAGATTTTTGAAACAGTACTGGGGTGGAATAGACTTTCCCAATCACAACACAATCTCAGAAGCCGTAAAGAAAAACATTGACGATAGACACCATAAATTAAAATATGATGACTTGGAAAAAATATTTGCAGCCTGCTTATCAGTCACATCTAGTAGATACTCAGCGCTTCATTGTATTGATATCAAAATGAATTAAGTATATAGAGAAATCAATCAGGAAAGAATAAATACAAATGGCCAATAAATGGACCAAAAATCATACTCATTATACAATTGAAACCGCACCAATTAATCCATTTTTGCCCATCAGACTGACAAAAATATTTATAAATATGGATAAAATAGTGTCGTTGAGAGTGCAGGGTAGGGTAGGCACTTTCATGCACTATTGGTGAGAGTGTCACTCGATAAACCCTTTTCTTAGAATGCATTTTGGCAATATCAGTCAAAATGTGTATACCATTTCACCAAGCAATTTCTCCTCTTAGGAATCTATCCTAAAGACATTTATACAAGTTTACAAAGAGAGACAGTCATATACAACTATGCATTGCAGCATTGCTTTAATAGAGAAATAAACAATGACATACTTTCCAACAAAGGTGTTATTTTATAACCTAAAAAATCAAGTTTTTATTGAAAAAATAACATTTGAAAGAGACAACAAGAATACAAAATTAAGATAGTCTCTAATAGTAATTAAGTAGAACAGACAGGGAGGAAAATAGTTCTACAAAGCTCTAGAAATGTAGTAATTTAAAACTTCAGAAGTTATGAGAATATGTTTTAATAAAGATTAATGTGACACACTACAGTTTTGAGCTGATCTGGAAATCGAGGGAGCTCTTGAAAATCACTTGTTAGTAAAATAGTAATTTTTTAAAACATAAATCCCAAGACATTGTGTCTCAGGACCAAAAACAGCTCCTGACATCTAGTGAACACTCAGTAAATATTGGCTGAAGGAATGAAGGAGGATGATATCTCCAGCAGAGTTGTCATAAAAATGGATACAAAACTGCCTACAGATTAGTGCTTGATACATAGCAAGTGTTCAGTAGATACTAGCTCACTAATTTCCTGGAAGCCTGTTGGTGCTTAGTACCTGCTTGGCACATTACAGGAGTTTGTTTATTTAAAACCATGTACATAGTGCTCACTATATGGCAGGTACTGTTCTAAGTGCTCAATAAAAACTAACTCAGATTACAATAACAATGGAAGTAGGTTGTCTTATTATTCCATTTAACAGATGAGGCAATTGAGGCAAAAAGCACTGGAACAATTTGCCCAAAATGGCACAACCATAAAATGGTGGGGATATGAATTTAGACAGCCTATCTTCAGGGTCCCTGCTCCGCTGTGCCATGTGGCCTCTGGTGTCATAAAAGTTTATTGAGTGAAAGAATGCATGAGATGTTCTGGTTTTAGATATTATATTGTGCTTTTATTCCAAGGACTTCAGAATATTTTATATTAATGCATACCAAAATTTAATCCCACAACTTTTCCTTAAGGTAGAGCATATTTTAAAGAACATTTAAAATGTATTACTGGTTCATTACTTGAGTTTAAAAAGACCACAGGAGGTCCTTGTTCTGTGGTGAAGTCACTGTATTTGTTTTCTGGCATCATATTAATTTCCATACAAGTGTTCCAAGTTTGGAACAGAGAAACATCCTGCTCTAGAAATGGAAGAGGCATAGGGCTTACAAAGAAAAATGACCTAACAATGTCAAAATTATTTAAAGGGATAAGGTGTGAGTTTTAATCTTCCACATGACTAAAGCAATGGGTCTCCAACTTTTCCAATCAGGAATCCTTCTTCCGTAGCTAAGCTTTGTCGACTGAAAAAATATTCACAACCTAAAAGTTGAGAGTAATGTTTTATTTGGTGGGAATTTTTAGGGCTTCAAGCCCAGGAGGCAGCATCTCAAATAACCCTGAGAGAACTGCTCTGAGGAGGTGAGCGGGGAGCTAGGATATATAGGAGTTTTGCGACAAAGGGCAGGTAGTAGGAACAAATGATTACTATTAATTAAAGAAAACTAGAAATCTCAAGTTAAGGAATTTATTGCTTTTCTATGTATGGGAAGATGCAAGAGTCTGGGCTCACTGAAATCATTCCTTTGATATGTACTTCAGCTAACTGGGGCCAGTATCCTGTGTTTTCTCATCCTGAGTTTCCTCAGGGCTCACCCTAGGGAGTAGCTGCAGCCTGATGGCTGCTAGATGGCAGGTACACTTTACCTTCCTGAGTTTCCTCGGGGCTCACCAGCTCACCACTGGCTGTGGCTGCAATTGCTGATGACTGTGACATCTTTTGTTTACTGATATGGCAGGCAATATTCCATTTATCAGCTTTGTAGTCTTGAGAGCCTTTTATTTTTTACTTTTAATTATAGTTTTAACCTTAGTTACATTAAAACTCCATCTCGTAACATAATACCACTGTTTCTTTTTCTTCATGATTTTTTCCATTCACTTCATTCATTTTATCAATATTTATTGACCATCTACTATGTGTCAGGCATTGCACTGGGTGCTAAAGATAACATGGTGAGGGACTTCCCTGGTGGTCCAGTGGTTAGGACTCGGAACTTTCACTGACATGGCCTGGGTTCAATCCCTGGTCAGGGAACTAAGAACCACAGCCGCACGGTGCGGCCAAAATAGAAAAAGATAACATGGTGAACAAAAAGACAAAGTCCCTGTCCTCACGAATTCTCTAATCTAATGGGGGAGACAGACAATAAAAGCAGTGCACAAATAAAATTACTAAAATTACAGCCATGGTAAGTGCTGTTTGTCCTTTCGTGGAAAAGGAACGTGAAAGCATATTAATAAGGGGAATTCATCTAGTTGAGGCCAGTTCTTTCCCCTCAGAATGTTCCTTCCAGCGTGGATAGCATTCCCCTTCTAATTCCCACCCCAGCAGCACCTCTTAGACCCTACAGCTTGCACATATTAATCTTAAATTTCTGGAATATGTTTTGGAAGCCAATGTTTTCAAGAGAAAATGGCCCATTAAAATAATACCTTTGTTATCTTATTAGTGCTTCTAGCTCTTTTGTTCCAAATGATAAAAGCGCAAAAACAGCATTTAAAAAAATCTAGTTTCTATTAGTAAGATACAAGTATCTTTATCTTTATGACTCAGTTGAGAAATGTAAAACTAGTAAAAAATTTATTCTGAATCACATAGATCTTTATTAATTAAATAAAAACAGATATCAAGAGAAGGGAGAATCAGAAACGTGTACTTATATGTTTATTATTCTTATCCTACACAGGACAGGAATCTCTAAAGAGTGAGAGGAAAACTGATGACAGGCACTGCCCAAAGAAGATGGAACTGTCATAGTTGGTGAGTGGATATCACCAAGAGATTATGGTGTCTCCTCCATCTCTGACGGAGATAACAGCCAGCGCTGGGCTGCAAAGTCTCCTCTGGAAGACCACTGAACCAAGAGAGTAAATGGTCTGCAGAGACATGTCAAGTTCAGAATTGGAGCCTCTGGTTCCCCCAGGAAGGAATGGGTTGTAAACAAGGTGAAAGGCAGTGGGATGAGCACTACAGGACCCATGGGCTACCATCAGGATCCCCCAGAAGGGAAGGTTACAGAGACAAGAAATAGTATTGGGCAAGCTCCAGGATTACAGATGGTATGACAGCCAATAGGCTTGGAATGCTTTTAGTGCCATATTCAGGATGTGCCCCTGTTTAGGGCATGGGATTCCAAGATGAAAGGCATCCTTGTTTAGCTGATGTAGAGGAAGAGCTTCTTTGCCGTCCATCCTTCTCCACCCTATATTCCCTTCTCCTTTAACTCCTTTCTTCGTCATGCTAAGTGTCCATCATTTCAATGACACCCAGTTTCTTCTATTGAATTGAGTTCTCCATTGTATTTAGCTCACTACCTTTAATCCAGGTGCTTACTAATGAGTGTGGTCCTCAGGTCAACAGCATCAGAGTCACCTTCATGCTTGTTAGAAATACAAAATCTCAGGCCCACCCCTGACCTACTAAGTTGGAATCTGCATTTTAAGAAGATTCCCAGATTTTTCCTAAGCATATTAAAATTGAGAAGCATCATTTTACCCCCATCAGCTTCCAGGACTGTAAAGTAGACAAGATCATTCCTGGCCCACCTTGCTCACAGCTTTTAATTGAAGATGCTGAGATTAAAAAAGGAAAGCATTCCCAAAGATAAAAATGCCATGCAGCTATTAAATATCATATTTATTTTCACTTGGATAACTTGATTTACTCAAGGTGTTTTCAGAGTAAATGATTAAAAATTAATCAGTGACTATTTGACTGTCTCTGATTGCTTCCATAATAATTGACTGTACTATCTTAAAATGCTCTAGAGTTCGTTTTATTTTGTTTAATGTGTAGATCATGATTCTCAATCCTTGCCTCACATTAGAATTTTCCAGTTTTTTTCTGAAAAAATCCAAAGCCTAAGTCCTACTCGCAAAGATTCTGAATCAGTGGGTCTGCAGTGCAGCATGGGTATACATCATTTTTAAAAGTTAGTAATAGCAAACATATTGGAAACAATTTTAATGTCTACCTGTTAGTGAGTGATTCCCTAAGTAGGGCACATCCCGATAATGCAGTACTGTGCTAATTGGAAATGAATGAGGAAGACTCTTATGTACTGCTATGAAAATATCTCCAAGATATATGTACTATTCAGGTTTTTTTTAAGTTACATAGCAATATATATGATCTCATGGGAAAAGATGAGTGTGCATATATACATACATGTGTATGTAAATGTTCAGAAAGATGACTGAAATATACTTACTGAACTGTTGACAGTGGTTACCTCTGGGAAGAGGAATGGGAGGGAAAGGGACTTTTTGCTGTGTAAACTTCTAAATATTTTACAAGAATGTATCCATGCACTACTTGTGTAACTATTCCAAGTGCATTCCAGGGCTATTGGTTGTCATACCATCTGTAATCCTGGATTACAGACTATTTAAGCTAATTATTATTTTAATATTATAATCCTAAATGCATAATTTTATAATAAATAGCAGAATGGCTGACAAAAAATAAATCTATAATTCCTGCACCAAACAAAAACTGCTAGGGCACCAAGGTTTTTGTTATTAAACCTGTAGCTTTTCGATTCTGGGATTACTGGAATTGTGTTAGTCTGACTTTCAGATACATTCCCCCCACACCCCCGATGTTACACTTGGCATTGTCGCTAATAACCTCTCTGGTTCCTTGGATATCTCATCCGTGCGAGCAGATCCCACTTCTGGAAAGATCTCTACATTAGCACTTCGTAAATTCTCCCTTGTCCCAGGCCTAAAAATCACTAGGGACAAAAGGTCTCCTACAGCTCAGCCATGCTGAGAGCCAGGTCTCCCCCATTTTAAGCAGCTGAGAAAAGCACACTGATTAAACTACAGTATGAGGGCTGTGCATCTTGTCTAGGGCAAAATTCTCAAAGTCTGCTCTGATAGCTCATCCTCTTTGAACTGGTGATTAAGAACTGGAAGTGTATAATGAGGGAAATTGCTTATGAATCTGTGCCTCTCAGCCCCAGGCCACTTCTCTTTGTCTGAGAGAAACTCAAGGATTTTTACCCTAATAGCATTGGAACAAAGTCTGGGCTAAGGCAGGCTGGTGGGACCCTGCTGACAGCTCGTTAGAAACTGTCCCTCTCCCACTCCCTCTTTCATTCCTTCAAGTTACAAAGCCTGACAGAGTTTGATGGGAAAACCAAGGCGGTAACATCCCCCGCGGCAACCAAGTCCCTGCTCATCTATCTTTGACAGATAAGGAGAATAGATGTCACCTTCAAAACACCTCACTCACTGGAGCCAAGTGTACCAGGACAGCCCTGTCTCCCTCGCAGGACCCTACAGGAGGAATCCAGACAAGGCCCACCTACCACAATGGAGATTTCTCTCTAAAGAAAATCATTTTAACCAGACAGTTCCTGAAAACCAAATGCCCACTCTAGTTGTCCTCAGAAAAGGGCATAACATCTAATAACTCAAAGAAAGTTATGCTTTGATTTACAAAAGTCTTTTCCGGGTTACACCCTCCCTGGTCTTTGAGGGCTGGTGACCATCTAAGATCTGAGAAGTCAGTCTAGGTTCCATGCAGACTGCTGGGAAGGGGAGTATGACAAAACAAAACAAAAACATCTCTCCACACCAGCTGGCAGAGGCTGTGACGCACTGGGATCAGCCCAAGCTTCTGTCAATGGTTCTCTGACTTTAACATGCCTCAGACAAATCTGTGAAGCTTGTTTAAAATGCATATCCCAATTCAGTAGGTCTGGAGTAGGACCAAGGAATCTGCATTTTAACAAACTATCTAGATGATTCTCACTGCTGCTACAGGGTAGCGCCTCCAGCAAGGGCTTCTAATGGTGCTTCCAGCACACCTCTTGGCGGAGCTCCTCTTCGCCTCCCCCAGCAAGCCCAGAGTGGGTCCTCAGCAGCTGTTCCTGTTGGAGGTGAAGCCTTTTGTCTTTAGGATTCTCCTGGCCATCACAATAGTCCCTCACAACAGAGGCATCTCCCAGACACCAATCTCTCAGAGCCCTTTCCAGAAGGCAACTCCAACAAAGTCCTGCTGAGCCCGATGCTGCCACCTGGACACAGTGGTTGTTGGTTTTAATCAATTGCTTTTTATTGGCTCACAGGCTCTTAAACCTTATTTTGCATCAGAATCACCAGGGGATCTTGGTAAAAGTCCACGGACCCAGGCCCCGTCCCAGAACCACCTAGAAATAGAGGCAGTTGATCAGTAGTTTCACAAGCTATCAGATGATGCTGATGCACACCCAAGTTTGAGAACTGCCATTGGAAGAAAAGCAACAATCATAGAAACATTAAAGTCCAACCACTGTTTTGCAACAACTGAAATCTAAAACACTATTAACACTAAACACAGTTGGTTCTCCTTCCTTGCTCTCTTACTGTCCCTAATAACTTTTCCACTCAAGTATTTAAATACTTTCCTAGAGGGGAAAAGCTACTAGACTACCTGACTTACTAAGCACAAATATGCTGTGGTTTAAGAAAATCTATACACAGAAATCTAAACTTTTAAAACTAATTAGAGATTATTTTTATCATTACAAAAAATTATAGTGATACTAATAACTAATATTTATTATGTTCTTACTATGTGCCAGGTACTGTTGTAAGCACTTTCTAAGCGTTAAACTATCTGATATTTATTAAGCACTTGCTTTGTAATGAAAACAGTTACTTCATTTAGTGCTTCATTTCCTCGAAGCATTCTAATAGATGGGGTAACAGATGAGGAAACTGAGGAACAGATAAGTTAATTACTTGCCAAAAGTTGCACAGCTGTTAAGCAGTAGACCTAAAGTTTGAACCCAGAGCCCAGTTCTTAAAGATTATATCACCTCGCTCATGTTATAATGATAGGGCTTTATTTAACAAATGTCTATAATTAGATTGTCAAGTGCCAGTAATGGGGGTTATGTTCTAAGTATACAGTGACAAACAAGACAAATACCCTGGCTTTCTGGGGCTTATGATCTGGTGGATGATCCAAATGTGTAAACAAGTCATTCAATGCAGTGTGAGGAGTGCAATACTGGGAAACTGCCGGGGTGGGTGCTAGACACGTAGGCTAGAGCAAGAGGACCAAAGAGTTGTAAAAGTCCAGAGTTTAAGGACCACAGGACACGGTTAGTGGAAGAAATGAAAAATGGCTTGGTCTGATTGGAGCAGAGAGGGAAGAGAGAATGTGTGAGCAATGAGATTAGAAAGGTAACCTAGCCCCAGATTTTGAAGGACCATGTAAAGCATGTTAAAGGGTTTTAGCATGCAGGAAATGGGGTTCCGTTAGAAGGTATCAGGCAGAGCATGGAGCTAAGGAGAGAGATTTGGCCTGATCCGTTGACTTGTATGTCACAGGCACGCAGTGGCCACTAAAGCCACAGGAAGATAATATCACCCAAGGAAAGGAGAAGAGGGCCTCAGACAGCAGCTTTAGGAACACCAGCATTTCAGGGCTGGAAAGAGAACGAGAAGACTCCCCCAAAAAAGATTCACAGGAAGGAGGAGGAAACAATGAGAGGTGATGTAATTTGCCCATGTTCACAAAGCTAGTAAGTGGCAAACTTAGAATTCAAAATGTCTCTATCATCCCAAAGCCACATTCTTGACCTCAACATGTCTTAAATATTGTTTTCCCTTACTGCCTGGTGACGTAAAAGTTTTATTTATACGTTTTTCCAGGGCTTCATTTATATAACAGCAACAACAAATTTGTCATGGAATTTGTTCAGTGCATCCTTGAGTTGCATTAAGGAAGCAAACTCATGAAACATGCTTGTAGCGGCCTCCTCATGGCTCTCCTTGTGTGCCCTGGCAAATCTTTGGCTGGGACATGCTCTCCTTCTACCCAAGAATGCCCCCTAGGACATAGCCATGCACAGTTCATTGGCAGATGCTTAGGATTTCTCTTCAGAAGTCCTTCCACGTGGCACAAGGGGCACGTACAAATCCAGGAACCACTCTGGGTATCCATAAATAAGTGCAGGATATACAACAGTTCAGAAGTTATAAAGTAAAAATAAATTATTAAATCCCCCTGTCTCCCCAACCTCATTGCCTATAACCCATTCCCAGAAATACCATTGTTAACAATTTAGTATATATCCTTAAATGCATTTTCTACACATATATAAATAAGTTTTTTAATGAAAGGGGTCATATTATCTGTATTGTTCTGAGACTTGCTGTTTAAACTACAAAGTGGCCATCTCTTCACATCAGTGTATGTAGATTTACTACTTCATTCTTACCGCATACCAGTCCACATTATGAAGGTGCCATTATTGCTTTAATCAAATCCTCTATTGATGGCCATTTGTGTTGTTTCTAGGTTTGTTTTGTTTTGTTTTCAGGACGCTTTGCTTCTGCAGAGTGTGAGGGGCCCAAAAAAATGTTGTTTGGGCTCAATTTTGGACCAAACATTTTTCTGAATTTGCCATTGTTTGTCCTTAACTTTCTTCCCTTTTTGAGCTTGTTGGCTGTTTCCCTCCTGCTGTTCCCTCTAATCTCACTAATACTCAGTTCAAGGTATGTTTGTTGCTTTAAAGATCTCCTTACAAAATCTAGGACTCTTTGGAGGAGGTGTGTTCAGCAAATAAACAAACTACTATCCTGACTTTACATTCTTATTCTAGAGGATTTCGGAGATGCTGGAAGAAGTTCTCCTGTTATCTGGGAATCAGCTTAAAAGCCTCAAGTTATGTTTAAACTGTGCTTCTCATTTCCTTTTTAACAGTATCATAGATAAAGATTGACTGAATATGTTTAAACTGAAGGCATAGCCTATAACTTCAAAGAGTTTACTGGCTCCTACAGTCTACTGGGAGGCAAAATTAGTGTAAGGGAAACAATTGGAGAGCAGTTGAGTATTAATTATGTGTTACAAGCCCTTGGGCACCAAAAGTTCAGGGAGGAGAAAGCTGGAGGAGTTCTCTGCCCCTCCAAGGGGAAGGTGGAACTTGAGCTGAGTTAGAAAGCAGGAGGTAACTTTCGGAGAATTTTAGGCAGAAGTTGGAAGGCGTTTCAAGTACAGGGTAAATTTTCATACCTTTTTATTATCTGAAATTTTCTTAGTTTTTGTTTAGGATCTGCTTACCCCCCTGAGAACATAAGCTTGATGAAAGCAAGGACCGTTTCTTATCACTGTTGAATCCCAGTTCCTGGTACAGTGCCTGGCACATAGTGGATGGTCAATGGATTTATGAATGAATGAACAAATTAACAAACGACCATGGGGTGTGTGAAGAGCAGTGAGAAGACTGGACTATTTGGAAAGAAGTGTCTTTCCTTGAGGAGTAGAGGAATCTCCGATTCTCCAACAGACTGGCAGAGGAACAAGTAAATGGGCCTGCATGGGATTCAAAACACAGGGGCAAGTGGAACCAGCTGAACAAGGTATGATGATTGCCAAGGTGGACCCTGTGTAGATTGCAATAGGGCACTTGAATCTGAAATTAAATTAAAGCACAAACAAAGGAAAATTGATCTGCATAGCCTCCTGGACTCTGCTTGGTCAGCCGACAGTTAGACTTAAAAAAAAAAAAAAGATTTGTTCAGTTCTACCCTTCCCTTGCTAAGAATACAGTAAAATGTTAATGTGATCACAATACTTTTATTAACACCTACCATGATTGTATTCACTCTTTAAGCAGATAGGTTCATTTTTATCTCATATTGAACCAGTTGTTGTCCAAAATAATGGTTTTTTTATTTTGTTTTTACGTAAACTTGTTTTGTAGGTCTTTCCGTCCTATGCTCGTAAATTGATTATTGGACCTAAATGAAGTGCTTCACATTCCTGGCACATCCTCTCTTATTGATTTTAGACCATCTTTCACCTTATGGAATTCATTTTAAACCTTGATCCTATCATCAATCATAGTAGTTGCTCCTCTTAGCTTGGGGTAATCCATATATATGGTCTGCAAATCCCCAAGGATTTGGATGCCTAGAGATCCTGTGGAGAGTTTTAAGGGGCAAGGAGTGTTTACCAGCTGATATACCACCAGCCATGTGCAAAAAAGAAATGACATTTGGCTCTAGGATGACATTAGGCTCATGGCTACGTGGGGCAAAACTTGAAGGTAGTTGGAAAGGAGAAACTGTTGGAATTCCAAGTTAAAGCAAGCCAAGGTCAGAATCTCCAGTTTAAGCAACCCAGAAAGTTTTCTTCTAGGAAGCAGCATTTTAGATGCAGAAAGGGGAAAAGTAGCTTGACAAGTTTTGAGGCAGACAGCATGTTGCTTAGTTCGTTGATTTATTGATTGATTGATTGATTGATTTTTGGCTGCGTTGGGTCTTCGTTGCTGCATGCGGGCTTTCTCTAGTTGCTGCGAGCGGGGGCTACTTTTTGTTGCGGTGCGCGGGCTTCTCATTGTGGTGGCTTCTCTTGTTGCGGAGCACGGGCTCTAGGCTCATGAGCTTCAGTAGTTGTGGCACGCGGGCTCTAGAGTGCAGGCTCAGTAGTTGTGGTGCACGGGCTTAGTTGCTCAACGGCATGTGGGATCTTCCCTGACCAGGGCTCAAACCCGTGTCCCTTGCATTGGCAGACAGATGCGCCACTACTGCACCACCAGGGAAGTCCCATGTTGCTCAGTTTAGAAGCAAAACTAGGGGTGAGAGAAGGATGACCAGCCAAGTTAGATTGTGAGCGTCATTGCCTGGCAGGCAGATATTAAAATTCACTTAGAATCGTGGACTACTTGGAATAATCTTCCCTTCCAGCTCTCAGGAATAAGTCCTACTTTGGGGGTTTAAGATGTTTCTCCTCCTGTAGCCACAGTCCAGGTTCTTCACTGGAATTCTGCCTCATTGAGACTCCTCTCACTCTGCCTCTGTTGTAAAATCAATTACAATTGGCTTACATCTCCAGTTCTGGGTACATTTTCCATCTGCTCCAAACATGCACACCCTCCGACTGTACGGTTCCCCACTCCTCCCACCTCCCCCACCCCCTTCCTTCTCCCCATTAACTTTATCTTCTTAAGCAGCTCAGGAACACAGATGTTTTCACCCTGTAGCTCCCGCACAAGGGTATTTTCCCAGTGTCTCTCTGTGTGTATGCTCCAGGCACAGTCTCTCTGGGGAGGGAGAGAGTAAATGTTTTCATTCCAAACCCTCAGGGTCAGGTCTTGTTTGTCTAAACTGTGTTTGTTGCCATAATTATCAGATTAGCTGATCTCTGGCAGCAAGTTGGGGGGCAGGGGAGGGGGGAGGATTAACCCTTTGTAGGGTGGTTGCTGTGTTTTGCCACGGGAATACTTCTGGGAGGAGCTGTCATTTCTCTTCTAACCTGGAGGATTTGGCTAGAATTCTTTTCACCAACGCTAACAGGCCTCAGTAATAGTTTGCTCTGAGTCAATCCAGCCACCCAATGGGCTCCACTGCTGGGATCCAAAAGGCATTTAGTAGAGATGGAGGTTGAAAGGGCATCTCTCCAGGGATCTACTGGGGAAAGAAAGAGACGGAGCTTAAAGAGAATCTAGATAAGTAACTCAACAAGGGGTATCAGCGTCTCTCAGGCTGAATAAGGAAACCAGGAGTATGCACTGGACGTCTTCAGCCTGTCCACCCACCCCCTGCCCCTTAGCATAAAGGCTGTGAGACTACCAGGCCCCATTTAGGTTTGTTTAGGGATTTTCTGTTGTTACAAAGAATACCACGATCATTTTCACCACTGCAGTTTTCACAAAACCAATGGTCTCCCTTTGTAAGAATATTCCCAGCTTTTGTCATCAGACTCAAATGCCTGGGCATTTCAAGATTTTCTCGTCTTCCCTTGTCTCCCATAGCACGACTGAAAGATACCATAAATACAGAGGTTGCTTTCTCCTCTCAACTCCAAGAGTAGCAACTCCTTTGCATTTTAATTATCTCTTTTACAAATGAATAAATCTTGTCTCCTCAAAAGTGTCTAGGCTCTGGGCTTCCCTGGTGGCGCAGTGGTTGAGAGTCCGCCTGCCGATGCAGGGGACACAGGTTCGTGCCCCGATCTGGGAAGATCCCACATGCCGCGGAGAGGCTAGGCCCGTGAGCCATGGCTGCTGAGCCTGCGCGTCCGGAAGCCTGTGCTCCGCAACGGGAGAGGCCACAACAGTGAGAGGTCCGCGTACGGCAAAAAAAAAAAAAGTGTCTAGGCTCTTTGAGGACAAGAATATCCTTGAGTCCCATACATTGGAGGACCTAAACATATAAATAGGAAGTTCTTAGTAAATATTTATTGTTGATAGCGTTTTTCTAAACTTCTTTTTTCCATTTCTCACCTCTGTTCCTTTCTGTTTTGTGTTTGATTTTTTGTGTGTTTGTTTGATTGTATACTGATCCTTTATTTCTGGACCAGTCGTCCAATTCATACTCATCAAATCTTCCTCCTTTTTTCACCAAACAGACACACACACAGAGTGAAGAGTGAGAGAAGGAAACTGGAAGCTAACATTTACTGAGTGTCTATATACCTAACATTATGCAAACTTATTCCATGTGCTTTTCAAATACCTTGTTTGAAACCCACAATGGCTTCTGAGATAAGTGCTATCAGTCACATAGAAGGAAGTGGAGACTCAGAGAGTTGTCACATACACAAGCTCCCACAATTTTAAGTGGTGGAATGAAGATTGAGCCGCAGATGTCCGTGGCCCTAAAATCCATACAGATCCCATCTTTCTAGTTATGGAAGTGGAGAAAAGTTCAGACAATTAGGGAAAACACACTTTTACCAGAACCCTGACTAAAAATCAACCAGTCTCTCTTTGGTATTTTTTCCCCAACGAATATAACTATAATAAAATCTGTATTAAAAATAAAAGAAGCTCAAACCCAATACACAAATTCTGAACAATATTTTATACAATAAAGTAGTTTTGGAATTGCCTTAGCTTTAGTTATAACTGAATTAGAATCATCTGTTCATGTCCATTCTGTTTATAAAGCTGTCATTGCTTGAAAGCAAATATGATTTTAAAAATATTCTATGCAACCCAGACACTGATGCACCCAACATTGAAAAAAGTGGCTGCTGACGTAGAATATTCCCATGTTCTGAGAGGACAAAAGTCTTTCCTCTCTACTGATATTGCCAGACCTGGTTGCAAATGTAGATAGGGTTCTTGGAAAGAAATGTACACAACCAGATTTGGGCAGGAGTTTTCAGTTCTGTCCCAAGAGCAGAATTCAGGTGAACGTCCATGGAAGCAAACAGCCAGGGATCCAGCTCCCTTCTCTGCTGCCAGAGAGGTGCTCTGTTCAACATGCAGCCAGCTAAGATGCCACACATCTCCATGTTCTACCCAGGGTTCTTCTCTCCTGACACCTGCTCACCCTTCACCATAAGCCACATAGGAGAAAGATCCTACAGATCTTGAATAGGTCAACTGAACTGTGTTTGTCAGTTGTTCTGATGGGAGAGTTAATGGCAGACAGGTTGAAATGATTTTGTTCCTGATGCAGAAATCTCACTGACGTGGAAAGAAATTCACTTGGCTATATTAGAAAAGTTTTTAAAAACACTGGGAAATGGAAGGAGAGATGATACAAGTGCCTTAAAGTAAATTCAAAGAAGGACTTACTTTAAAAGACCACAAGGTAGGAAAGGTGATTTTGGCACCTTGCGGCAGAGTATTAGCCATATGTAGAACACAGCAAGGCAGATGCTTATGAAAGAGAGTCTCAGGTTCCTACAATACCTTTCTTGATCCTGGCTATGAACAGTGAGCTTGTTGTTATTAAGATGCTTGAGATCCCACTCTACCACTAATAGCTGTGTGACCTAAGGTAAGGCACACACCCTCTCTGGGACTCGTGGGGAAAGTTGAGGATTGGACTAGATGACATCTAGATTCCTTCTTTTGTGGATATGCCATCAAATTCTGGGCCCCTGTAGGGAAGCAAATAGGAAACGGTGTTTAGAGAAATTACATTTACTCAATTTAATATATGCAAAATGCTAAGAAAATGCCTGGCACCCAGTAATTCTATAGAAGTATTAGCAATTATTATTATACTAGATGATAAGGCTGATGAGGATGGATCCATGCACTACAAACACATTTTTACCTCCACATCTGTAATTCAAATGTCTTGCAAAAACTTTGATAGGAGTGCAATGACCTATGGCTGTTGAAAGTTATGAATAACTATAATTCATGGAAGGAGAATTTGCAAAGCAAACAATCACCATGACAAAATATACGAATGTTTTCTTTGAAAATCTAGCTTTCTTATTTGGTCGTGGAATGGATTAGGCTGATTTGGGAAGTAGTGAGTTTCCCTTCACTGGATTCAGGGACGTAGATGTCAGGTGGCCAGATGGACTGCACTGACTTTGAAGAAACTTTCTGCCAAAATCTCTATAATTCCAAAGTGAATCCCAGAATCACAAAGTGTCTCAATGCCTGTGGGCAGTAGAGGGTGGCAGAGGCTGGACTTCAGCCAGATTACTTAGTCCTGTAATAAGAGCATAATATCAGTGCCATAATATCAGCCTGGAACATTTTGCACCTTAAATAGTGAAGCTGTGCCTTCTAAGCCTTTAGTAGAAAGGTGATTGATAGAGTGCATTACTGAGTAGTATCCTGGGTCATTCTCTCTTTTCAGTGCTGAGAGTAAGAATTAAAAGAAGTAAGGAATAACAGAGCCACACGATAAGAGAAGAGTCAGAACCAGAGCTCTGGGTTTTTTCTAGTTTTTCCTCCCTGTGAAGAGATGGTATCCTCTTGGGCTGAAGATGTAGACCTGAATATGAGTAGAGGCTCATATGCGGTGTTAGAGCAAAATAAATGGCAAGTAAAACAGAAAACGAAATAAATAATCAGAAAACAGAAGGGCAAAGGACAGCAGAGAGTTGGAGAGGCAGAGGGAGAGAAAATCAGGAAACGAAGGGACTTTTCTAAAAAAAAAGTTTATACTTTGAATGAAAGAGAGAAGTAGAGAAACAACATTTAAAAAGAAAAGGGATGGCAGAGAAAGAAAGTGGTAACATATTGTACATGAGTACTACAAAAGCTAGGTAGAAAAGAGTAATTAGGGTTGAAAAAAAGTCTATTATAATTTAACCTAGTTATCTGATGAGAATATCTACAGGTGCCTCTTTGCAAAAGATAGTCTCAGCCAGAGGCCTCAGGATCTGGGAAGAGACCTCCTGTCAACTCCCCAAGAATTTCAGCCTGTCTAACATAGCATAGATCAGTTATTAACACTGGAATTAGAAGCAAAGCTTCTGTTGAACCCCCTTAGAACCTGTAACCTACCTTTCCTTGGAGGGCTCCCTTCCTTCCTGCCATCACTTCTCTCTGTCCCCTTCTTGACTTCACTGTTACTTAATTGACTGTGGGGTGCTTGGTCTGGAGAGCCTTCAGAAATGCCTTCCAACCCTCCAGGCAGACAGTTCTCTACTTCTGCTTTCATATTCCTTTCTTCTTTCTTTCTATGATGGCTCTTTTATTGGGATCTGAGGTTCGGGGAGTAATCTAAGGATATGCAATGGGAGCAGGGATGACTCACATGACAGCTCAACTGTGTTGCTGTGGCTCAACTGTCTCTTTTTCTGGTGCAAAAAAAAACCTGGAAGAGTTGGTTCTAGGTCCACAGAGAGGTTGCTTGCTATCAGGTATTAGTCATCATTGGAAGCAGAAGCCATGTTACAAAATGGCTGAATGTTATTTTATAAACAGTCATGATAGTGAACTAAATAATTTAATGAGTACTAAAGATAAAACCATAGATCCCTCCCTTGAGGGGCTAATAAACCAAAAGTGGTAGCCCTAGACCCCTGCAGTTCAATAATAATCATCACTGCCTGGTACTGAGCACCGAGGTGCTTAGGTACTGGGTACAATGCTGAGCATGTGACAGTCATCAAGTTATTTAATCCTCATAACATCCCAGGAGACAGGTTGTCAACTGTTGTTGTCATCCCCACTTTACAGATGAGAAAATGGAAGCCTAAAGTTTAAATAATTTACCAAGATCACTCAGCCTGAGACAGACTGGGACTCAAACATGCTTGGAGGCACCTTATTAGACTGCCTTCACCCATCCCCTTTCTACATCAGCCAGAGTCCATGTAATGACTCAAGACTGACTGCAGGAGGAGTGAAGTCCCCAGATTCATCTCATTCCATTTCAACACTCATTTTGAGGATTCATGCTTGGGAGCCGCTCCCATGAGCCCTTCCTCACTGTGTTACCTGTGATCCAACCTGCTTTAACCTGTCTGTTCTTCTACCCACCTGAACCTGCAGATGCCCACACTGAGGAATCCTTGGCCCTGTGTTCTTCCTTCTCTTCCCCGCTTTCCACCAATTCATCCAGAACCCTAACCACATCAAGCCTTCCCAGCAATGGTGGTGTTACCCCCAACTAACTGCACATACCTGGGACCTTTGGGGTTCCTACACGTGCTGATTGTCTCCTTCCTAAATCAAGTGAATGAGTGAAGAAGCATAAACCTCCTTCAAGACATGAAGTCCTGCTCTCGGGAAGGCTCTCTGCACCTCCTCTCCAAGGTGTAGTGTCTTCTTTTCAAGTACTTTCTGCCCATAGCAACAGTCCAATAAAAACCTTCACTTGGACTCGGTGCTAATTTGGAATTTAAAGTGACTAGTTTTGAGAGATAATGCAAAGTATGCATGCAACCAGGATATTGGAATAGAATAGGACAGGAATGTTTTCACATAATGGTTACTAATATAGTTATTAAAAATCGTATTATATTATCAGTTTTCACTGTCTCTAATAATACTTTTTAACCCAGTTTGAGGTTTCCAATTATCTGAAAATAATAATGTTAAAATTTATAATTCAGAGTTTTTTTAGATCAACTTTCCCATTCCTCCAGTCCCACCACCCTGCCTTCCCACTCCCTCCAGGCATCCAGAATGGTACAATCTATATGAATAGGGCTGACTGTCTACATGAATTAATCTGTTAGCCTCTGGTACAAGTGCTTTTTCTGTCTCTCAAATGCAAATCATTTCCTCTCCTTTTACTAACATGGGCATTCATGCATTCAGTTCAAACAGTTGTTTACTTAGGGCTGTCCTGGCCTCCACAAATGCACAGTATGGTAACGGTGCAAGACAGTATGAGAACAGGTGCTCACATGAGGGTCACAGCAGTGGGGAGATGGAAAGAACCTGGGCCTTGACCACAGCAGACCTGGGTTCAAAGGCTGCCTTATCTGTGAAATTGGAGTATCCACACCCAGCTCATAGTGTCATTGATAACAGAACACTTTGGGAGGGGTTGTTGAATGCTGTGTGCATTTACCTCGTCAATCTTCCCTGAAACCCTACATAGGAGGGAAATGGGACTTGGTGGGGTGGAAAGATTTACCCAGCCTGAGGTCTCCCAGCTAGTTAGTGATGGGCATTGCTGGAATTTGAACACATTCTTAACTCTGAAACCACACAACACAGATGGGATTCGAACCCAGCCAAAATTCAGATTGGGACTTGAACCCGTGAGCTGAGACTCGAACCCACTCACTGTCTTTTAATCGAAATTGAACACCTGGTCTCAGGACTTACTGAAGCTCAGGTTCTTTATGTCTCAGCACAGAAGGAATTCAGCAAGAGGCAAAGTGATAGGTAGATTTATTGAGAGAGATGCACGGCACACTCCATAGACAGAATTTGGTCCGTCTCAAAAGGCTTGAGAGTGGCCCCAGAATTTGGGGTGGTTAGTTTTTATGGACTGGGTAATTTCGTAGGCTAATGAGTGAGAAGATTATTCCAACTATTTTGGAGAGGGGTTGGGGATTTCCAGGAATTGGGTCACTGCCCCCTTTTGGCCTTTTATGGTCAGCCTCAGAACAGTCACGGAGCCTGTGGGCATGTCATTTATCATATGCTAATGTATTACAATTTATCTTACATTCGTAGTAAATGTTCCTTTACTTTTGAAAAGTGCTATCCTTGTTTCTGCTCAAAAAAGGGAAACAGGGTGGCTTCCCTGGTGGCGCAGTGGTTGAGAGTCCGCCTGCTGATGCAGGGGACGTGGGTTCGTGCCCCGGTCCGGGAAGATCCCACATGCCACGGAGCGGCTGGGCCCATGAGCCATGGCCACTGAGCCTGCACGTCCGGAACCTGTGCTCCGCAATGGGAGAGGCCACAGCAGTGAGAGGCCCGTGTACCACAAAAAAAAATAATAAAATAAAAGGGAAGCAGGAGATTTGCCTTTACCCAGGTTGGCTCAAGGAGAGGATCGATGTGCCCTTTGGGTTAGGTGTGGTGATGGCTTCTGGAGAAGTGGGGGAACCGGGAGGAACTGGACAGATGGAAAGGGAGACAGTGGGAGGCAAGTCAGAAAGCTGTGATGACTCATCTCTCACTGCAGGGATTCCACCACCAGTTCTTCCCAGCCGGCTTTTTCAATCCCCATTTCAGGTGTGGAAATATCCTAATGCCTGGAGTAGAGGGAAAAGACTGGAGGGGAAGCAGTGTAGTATAGAAAGAACGACATTACAAAGCTTTAGAGCCAAGGACACTAACTATGAGCTTTGAACAAGTTACTTAACATCTCTGGATGTCCCTGTGTATAATGGTGGTGATATACAGACCTCAGGGAAGCTGGGACAACCCAGTGAAATCTTGTCCGTAAAGGACCGGGCAGAGGAGGTGACTGTTGAGCACCTGGGGAAAGATGCGACACTCAGACTGCAGCCCCAGTTAGTGACAGAATTTGGCTTTTGCTGAATCCTACCCAAAACACAACTGGGCTATGGTCATCCTCCCAAGAAAATGTGTGATTATGGTAACTCTAACGGCCACTAAAGTTAACTAAAGTTACTCCATTTGGGAAAGGAAAAAGGAGCTGCAAAAGAGCTCCATTATCAGGAGGGTAAAAATGAAAAGCAACATTTTAAAGAAAGTTTTTTTTTAATAGATTTATTTATTTATCTTTGGCTGCGTTGGGTCTTCGTTGCTGCTCGCAGGGTTTCTTTAGCTGCAGCGAGCAGGGGCTACTCTTCATTGTGGTGCGGGGGCTTCTCATTGCAGTGGCTTCTCTTGTTGTGGAGCATGGGCTCTAGGCACGTGGGCTTCAGTAGTTGTGGCACGTGGGCTCAGTAGATGTGGCTCACGGGCTCTAGAGCGCAGGCTCAGTAGTTGTGGTGCATGGGCTTAGTTGCTCCGCAGCATGTGGGATCTTCCCAGACCAGGGCTTGAACCCATGTACCCTGCATTGGCAGGTGGATTCTTAACCTCTGTGCCACCAGGAAAGTCCCAGGAACATTTTAGATGAAAAAAACCACAAACATTGTGAATCTAGAGTAGCTCAATAGAAGGTCTAAATTTAACTGTAAAAAAAAAAAAAGTCCAGGTGCCTGAGGTGGGAAAAAAAATATTTTGCTGACTATTCAAGTAAGATGTTTATAATAAAAATACAAATTAAAAAAAAATTATGCTGAAAGTAAGGTTAAGAAAAGGAAATCCCACAAATGATTCTCAACATTTTTTTAATTGTAGTAAAATACACATAAACCACTGTAATCATTTTTAGGTATACAGTTCAGTCCTATTAAGTACACTGACATTGTTGTGCAACCATTACCACCATCCATCTCCAGAACTCTTCATCTTGCAAAACTGAAACTCTGTACCCATTAAACAGTACTCCCCATTTGCCCCACCTCCAGCCCTGGCAACCACTGTTCTGCTTTCTGTCTCTATGAATTTGACTACTTTAGGTACCTCATGTAAGTGTAATTACACCATATATTTCCTCTTGTGACTGACTTATTTCACTTAGCATAACAGATTCTCAACTTTTAAACTATATATGTTCCAAAGTCTTTTGCAAAGTGATGTAAATTTCAATACGGAAGAAGAATGAAGATGGCTCTTCCCAGACCTGGAGGAGGGAGTGGATGCAGGTAGAATGTAGACCCAGTGGAACCCCAAATACAGTTTTGCGGATTAGGGACTTCTGTTCCTTTCTTTTTTTTTTTTTTTAATAAGTTTATTTATTTGGCTGCGCTGGGTCTTCGTTGTGGTGCGCGGGCTTCTCACTGCAGTGGCTTCTCTTGTTTCAGAGCACGGGCTCTAGGCATGCGGGCTTCAGTAGTTGTGGCACACGGGCTCAGTAGTTGTGGCTCATGGGCTCTAGAGCACAGGCTCAGTAGTTGTGGCGCACGGGCTTAGTTGCTCCGCAGCATGTGGAATCTTCTCGGACCAGGGCTCGAACCCATGTCCTCTGCATTGGCAGGCGGATTCTTAACCGCTGTGCCACCAAGGAAGTCCATCTGTCCCTTTTTTGAATGCTTTTGTGTTGCTGCAACATAAGAGTTCAGAGGGGTGTTGGCCTTAGTATTCACAGCATTTCCCTTTGTGTTTTCTGAAGGGTCTATTCCATTATTACCCTCTCCTACGATGTTCACTGTAGCTCATAATAAGCAGGCAGATGGTCAGCTAGACAGTTCATTTTACTTACAGCTTTCCGTGTAGCAGACACAGTCAATAGTTTAAAGTGAATAGTTTTAAAGAGGAAATTGTAGTGGGCAACATAGTCACATCCCATCATCTCTACTCCTTTCTTTCCCAGATTATGAAGCAGCTGTGGAATTTGGATGGGTTGACCCTTCAGCTCTTGGAATGAACTTTGGTTTGAGTGAATCAGTAAAGCCCATCACGCTGGCCATCGTGATTGGTTTGGGAATGAGTCCATGCCATAATTCCAACTAACGAGACATGTTCACTGGAGGTGAACTAGGAAGCACAAAGTCTCAGACATACTATATCAGTCTCAGTATGAAGGCAGTGCTATGGACATCAGAGTCCTTGATGACAGGGTTCAGGCTCTGGATCAACCCATCCAGAGAGGTCATGAGGATGGAGCACCATGATGGGATTAGTGCCCTTATAAGAAAAGATGGCAGAAAGCCTCTCTTGCTCTCTCTACCATGTGAGGACATATGTGATAAGGCAGCTGTTTGTAGCCAGGAAGAGAGCCTCACCAGAACCTAACCGTGGCAGCTCCATGCCTCTGAAATGATTCACAGGCAAGCTGCCTTTGGGGGGCTCTGAGGATGGCATCGTCACCTAAATAAATGAAGATTACAAAGAAGAACAAGGAGGAGAAGGGGAAGGAAAGAAAAGGTGAGAGGCAACATGGTGAAGAGCAGTACTTCTCACTCATTTCCACCAGAACAGCAGAGAACAATGAAAGCACACCATCCAAAGGCCTGGGGGCATGGCCAGAAAAAGTGTGCCAATATCTTTGAAATCTTATATTTTATTGTAAAAAGTCATGCAAATTCTGCATTCTACTTCATAATGTGCCTTTACTCTTTTATATAAAAATGTTTTCCTAAAAGTGCCATTTTATACCAATTTTTTTTGGCCATGACGCGAGGCTTGCGGGATCTTAGTTCCCCAACTAGGGATCGAACCCTTGCCCCCTGCAGTGGAAGCACGGAGTAGCCACTGGACCTCCAGGGAATTCCCTATAGCAAGTCTTTTTTTTTTTTTTTTGGCGGTACGCGGGCCTCTCACTGTTGTGGCCTTTCCTGTTGCGGAGTACAGGCTCCAGACACGCAGGCTCAGCGGCCATGGCTCACAGGCCCAGCCGCTCCGCGGCATGTGGGATCTTCCCAGACCGGGGCACGAACCTGTGTCCCCTGCATCGGCAGGCGAACTCTCAACCACTGTGCCACCAGGGAAGCCCCTATAGCAAGTCTTTGAAATGATCTCTTGGCCCTGCCCTACCTATCCAGGCATGCTTACACCCTAATGTGAGTAGCACAAGTGCATCAAAAAAAGCACTGGATTCAGTTTTAAAATCTGAGTTCCTTTTCCAATTCCATCCCTTCACAGCCATATGACCTTGCAAAATCACTCACCTTCTTTAAGCTTCTCTTTCCTCATGAGTAAAAGGGAAGACGACATCTCTTCGGCCTTTCTCACAGGGCTGTCAAGCTCCAAGGAGATAATGTGAGAGAGACTTGGGAGACCAGGAAACTCTGACCCTACCGCCCTGTAGGGTGGTATCAGTATTATTTCAAGACCATTTTGGAACTTTCCCCAGCCCAGACTAATCCATTCATGGACAAACCTTTCCGATACCTTTTTGTCCGATCCTTGCACTTGTGCTAGGAAGAGGAACACAGGCAAAAAGGATGAGGAGTGGTTATTTATAATCAGCTGTCAAGGGGATGGGGGAGAAGTCGGATCTTATTTTCATGTGACTCTACATCTCTTGGTTCCCCTCATTTCTACATCTTCCATCTTTAATATGGAATCTCAAGCTTTCTTACTCAGAGGAATACTGAGCCTGTATCCCCTATCCTTGCCTTATGAACAAATCACCTAAGATTCAGGGTAGAGCAGGAAAGACAAGCTGGTTTCATCTTCAGCACCAGCTCTGAAGCCTTATGAACAAATCACCTAAGATTCAGGGTAGAGCAGGAAAGACAAGCTGGTTTCATCTTCAGCACCAGCTCTGACCCATTGGTTGCTTGGAACACTGTGTTAAGAAAACCACTCAGTGGGAATGGTTGCAGAGGTCAATTAGAGATGTCTGCCACAGGCACAGAAAATGAGAACAGCAGCACATGTGCCATCACTGGCCACCCCTGGTTTAGAGGCTTAAGATGAGTCAACTCTAAAAAATGCAGCAAATATTAAAAGCTGGCAGGTTTTCAGAAAAATCTCAAATGTGAGGATTTTCATCCTCTGGGACATTTACAAAGTCAGTAATATTGGCTTATGTCTTATTTGTAATAATATGAAGGGCCAACTCCTTATCTGTGATAGGATTAAATAGGTTAACTAAATGGCAAGTTTCCTTTTGGATAGAATAGCATCAACTCCATTCTCTAACCCAGGGTGTATTATGCTAGTCACTACATTTGTTGAAATCACAGAAAATTTGGGGATGTTATTGGTCAACCTGACAGTCCAGCATTGAACCCATGAGCAATTGTGGACATAAATACAGACGGAAAACCGAGATAAGTGACTGACTGCAGGGAATAATACTAAAAAATACCCCAAAACAAAAAACAAAAACAGAGTCATGGTGATTAAGGGTGTCGGGAATCACTGTTCTAATGAAATCTGGTGTCAATCTTAATGCAGCTGCTTCAAATCCTACCCCATATTTCTGAGAACTCTAGGGGTTTCAGATTTGGATGAACACTCCAAGAGTTTATTTCAAAATACTGTTTCTATTTTAGCATGTGTTACTTGAGACTTTTAAAAAATAACAAACAGCTTCCATTAAGTAAAGTATCTTTTTTGTTGTAGAATTCTAAGGGGTTTAGCACTGTGTACATGCACAGCATTTAAGCTTTTAGGAATTTATTTTACCACTTTGGTGCTTTCAGTTTGCTTGAAAGCAGGCCCTTTTGGGTAAAAGGCTCTGTTGGGCTTTAAAAGCTGTCAATTTGCCTTTATCTGCTCTTCAGGCAACTAGACTTCCTGGCTGAGTAGAGAATGTTTGGTTAGTTTTGGTCATGTCTTATACTGCAAGAAGCTACACACAATAATAAGAGATGCAGTAATTAAATATTTTTGGAATTTCTTACTTTATTTTTCTGGGTTACTTTGGGGCCCACTGTTTTCAGCTTCCTTTGCAAATGAATTTTTGCATTTTAAGTAATTAGCCATTGAGGAAGGGACAGTGGGATGGGTCACACTTCAGAGAAAGCCAGGCGTGGAGAGTGACATGCTGGCGTTGGGTGTCTGTAGGGGAGATGAGCACAGAGAAGACACAGCCCCTCCTGTGTCTCTCCTCAAAGCAATGGGGAGGTGGTTTTAGTAAGAAGGGGTCTTTCTGGTGGTACTTTCCTGCTCCACACTTCCTTATCCTCATTCTCTTAAATGTTTCCTCCCTCTTTGCCTCCCTTTCTCCTTTCCTTTCCCCTTTATGTTTCTTTACTATCCCCCTGTTTTTCTAATTTCCCTCTGTTCTCCTACTTTTTCTCGTCTCCTTCTTTCTCTCTTCCCCATCCCTTCATTTTTGTCCTAACTGCCATCCTCTGCTTTCTGTGAAGAAGTCTGTGGCATCAGACTTCAATTCCTAAAGTGTATTCCACCAAGCTCCAGGTCCATGAGATGCTTTGTGGAAAATAAAAAAAGATGAGGTGGGGGGTAGGAGGTAAAGCTGGATCTGTGGTTACATTGCATACCATGTCTCCCCCTTGGAGCTTCAGCACCCCCAGTAGTATTTTATACATTCGGAGAAATCCTGCTGTGAAGAAACTGGTCTAACCTGGCTTATCCCACTGCTCCCCAAGCCTCCTTGACCTCAGTGTCTTTTCCCTTCAAATAAATGAATCTCATTGAGAATACATTTGGGGAACCCCTGTGGGAGAGCCTCTCCTCTTGGCTCACCTTGGAGCTTCAGAGCATTGACTTCCTCCAGTTGTACCTGATGTCAAGGCATCTTCTCGCTTGTCTGAGCCTTTCTGAAGGCCACCACAGCCAAGGGCTCCTCTTCTGTCTCTTCCCTTCACTGCCCAACATGGCAAAAGACATGCTGCCAAAAAGATTCAGACATGCAAAACTTCTATATTGCTCACCTCTCATGTTAAATGTTTAAGGTTGGTTGGTGGTTCTTTTTTCTTTTCTTTTCTTTCTTTCTTTTATTTGCCTAACAAATTGTCAAAGATTGTTTTTGAAGAATAATATGCAGCATGGCAGAGGTTCAAGCAGGGGAACATTTTGATTCCCTGCTGGTGGCAATGTAAATTGGTATAATCATTCTAGAGGGCTATTTGACAATATGTAGCCAAAGTCTTAGAATTCTACTTTTGGGACTTTATCCTAAGAAAATAATTAAGGATGTATGCAAAGATTTAGCTACAAGGATTTTTTTTCCCCCTGGAGTGTTGTTTATAATAGAAAAAACTTGGAAACAACCTTAATATCCAAGAGTGGGAGGGTGGTTGAGCGTACTGTGGCATGTTCACGTGATGGGGTATTATGTAGTCCTTACAAGTAGAGTTTTAGGAGAGTATTTTACTGACATAAAGTAGATGCCCAAGATCAATTCTGTGTTAAAAAAATACATGTGTACAATGTACATTTTTATAAAATCAACATTCATTGACTGTTATACATACATATAAATATGTAAAAGCAAGAACAGTCACCAAAATTTAGCAGTAATTGTCTCTTACTGGGTAGTAGGATTTCAGCAGCTTCTTGTTCATCTCTGCTTTCTGACTTTTATATAAAGAGCATGTGCCTTTTGTACAGTGAAAAGAATAGATAAGTTAGAAAAATTAGCAAGAGTGGTTGATGATCCCATACAAGTTTTGTTAGCATTTGAACTCCCAGCTTACTCCAAATAGGGTCCTGTCATCACCAACTGGGACTTTTCTGTCTCCTGGGGGTAAGTACTCCATGAGGAAGGTCAAAGAGAATGTCAACCTTCCTTCTGCTATCTGAGGAAATCTGGATACAAGAGCCAGTTTCTAATGTTGTGATGCTGCAATTTACTGGGGGGAAAAAAGAAGATCAACACACCCCACCATCTATTTATTTAATATTAAAAATAATATTTCACTGAGTTTGGCTGGCGTCAACTCGAGCAGTTACTCATACAGGAATTCAAACAAAAGCAGCACTGGCCCTGGGCCAGTGGGCTGGTGCTGGGTGGTCCATGTCCATCCTTAGCTCAGAGTAGCTCCTAGGCTGCTTTCAGACCTGCTTCGGGTTGAGAAGATGATGTATTCATTTATTTATTAGAAATGTTTTAACAGGAAATACTAATAGTTTGCATTTAGGGAGAACTGCCCTGGAGACAGCTGGAAGAACCCAGCAGACGTGGCTGGGGAGGAGATTGCTACTTTCATTCTTGGAGTCATATCAGGGCCTGTTGTAAAAGTCTACACTGGGGCCCCACGCACCAAGTTTGCCCAAAAGATGCTGGTTGCTTTGCTTCAGGACAGAAGCAGAAGGAGCAGGGCCGTTCTTTCAGCTGCCCTGTTTCCCTTCTCTCTTGCCATTTGTTTCTTAGGAACCTGAAGGTGTGTTTTCAATGTGGCCATGAACACAGATGTTGGCTCTGCCAGGAATGAACAGGTCCTGTGTACACGAACGTTCAGGTGGGAGTGTGTGAGCCAAGGTGTAAGCAAGCACATGTGTAACTCGAACCCACTTTTAGTGTGACTGTGAGCTGGTGGAGTTATGTGTGAGTTCAGGGGTTACATGTGCACATCTTTTCAGTGTATCAGGATGAGTGAAAGACAAGTGTTTGCAGAGGATTTCAGGCGTGTCCTCAAGCTTCAGAGTGCATTCCAATGTTGGATCATATTCATGGGTATGGGCTTGTGGAGCCCAGAGAAAAAATGAAAGACAGGGGTAGGACAAATCAAGCCCGAATGTTTATGTATGAGAGGAACATGAGCAGGTTTGTGTATCTTTAAAAATCCTCTTCCAGCTGTTTTGGAAGACTGTAGGACTTCATTCGTTGGGGGAGGGCGTGATTACAGTGCCGTGGGGAATGGGGTCCAATGTCTAACCCAGTCTGGCACGACAACAGGGCTGTTCCTGTGTTTCCAGATAACAATAGAGGTGAGGCCTAACCCTGGAAACCAGTCAAGATTCCCAAAGATAAACCCTCGGGCAGCAAGAACACTGTCAATGAAAAGAAACTGACCTTTCGCCTTCTGGAGTCACAGAATTCCCACAAATGCTGTGTCCTCATCCGCTCTGGCAGGCTCGCCACCACAGCCCAGACTTCGACGCCAATTCATAAACAGCACAGAGCGGGCTGTGCTGGAAGAAGTCAGAGCTTCTCCACCTCCAGCACCTCAAAATACAGGCTCCCCGCCACCCCATTTTCTTCTAGAGGTTAACCTTCTCCCCAGGCTCACAAAGTTATGAGACAGCCTTTAAGGGGTTTTCCTCTGACAGTGTGGTTTAGTCTGCTGCTGCTGAAGAGACCTCAGGTGAGACTTCAGCCTTTCAGAAATGTGTTCTAAAATCTGAATGGAGAGCCTTTGGAAGGACTGAACAGCCTTGGGAGTCTCAGGGCAAGGGGAGTGGATGACTTGGGCTGGGGTGGGGAGGAGTGGGTGAGAGAGGATGAGGGAGAGGAGTCTGTGTCTAAGACCGTGAGAGGTAAGTACAAGGTTGGAAATTCATTAAATTTCTCGTTTAAGGTCACACAATTAATCTCTTTGAGCCCCAGGTTCCTCATGTTAGAGTTTCTGGTTTTTAAATCCAATAAACTAGGACTTTATTCCTTAACAACTGCTTTCTCCCACCACCACAAAAACCATTAAGTATCATCACATAAACCACTAGAACAATGGTTTTCAACCTTGGTTGCACATGGAATTGCTGGAGAAGGTGTCGACAATGTTAATGCATGAATTCCACCTCCAGAGATTCTGATGGAATTCATCTGGGTAAGGCCTGGACACCAGGACCACTCTCTCCTTTCTTGAATCCTCTTGTCAACTCTTATCCTGAAATGTAGGTATTTTCTAAAGTTCTGTCCTTAACTCTCATCTTTCTCTATATTTTCTCTATATTTCTCTTCTCGTTCGTTCCCACATCTTGAACTATCATTTCTTCGAGGATCATGTCCAAATCCATGTAATTCCTGATCTATTTATCCAGCTTTCTTTTGCCCACCTACTTCTGGAATGATGCTGTGTCTCCAACACATGCTCTGTTCCAAACTCAACATCTTGAGTTCTGTTCTTTGGTTTCCCTATTTGTGTAATGATACATACCCCCATTAGCCTATCACCAAGACTTGAAGTGTTAGTGTTATCTTTGTTGATTTAAAAAATGTATTAACATGAGTATTGGTACATAACCTCTCTGCCACAACATAAACTTCTCTACCACCCACCATGAAGAGAATATTGTCTTTGATAGCTTTGCTAAGCCTGCCCTCTAAGTAGAGTTCTGCCTTTTCCAGGATGGTCCCTAGGCTTTGTGATTCAAAATAAGGAGAATGGATAAACAGAGGCAAGACTGAAGAGGCAGAAGGAAAGGAGGAGATGAACAAAAGACAGAACAGAAGAAATGGAAAGTGAGGGGTTAAGACAGTGAGGAGCTCCAGAGCTGATGAAATGTAAGAATCAGGTGAGGAAAGTGAAGTTTAAGAATTGTTCCTAAAATTTATGCTTTTTAGTGTTCTTAGAAAATGGCAAGAAAAATTAGAATTTGTTTTAAAATAGTTCTGGCTGCTAGACTGTTTTTCAGTTCAGCATTGCTTTGAGACTGAGCCTTGTGATGTCCAGCTTATATCTGGGTTGTACATGATACCTCCTTCCTCATTTGCCACATCTAAACAGTTGCCAAACCCTGTAATTTTTTTCCCTTCCTGCCTTATCATTACTGCCCAACAACACCATACATGCCAGCTCGACTTCCTCACACCTGCAACTTTTTTCTTTCTTTGAACTTTGGCTCATTCTGTTTCCTACACCCAGAATCACTGCCTATATCCATCATAAGTTCTTTCTATATTTCAAAACCCAGCTCAGATTCCACCTTCTCAAGGAGACCTTCCCTGTTGGCGCTTTACACATTCTACATTCCTTCCTGCCCTTGCACATGCAATTTTCCAAAACAACAGTAATAATAATGATGGGAGTTCCCTGGTGATCTAGTGGTTAGGATTAGGCACTGTCACTGGCATGGCCCGGGTTCAATCCCTGGTCAGGGAACTGAAATCCCACAAGCTGCGTGGTGGCCAAAATATGGAAAAAAAAAAAAATGATGGTGGAACCAACGACTAATATTTAGATTGAGCTCATTGTGTCCAGGCACTATTATAAGTGCTTTGCACATATTATTTCATTTAATTCTTGCAACAGCCCTGTAAGGTAGTGCTGTGGGAACTAAGGAAGGGTAAAGCGATTTCCCCAAGGTACACGGCTATAATTGTCACCAATAGGATTTGAATCCAGGCCTCAGAATCTGTGTTATTTCTAGAGTGTACTTACATTTTAATACTTCAATACATGACTGAATATATCCCTGTCATTCCTCTATGTCTACAGGCAGTTTTCATTTGTTACTGCTTCACATTTTGCACCTCCCCCTATTCAACACTCTCAAATAAATGCTTGTGCTTCAACTATCGTCCCATAGTCACTTAACAATTCCCACTGCTATCCAAATAGAAGACATCAGCATGTGCATGATCAGGATTTTGACTTACAGAGGTTCACTTTAGGTTGAAGTCTTCAGGGACACTTAATCTAAGAGCAGGGAGCATATGTTTATAAATGTTACCTTTGAGTTTCATCTTCTTCCTCATAATGTCTTTGACATGTCAGCTGTAAAGCAAACCACAGAATGTCCATACTTGAGTGAGGCGAAGATTTAATGCTGCTGCTCTAGTTCAAGTGGCTGTACCTAGAACTACAGTTGTGTTTTGCCAATCATTGTGAAATACACACACAGTGATTTAATACAGCTTGGTTTATATTCAGATGCAGCTCTGTTCTAACATCTTGGAGTGAGCAGTGAGGTTGCTTTTAAAGCAAAGGGCAATTCACTTAGGAACAGTTTTCAGGTGAAGAAAACTATAGTTTTAGTTGAGAAATACATAAGCCAATTATTTTTAATTCTATAAAATATATAAATACTTTTCAGGATAAAAGCATGCTTTAAATTTTAAATGCAAACTATTGGCCATGATTAAGGGCGGATTTACTCTCCCACATGAAACAACCCCCAAAATTGACAGAATATCTGAAACAGTTGTTTGAAAGGCACTGAATATCAGGCAAAGAAGGATAGTGATCCCTGAGAGATGTGAAACAAATGAAGTAAAGCACTATAATTGCCCCAGATTACTGCCTTGAGAGAGTTTCCAGGCCATAGCACAGAGAGGGTGCCCGGGCAGAGCCAGGCAAACTCAATGAGTTGAGAAAACAAAGCTGAGAGTCTGAGGAGACTAAGACTGCTGGAGTTCTTAGGAGAGAACTGCACAGAAACAGGAAGTTCTAGAGGTTTGCAGAAGGTTCTCATTTGAGTATTCAGCTGAGGGCTGATCAGCACATACATATAAATAAACTCTCTGAGGCCAGAGAATCATCTAAAAAGGTTAGAGGTAATGGACTGGCACTCACATAGGGCTAAGAAGAGTGTCTGTTCTCACCAGCCAGACTTGAAAACTTCAAGATTCATGGGTGGGGGGATAAGAGTACACAGAAGGATACCGCTCTGTAGTAAAGACTAATTAGTCCTAGGCTGAACACTGCCCCAGTCCTACATAACAAATCTTAAAAACAAGACCCTAAAGCATTAAGCTCTTCCCAAGTGATTTAACCAAATCCTAGAACAAAGCTCCAGAATATTTATAGAAATATGGAAAGGACAATGTGGTCTGGACTACTAGGACTAATGAGTTTAGCAAGGTTGCATGATACCAGATCAATACGCAAAAATTAATGGTATTTCCACATACTGGCAATGAGCAATCAGAAATTAAAATTTAAATAAACAATACTATTTACAAGAGTATTAAAAGATATAAAATGCTTAGGTATAAATCTGACAACTGGTATGAAAGAACTATACTCTGCAAACTACAAAGCGATGTTGAGAGATATTAAAGACATAGATTGTGTTTTCAACAAATGATGATGAAAAAATTGGAGATCTGTATACGAAAAATGGACCATAGCTTTAAATGTAAGACCTAAAACTATAAAATTTATAGAAGAAAACATAGGAGAAAACCTTTGTGACCCTGGGTTAGGTAAAGATTTCTTAGATACAACCCCAAAAGCACATTCTATAAAAAACCAAATTGGTAAATTGGACTTTATCAAAATTTAAAACTTCTGCTCTTTGAAAGACGCTACTAAGAGAATGAAAAGACAATGATAATTGAAAGGAAATATTTGCAAATCATGTATATAATAAAAGTCTTATATCCAAAATAAAGAACTCTCAAAACTTAGTAATAAGAAAAAACCCAATAATAAACAATTAACCCGTCCAATAAGAAAATGGCAAAAGATCTGGACACTTCACCACAAGGACATGTAGATGACAAATAAGCACATGAAAAGATGCTCAACTTCATTAGACATGAAGGAAATGCAAATTAAAACCACAATGAAATACTACCATGTATCTATTAGAATAGTTAAAATTCAAACACAGATGATACCAAGGGTTGGTGAAAATGTGGAGGAACTAGAACTTTTGTCCACTGTTGGTGGGAATGTAAAATGGTCCAACCACTTTGGAAAATAGTTTGGTAATTTCTTTAAAATTAAAACATAACTCTCGCATGATCCAGCAATTTTGCTCCTAGATATTTACCCCAAATAAATGAAAGCATATGTCCATACAAAGACTTGTACGTGAATGGTCATAGCAGGCTTATTTGTAATAACCAAAGGTGTGGTCCCCAGACCAGCACTATCAACATCACCTGGGATGATGTTGATTGTTAGAAATGTAAATTCTCATACCCCACCCCAGACCTACTGAATGAGGGGGTTTATGGGTTTACTATTTTCCATTTGGACTGGAAATTGTCCCAGCAATATGAGATTATCAAACCCTTTAGGTCATTCTGATGCAAACTAAAGCGTGATAACCACAAGCCCCCCGACTCCACCCCATCCCTTACCCCAGATGATGCTGGTACCCCAACCACACTTTGGGAACACCTACTTCAGAACAATGCTTCTTAAACTTCAGTGTGCATATAAATCCCCTGGAGATCTTGTGCAAATACCAATTCTGATTCATAGGTCTGGGAGGGTGGGGTCTAGAGAATCTGCATTTCTAATAAGCTCCCAGGTAATACTGATTCTGCTGGCCCTGGGATTTCTGGTAAAGATTATCCTTGGAAATGCCCTAATTTCTTAAAAGCAGAGCTCATTTGGCTACCTCAGTTCTTCTCCTATAGAGAACCCACTGAGTGTTAGGATAGACTCCAGGCTTCTTTATTCTCTTCTGCTCTAGTACCTACCCAGTTTTGGAAGAGAACTAAAACCCTTCCCTTTCCAGCAGAAAGGGGCTCTCTTCTGGAATGTTCTCTTGGCTGCCTTAGATTCTGACATTCCCTTAGAGCCTAGACCAGAGGTTCCCAGTATTAATTCACCTATGAAGCTTTTTAAAAATACCGATGCCTGGACCCAGGAGATTCTGTTTGGATTGGTCTGGTGTGGAGCCTAGGCAGCAGTATTTTTAATGCTCCCCGGGTGATCTTACTGTGAGCCAGAACTTAGAATCACTAACTAGCTGATTAGCTTACATGTACCCCCAGACTGCCCCCTTTTATATTCATTCAACAAGTATTGATAAACCATCCTCTACTTCCCTCCCAGGCTCTGAGCTACTGTGCTGGGGATACCAAGATGAGTAGGCCATGGTCCCTGCCTTCAGGGAGTTAAAGTCTGGTGGGAGAGACAGAGAAGTCTACACAATTTTCATACCTATGATAACTGCTACAACAGAGATATCTCATTCGGTAGATATTTATTAACAATTTACAAGTTTTAGGCACTAGGAGTGTTACAGTGAGCTAGACAGACACAATCTCTACCTTAATGGAGCTCATGTCCAATGGGAGCCCCAAGTTACAAGGGACACAGAAGAGGGGGCCCTAATTCAAACTGAGAATCATCAGTAAAAGACTCCCGAAGGTTCTGAAGCTTCCACCGAATCTTTTTTTTTTTTTTTTTTTTTTGTCTGTGTTGGGTCTTCGTTGCTGTGCATGAGCTTTCTCTAGTTGCGGTGAGCGGGGGCTACTCTTTGTTGCAGTGCGCGGGCTTCTCATTGTTGTGGCTTCTCATTGCGGAGCACGGGCTCTAGGCGCGCAGGCTTCAGTAGTTGTGGCTCGTGGGCTCTAGAGCGCAGGCTCAGTAGTTGTGGTGCACGGGCTTAGTTGCTCCACGGCATGTGGGATCTTCCCGGACCAGGGCTCGAACCCGTGTCCCCTGCATTGGCAGGCAGATTCTTAACCACTGCGCCACCAGGGAAGCCCCTCCACTGCATCTTAAAACCTCATATCATCCAGGCCCAAGAAGAGGGGAGAGTACTCCTGGCAGAAAAGACAGCATGGGCAAAGGCCCAGAGGTATGAAAGAGCGTGGCACATTCAGAGAACTGGCAATACCACAGCCAAGGGGGCTTCCCAAGAGCCCAACTCTTGGGATTTGTCTAATGGCTTCTCCCCTTCCTCCATCCTCATGCTTAAGGCCGCCTTTCCCCTTCCACTTAATAACACTCTTCAGGGTTCAGACATGCACAGTTGTCTTCCAGCTCATTCTACAAACCCAGAACACCACTATTCTGACACCGTTTATACAGCAGTTTCAGGCGAAAACCTTCTTCGTCTCTTCAGACTGAGACTGCTTCCCAGATGCACCCCGTTTCCTCTTTTCTGCTCCCACCACCAGAAAAGGTCTCCAGGTGGCGCCCTTTCACTCAGTTCTGCTATTGTCAGGCACACCCATTTTCCCACCTAATTTCCTCTCCACTGAATTTCCTCCCTGCAAATCCCAGGGCTGGAACCTTAATCTGAGGAAGAGGATCACAGGAAGCATATTCAATACACAAGCCAGTTAAGTTGTTCAGTTTGCGCCTCTCCCTTAGTTCAAGCAGCAGGGTTCATTCTTAGCTCTCTCCTCGCTTCAGCTTCCGTTGCAGCACATTGTGCTCCTACCCAAGACTTCCCCAACTCCACCCACCGTAAGTTGGATGGTCCCCACTCCTCGGTGAAGTTTTTCTTTTCACACAGACAATGCGTTCTCAAAGAATTGTTCCCCGGATGATTTGGCATCTGGGCACGGATGAGGGTACATTTTTTTTTTTTTTTTTTTAATTTTTGCTGTACGCGGGCCTCTCACTGTTGTGGCCTCTCCTGTTGTGGAGCACAGGCTCCGGACACACAGGCTCAGCGGCCATGGCTCACGGGCCCCTCCGCTCTGCGGCATGTGTGATCTTCCCGGACCAGGGCACGAACCCGTGTCCCCTGCATCGGCAGGCGGACTCTCAACCACTGCGCCACCAGGGAAGCCCGAGGGTACATTTTTAATGGGGAAAAAAAAAAGAATCGAGATCCAACATGCCAATCCCTATCCCCTGCTCTTCGCCTAAGAGAGAACCGGAAGGATGTTTCCCTGCCATAGACGCTGCTGTCAAGAAGCAAGCTGCGGAGAATTCCCTGGCGGTCCAGTGGTTAGGACTCCGCGCTTTCACTGCTGAGGGCCCAGGTTCGGGGAACTAAGATCACGCAAGACGTGTAGCGCGGCCGAAGAAAACAGCAAGCTGCTGATCTCCTCATGGAGTAACCTGTTTTAACGACCACAACAATCGTGGCAATTGCTTCCCCTGACCGTTTCCCCTCCCCACCATTTTTCTAGCCATGCTTACTAACACTGAGGCAGGAAAATAAGACCCCAACAGAAAGGTAGTGAGGAATTGTTATCAACATTCCTGAGAGCAAAAGCCAGGCGTAAGTAATCTTGGTAACTCACATAGTACCTAGCACAGTGCCTTATCTATTCCAGGCGGATTACTCTGTAACAGACACAAATAGAGCAAAAATTACGTGATGGATTCCAACCTATTTGGAGAATGGAAGCTGCAGCAGTACAAGGCCAATTCCAGGGTTTACCCTAAAGTCCACAGAGATAGTCACTACTTCCCTATTAATTTCCACTTACTATGTATGGGTTGAGAAGGTGTTTCAATTGCTCTATCAGACGACGTTTATTGAGCATACGCTGCCTACTGGTGCTGTGACCCTGTGACTGGATGAGAATTCTCATAGGGCCAATCAGACCTGAGGACTTAACCTACTAATGACATAAACAACGCTTCTAATGAGCTCTTCCTTAGCATGCTTGTCCACTCGGGAATAACCAAACTGCAGGGCAGCTATGGATTAAAGATAGCTGTCAATTTTTTGCTGCTTCTCCCATTGTTATGTGGAGTCTGAGTCCTCTTTCCTTGAATCTGGCTGGCCTGAGTGACTTGCATGACCAATAGAGTGTGATGGAAGTGAAGGAAGTTCTGGGACTTTCAAGACTACATTATAAGAAGCCTTGCAGGTTCCACCCAGACCTCCTGGAACAACTGGTCTGGAGTAAACCAGCCACTATACAAGAAATCTGATTACCCCGACACCACCCTGCTGTTAGGAAGCTGGAGCTGGGAAAGGGCATATGGAGAGAGATACTTGACCAGCCCAGCTTTACATGAGTGAAGAAACCTTCAGATGACTCTAGACTCAGCTGTCGTCTGATAGTCACTGAATGAAGGACCCCACGTGAGAACCACCCAACTAAGCTTATCAACCCCTAGAAACATCATAGATAATGATTAAGTATTTGTTCTTATATACTACATCAAAAACAAACAACTCTGACTAGGTAAGTTATTATCATTGGGGGAAGCTGGGTGAAGTGTACATAGGAAATCTCTGTAGCATTTTGCAACTACTTATGAATCCTAAATTACTTTTTAAGTTATTAAAACATAAAATACTAGTGCCTTGATCTGGAGAAGATCTATTTTGAAAGAACTCAAGACAGCTGGAGATTTTCCCAGAGCCACGTTCCAGATGCTGACAATGCCAGCGCTGGCTGCAGCCAGCAGGTGTGTGTAACTACAGCCCCAAGTACATTTGCCAGCTTTGAAAGCTCTGGGGAAGGCTCTGACCCACCACCCTCCCAATGCCAGTGACTCAGCCTCAATCCTAATGTTTCAGTCATCACATTCGTGTCTCCTACTGGGGAAACACCCAGCTCTTCCTTCTGTCTAGTGAGGAAAGAGACTGCGTTAGCTCTTCGTTTTTCAAAGTCTGACATAACGATATGAACAGGCATGAAATGTCACCCAGCCAAAGGAGAGAGATTTTCTCTGCTGGCGTTTTTTTTTTTTTTTAAATACCTCTTTTCTTTGGTTCAAAAAAAAATCTCATAACAAACAAGTGAATTCATGTCTTCATTCTGCAGTGCTTTGGTGATATCCCCCCTTCTCTAGCTCTCAGGGAGACCATGCCCCTCACAGAGTCTAATTTTTCTCCACTCTGAACTAGGCACTGTTGGCATATGGAAGTGTGACAGACAAAAGACTATAGTGGGAAAGCTTTGGACTTTAAGGACCTGGGCTGACATCTCAGTTTTGCCATTTGCAATACGGCCTTGGGATAGTTTTTCATTCTCTCTGACGGAACAAGAAAGGTCTCCTTACAAACCTCAGGGACTTGTGAAAATCTCAAGTGAGTGCAGTGCTTTGTCAACCAGTGGGCCAGTGAAGGCTATTATTATCACATACCATTGTGTAGCTGGAGGTCAGAGAAGGAAGAGGGAACTGGGCAGGAGCTGTCAGGGAGGACTTGATGGAGGACATGGGTCTAAAGTGGACCTTGGAGGAAGGAAAGGATTGGGAAAGGCAGAAAAGGCATTCCTCCCAAGAGGAACTGAGGAAGGGATTATATCCTGTGGGGGAGGGATGAAAGTAAGGAAACTTGACCTAACCTGTGAGAATGGTTTTGATTGAGAAACCATATGAAAAATAAGTTTAGGGAGATAAAAGTTCCTCAGATTGTGAAGTACCTAGAAAAATAAAGATGTAGGAAAGGGGAAAGGTACTGGATGAAGGATGCTCACCAACTTCTTACCTGCACTGTACCACAGAGTATATCCCATTCTTCTGAAATATTTATTGCTCTCGTCTATACTGCAAAACCACCATAGTGAACCACGTTGGAGAGTCGAAATTATGACAGTAACGATATAATCAAACAGATTGATGGATGCAATGTGTAGGGACGAGGTTCTGAAATTTATTCTTTATGATCTCAGAAACAAAGTGATGTTTATCCAGTTGGATGTCTTCTAAAAAATGTAACAAAGTGTCTTCCTACTCAGAAGTTTCTAGGAAAGGGAACCCTGTACCTTTCTTTTCTTTCACACACTGATCTACCCCAGGACTAAATCAGCACCCTAAGAAGAAAGGGCAGCATGTGTCCCTACACAGCCCTTCACCAAGATTCCATCCGGCTAGAATCTCCACAGCTCCAGTCTGTGATATTCTCATGGACATCTTGCAACTATTTTTGCATGGGTTATTCCAAGACAGTAAATAAATCTCCTTACAGGGTAAAGACCATGAATCATGAAAGGATCTCATTTTTTTGTAAAGTGGTTCCTAATGTTTCTTTGGCATCTTATTACTTTTGGGGGGCCCCTTTTATTTAACCTAAGCTTCTTTCTCATAAAAAGGAAATAACCTGAAGAACCTGGTTGAATGCTAGAGAAATGCAAGGTATGACAAATGTAAGAGGAAATTCAGACATATTGTGGCTAAAGACCATTTCAAAAGAATCATGTTAAGACCTCAAAAGCTGCTGTCTTGAGGCTTCCCTGGTGGCACAGTGGTTGAGAATCTGCCTGCTAATGCAGGGGACACGGGTTCGAGCCCTGGTCTGGGAGGATCCCACATGCCGCGGAGCAACTAGGCCCGTGAGCCACAACTACTGAGCCTGCGCGTCTGGAGCCTGTGCTCCGTAACGAGAGGCCGCGATAGTGAGAGGCCCACGCACCATGATGACAAGTGGCCCCCGCTTGCCACAACTAGAGAAAGCCCTCACACAGAAACGAAGACCCAACACAGCAAAAATAAATTAATAAACTCCTACCCCCAACATCTTCTTTAAAAAACAAACAAACAAACAAACAAACAAAAAATGCTGTCTCTCCTGTCCTTGCAAGAATAATCCAACAATTTTTTTTTACAAAATTATGGCTAGTCTTTGTATTCAAATTACTACTTGCAAACTACAGAGCCAAAATAAATAAAATGATTTCAAAGTGAGAAAAACTAGTTGATGCCCCAAGACTTGAAGTCTATTATTTTATCTTGTTCTTTTTGTATTCCTGTTACTTAGCACAATAAGTGTTTGTTGAATGAATAAATGAATACAGTGAGTGCGATCTAATGGTAATAGTGAATAATGTATCATGAAAATAAGAAAAAATTATAAACCTCTGGGTCCGACACAAAAAGCAAATGAGAATGATCAGTGAAGAAAACCTGTGTACACAATGTGAGAGAAATCGTCATTACTGAGGACAAATATATATTAACTTCCCACAATGCAAAAATAACTATACCAGCTTCTTAGTCTAGAGAGCAAAATATAGCCATAACTCCTATCCAGAGGGAGCTTACAAATTAATGGAGGAAACAATACACAAACGTATTCCACAGAAATATTTGAAAACAATTATCTACAGACTGGCATGAGAAAGATGGTGTGTCAGCAATTGTGCTGGCAAGTTGGAGACTAGGTGGGGTTACTCAGGCAACATGAAATTCCTTATCCTCAACGACCATTTGTTGAGACTGATTCTCCCTGATCATGCAGAGGGGAAGATGAAGTTAAGGATGAGGTTGAAATTGAGAATGAAGATGAAGTGAAAATGAAGATTGGTAGTGAGGGCGGAGGCTGAGGAGAAGTAGAGACTGAAGCTGAGGTTCAGGAATGACTAGGGCTTGGTCATCTGTACATTCTGGGATATTCTTGTAAACGGGTGGAGAATGGATTTCCTTCCAGTACTTCGAACAAATTCCTCATCTTTTTAGACTCCTAATTTCCTTTTCTGTAAAATGAGACAATAAAGAGTCATCCCCCCACATAATCACAACCCCACACGTTTTCTGTGACCTTGCATGTGGTGATATATATAAAGCACCTCTCACACTGTCTGGCACATAGTAAGTACTCATAAATTGTAGCTGCCTTCCTCATACATTTGTCTGATGCATCTTCTTATAACAGTGCTACAAGTTTTCTATTCTGTCCCTCATCTCGTTGATTGTCCATGGCTCTTGGTCCTTGTTCCACCTCTTCTGCTGATTTGCCATATGACGTTCAGCAAATCTCATATCCTCTCTGAGCCTTGGCTTTTCATCAATGAAATGGGGATACTAATATCCACCCAATACACCTCCCAGTCTGGTTATGAGGATAATGCATGTGAAAGTACAATGAGTTGAGTCAAGTGTCAGCAAATCTAAGGTACTGTTAGTTAGGATTGAGCCCTATATGTATCAGTCCCCTAAATAGTATGTTTATCACTCAGAGGCTGGTGTGAGGCTGGAGAAGGACTGGGTAACTTCAGTGAACTAAATATTGCACAGACCCCCTGGGATGCTTTCACTGGCTCTGTGGTGCTTCTGTGGGGAGATTTGCACATCAAGTGTTTTTCACTGAGCCCCTTAAACGTTAAATTGCATTTACAATTTGAGCAGAGGAAATCAAATGGTCCACAAGTATTTATCAGGTAACCACAGAGACCATTGTACATATTCATGTTATTTTAAAAATGAACGTAAATTCTCACTTCCAGGAGCTTGGAAGTGATTCCAAGTTCATAGGAGAGACAAAGCCGCCAACCGTAAGCGTACGCTTGCATGTGCACACAGACGTCATATTTGGAGACACGGAAAGGGCCAGGCTTATTTGCAGGTTAATAAACTGATTCAAGATCCCAGGAAAATCTCCTGTCAAATACCCCAAGGGGAGGGGGATTAAACCACGATGAACCTAGAATTCAGTTTCTGTCCTCTACCCCCAAGCAAGCTGAGAACAAATAGTGGAGTTGATTTTTTTTTCATGGAATAGGTTTGTGGGGTTTTTTGTCTGTTCTTTTTTTAAGTCCTATTAAGCAATGAATTCATAGAGAATAGGTTCCAGCAGCTCAGGCCCCTCACAAGTGTGCTTCTCTGGGTGGAGCTTTAGTTGAACCCAGGTACCTCTCTCTTTGGCTCCCTTCTTTTTTGATCATTTTCTTTCACACGTTTCAGGAAGCTGCCTTGCCTCTTAAAGTGCTTAATATGTTCAATATGTACATTAATTCTCTTGGAAAGAATCTTGTCCTTAACTTGTTTGTTTACAGCAATGCCAACAGCATGCTGGCTAACACTATAAACTGTTCCAGATTTGCCATGGGGACACTTACGGGGCATTCCTTTTTGAAGTGCCCATTCCCTTGATGTCAACCATACCACCTCTCTTGTAGATCTGCATGTATGTAGCCAAAGGAGTAGCTCCATGTTTTCTAAATGGCCCTGAGAATGTATAATGGGCGCTTCTTCCCTTTCCCTTTGTGTTGGTCATTTGGCAAATTACTAGAAGATGGCACTTCTGGCCAAAAAAAAAAAAGCAGATATTTAAGTTTTCAACTCAGCTCACATGGTGAAAATCATGTATGTATAATAAAAATTTGGCTTTGGAAAGCCCTGGAAATCAGTCATAAAATAGAGTAGATATGCCCATACTTAACATGCCTCAAGTCTTTATATCTCCGTAAGTCAGCCTAGCAAGTTAAAGTATCTTGAAACACCAGGATCACACCCACTGCAGCAAAACGCTTACGCTATGACAGGCACATAGCAAATGAGACCAAATGAGCAAAGAGCAGAGTCACCTTCCAGTCTCACTTTTTCTGTGGGTAGAATCACTCATACTAGTTAAGTCACTGCATTTTAAGTCCTGAGTCTCTACTCTGGCAGATCCTATCTGCCTCTTTGGAGAGAGACAAGCCTGCTTCAAAAAGTCCCCTTTTCCAAAAATTGATGTATAATCTACAAACAATTAAACAATCTATCTTAAACTTATAGTTTGATAAGTTTGACAAATGTATACACCTGTGTGACCATGACTACATTAAAGAGATGATAGAACATTTCCATCACCCCCAAAAGTTCTGTTGTGCCTCTTTGCAGTAAATTCCCACAACTGACACTAGGTAGCTATTGATATGCTTCTCTTTTCTGCAGTCTTCTAGAATTTAATATAAACAGAATTTCTTTTTTAGAATTTCATATAAATGAAATCATACAGTATGTACTCTTCTGTGAAAATGACCCATTTAAACAAGAGTTTAACCCATTTATAGAATAGAACGATTGCCTTTGAACGTAACTTATAGGGAAGAAGGAATGTAAAGTGGAAATAAAGGAGGGAAGTTGCTCTATAAATATGAGACAAATTGCTCAATCCTTTAAGATAGGACACTCAATTGATAGTCAAGCTGAAGCGACCTCAGTAAGGTTGACTGCAGGAGAGGATGGTTTAGGATGGATCATTGTGGAAGATGAAGGCAGATAAAAACCTTTAAGAAGGACAAGGAAATAGGAAGTAGAAAAAGCCTGGGAATGACTGTCAAACCTTGTTTTCAGTCATGGCTTGTCACTAACAAGCCATCTGACCTTAGGCAATTTATTTTCGTGCTCTGATCCTGGTTTCATTGTCTATATAATAAAGGCATTGGGCTATAGACATGCTTTCCAAGTAGCTGCATCACTAGACATAAGTTTCTTGAGGGCAGGGACTTCGTCTTTTACTGCTGTGACCCCAGCACCAAGCAAAATGCTAACACTCAATAAATATTTGTTGAATGAATGAGTGAATGATCTAAGCTTTCTTCTAGCCTTGACATCCTATCACTTTTTGGCAGAATCATCTAATATAATGTTCGTTCCTCAGCCCTTGCCAGCCCCTGGTGAGTCTTGGCCCAAACTGCCTTCTTTGCCACACAACCTGTGTCCATGTGGAGGCTAAAGGTTAATCTTACCCACCCACTAAAAGCCATTGAGACAAATATTTCCATTTACTCAAAAGGCAGAACAGCCTCCAGCCTTCCAGGAGAGCTAAGGGTGGAGGACAAAATGGGAAATGATCTGACCCTATAAGTTATGGCAGTAAAATCTGTAACACTTGTGGACAAATGAGGCTAAAGGGTCAGGCGTGTGCTCATCTAGAGTTACTTAGATGGTTGTAAGCAAGGTTTTCCTTGGCTTAACGGCTTTCATTCTGGAAGTTTGGCAACCTCTATCACATGGCAAAAGGCCTCCTCCCAAAGGCTGCCTTCAGTGTCTGGATTAGCAGTGAATGAAGAGGGTTGAGAATTTGCCAATACAGAATGTGAGAAGTGTGGTGAACTGTACAGGGAATGGTTAAACTTTAAAAAAAAGTTTTAAATCCTAATTCAATTTTTTAAATGGTTTGCTGGCAAAAATACTACTTCCAAAATTAGGCCCCGGGGTTGTCAGTTTGCAATCCAGGCATTACTTTATATTTGTATTCATGATGGCTGGAGCCTCTCCAGTGGCTGCTCTTAGAAAAGCCCTGAGCACACAGTAGGAGCTTAATGAATACTTTTGAATCAGTAGATTGTAGTGATGGACTGGGATTTTATTGGGCTGAAAAATCTGATGGAGTGAATCCCTTTTATCGTCTCTTCTCTCTACCTTGCTTCCCAGTAAAGTGTCTGCTCCAGTGCCTGGCTGTTCACTCATTCCCACACTTTCAGCTTGGTCACCTTGGAGCAACCTTGACTTCAGTGGGCTCAAAATGCTCCAGTTCATTTGTCATTTCTGTCTCCCTCCCTCTCTCCTCACCATGACATTATCCTCTCAGGACAGAAGCTGGGTCCTTTTATTCCCCACTATTCCTCCATCCCCTTCATGATTTTTGACTGTAGAATCCCAGCTTTCTCTTTCTTAACCGTCCAAGCTCATGCTTTTCTTTCTATTATAAAAACTACCTAGTAAACCTATTTACACAAAAGTATTAATGATAATATGTTGTTCCTCTAAGAATGTTTAGTTTCAAGGTAGATATAAACACAATACTGAATGCAAAGGAATATACCCAGGTGATGGAAGAAACTATTTGGCCAATTGACCTTCTAGGTGACCCTCAGACCACAGTACTTTATTCCACTTTATTTCGGTGGAATAAAGATAATACAAAGCTAGGTAAACCTTCTGCTATGAAGAACAAAGCTGAACTGGCAGAAAGTTTAGTAGCTATTTGCTTAGGTTCACATTCCAGTTTTGCTTCTTACTAGAAGATCTGAGGCGAATTGCTTAACCTGTCTATGCCTCAGTTTCTCCATCTCTAGACAGAGATAATAATAGTACCTACCTCATAGGTTGCTGTAAGAGTGAAAAGAGTTAATACCTCTAAAGTCCAAGAAGAGAGCTTGGCACACACTATGAATTCAGTGAGTGTTAGCTATTATCATCTGCAAATAGGGGGCAGTCCCTACTTCACAGGGTGGAAGAATTAGAAAGGTACCTTCATCAAGTCATCTAGCACAGTACTTAGCACACAGTAAATGCTTGATACATTCCTGTGATTATTAAAGGGCACGATAGGTTTTTATAACTATAGGATTACAGCCCTCAAAAATATCCAGGTCCTAATCTCTGAAGCATATGAATGTTACCGTGTATGGGAAAAGAGACTTTGCAGGATCTTGAAAAGGGGAGATTACTCTGCATTATCCAGGTGGGTCCTAAATGTAATCACAAGTGTCCTATAAGAGGGAAGCAGAAACTCAACAAAAACAAAAATAAACAACTCAATTCAAAAGGACTTGAATAGATATTTCTCTGAAGAAGATATACAAAAGGCCAATAAACATATGAAAAGATGCTCAAGCACTGATCATTAGGGAAATGCAAATTAAAACTATAAGACACCACCTCACTCACATCTATTAGGATGACTATGATCAAAACAGCAGAAAGTAACAAGTGTTGACAAGGATGTGGAAAAACTGGGAAAAGAAATGTAGAACGGTAGAGCTGCAGTGGAAAACAGTGTGGCAGTCCTCACAAAATTAAAAATAGAATTAATCATATGATCTAGCAACTCCACTTCTGGGTATATATACCCAAAAGAATTGAAAATAGGGTCTCAAAGAAATATTTGTACACATGTATTCACAGCATTATTCACAGTAGCTAAAATATGGAACCCAAGTGTCTATTGACAGATGAATGGATAAGCAAAATGTGGTACATACATACAATTGAATATTATTCAGCTATAAAAAGTAGGGAAATTCTGACATATGCTACAACATGGGTGAACTTTGAGGACTTTATGCCAGCGATATAAGTGAAATAAGCGTGTCACAAAAAGATAAATATTGTGTGATTCCACTTATATGAGATACATGGAGTGGACAAAACCATAGAGACAGAAAGTATAATGATGGTTTCCAGGGCTGGGGGGAGGAGAGAATGGGGAGCTATTGTTTAATAAGTATAGAATTTCAGTTTTACAAGATGAAAGAGCTATAGAGATGGATGGGGGTGATGGTTGCACAACATTATGAATGTATTTAATGCCACTGAACTGTACACTTAAAAATGGTGAAGATGATAAACTATGTTAGTGTATTTTACCACAATTTAAAAATTGAAAAAATAAAAGGGAGATTTGACTACAGAAGAAGAGGGAAGCAGTTGCAGAGAGAAAAGATGCTGTGCTGCTGGCTTTGAAGGTGAAGGAAAGGGCCAAAAGCCAAGAAATGCTGACAGTTATCAGAACTGGAAGAGGCAAGGAAGAGATTCTCCTCTGGAGCTTCCAGAAGGAACCAGCCCTACCAGAATCTTGATGTTAGCCCCGTAAGACTCAGTTCAGACTTCTGCTCTCCAGAAATGTAGGTGAATAAATTTCTGTTGCTTAAAGCCATTAGGTTTGTAGTTTCTTACAGCAGCCATGGGAAACTAATACAGAGAGCTCATTTTATCCCGAGTCTCCCTCGTAGCCCAGCAGGATCTTCAGGGAAGTCGGAGGAACAAGAATCCTTAGATATAAACAGAGATAGTAACACTCTTTGGAGAAAACACATTTTCAGACCTCTCTTGACCATTGGGGGAGTCCAGTTAAACTTTATTTTGCTCTGGGTTTGGAAGGAGGCTAAGAGCTGATACTCCCAATCTGTTGGCAGCAATGCAAGAATCAACAGCCAAAATTGTCATTTTTTTCAGTTTTTTAAAACAATAGAGTTTGTTATTTCTTTTCTAAATGCATCAGCAGGGCCAGAGGAGAAGGTCTGGAAAGCGACAGCTAAGATTAGCCTCCGAGCTCCCCACGGAGACCTTGAGTGGCTGTCAGCTCTGCAGGGAACAGCAGCAAAGCCTCACGCAAATGGCCTGTAAGAAAGGCCTTGTCAGACGCACCAGACCTGCCTGGGCTTCTCTGGTACTCGGATTCCCAGTGGCCCTCCCAGGGTTACGCTCCTTCTCATGATGTATTTCCCTTGCCTTTTTTAGAGCTGCATTATGCTTGCTCCAGGAAACAGCCTCTTCCTTCTCATAAACACAGCCTTGGGTTCCTGACCAAGTGCCCTGCCACTCCACAGCTCCTTATCCATCCATCACACTTTGCTGTCACCCTGGCTGCAATTGTGGAGAACTGGTCCGATTCCAGAGGTGAACTCAGTGTGGGCAGAAGGAAGGGGAAAGCCCTGGGAGCAGTGGAGGGTCACACACACCCCGTTTCCAGCCCGCTGATGAATTCCCTGGAAGCTGGCTGGCCTGCCCAGTGAGCAAGCTTTTCCGATGACCCAGCAAGTATGATGGAAAAGTCTTGATAAGGTCACCACCAGAGCTAGGCTTGGGGTCTCCACTCCCTCAGCTGAGTGTACAGTGCCCAGGAATAGGCTAGGAGACGCTGGGGAGATGCAATGAAAAGCTCCTTGTAAGCAAGGTAGAAATGGCTAAGGGTGGGATTTGAAGGGTGGACATGAACCACTTCCAAATAAATGTTCCATTGGTGCTAGCAGTGCACCTGGAATTCTCACCAACGGGAATGTCTCTCTCCCAGTGTCCAGCAAACTCCAAAATCCTTTTAGCTCTTCCTTTACAAAATCTCTCCCAACTGCTTCCTCCCCCAGGGCAGACCCTCATGCGCTCACCTCCAACTCTGGGTAGAGCAAGCAGAGACCGGCCTTTGGAAAGGGAGTTCTTTCCCAAAATCTCTTCCTCTCAAGCCCAGAATCGCACACCACCTATTCATCACTGTGCATAAAGCATCATCCTCTCCTGCAGTTCTCTTTTAAGATGCAAAACTCCTGAGAGGAAGAATATTTTGGTTTTGAAGTAAGAAGATGAGTTAGAATCCCATGTCTGTCCATCAGTGTGTGGCCTAAAGCAAGTCCTTAACTTCATGGAATCTTGGTTTTCTGCTCTGTAGAATAAGGATATTAATGTCTTCACTAGCTACCTCACGATGGCCAGAAAGTATGTTAAAATACTCAGCAAAGAAAAAGAAATAAATGAACTGAAATGAGAAAATATTAATAATTTTTAAATCTAGGTATTGTATATACAGATGTACGCATACACCCATGAAATTATCATCACAATCAAGGAAACAGACATATCCATCACCTCCAAAAGTTTCCTTGTGTCCCTTTCTGTGTGTGTGTGTGTATGTGAAGAGCACTTAATATGAGATCTCCCCTGTTAAAAGTTTAAGTGCACAATACAGTATTGTTAACTATAGGTGCTATGCTGTACAGCAGATCTCTAGATCTTATTCATCTTGTGTAACTTAAATTTTCTACCAATTGAATGACAACTCCCCATTTTCCCCTTCCCCAGCCTCTGGGAGCCACCCACTGTTCTATTCTCTGCTTCCATGAATATAACTATTTTAGATACCTCATATGACTGGTATCATGTAGTATTTGTCCTTCTATGACTGGCTTATGTCACTTAACATATCCTCCAGGTTTATCCATGTTGTCACAAGTGGCAGGATTTTCTTCTTTTTGACTGTTGAATAACATTCCGTTGTCCGTACACCACATTGTCTTTATCTATTCATCTGCTCACGAATATTTGGGTTGTTTCCATATTTTGGCTCTTGTGAATAATGCAAAACAGGCACTTTCATATATTTGATGGAAGTGTAAATTGCTATAACTTTTTGAGTGTGTAACTTGGCAATACCTATTAAAATTCTAAATGTTTATATCCTTTTTTTTTAATAAAAAAGTAAAAATTTTAAAGAAGAGTGAGGGGAAAGACTAGGAAATAAAGCCTTCAAAAGAAAAAAAAAGGTAAATCAACTACACTTCAATAAAAAATCAATAAACAAAAAAGAAGGAAAAGAGATGAAATAACATAAGGGTTCATCACTAGTGTATTGGTTGAATACACTATGGTTCATCCATGCAATGGAACTATGCAGAGGTATATTAAACAACAGCAACAAAAAGTCCTATTTGGTAGGGAGACAAGTGCAGAAAATTGTGTACAGAATGCTACCATCTGTTGCAAAAAGCAAAAAGGAAGAAAAAAGAATATGTACGTTTTTGTTTATATGTGCACAAAATGCTTCTGAAAGATACATTGAAAAAATTCATAACATTGCTTGCCTCTAGAGAAGGAAACTAGGGTCTGGGGCACACAGGAAAACAGGAAACTTGTATCTTTTGAGATTTGAAAAACACGAATTTAATACTATTCAAACACAGAAATAAAATTACAGTTAAATACAAAATATAATTAGCCAAAAAAGAGAGGATGTGGAGTCAAGTCTGTACTTTACCAGGTGAGGGAATTTATAAGAGAAAGAACAGTCAGAATGACTTGACTTCTAAGATCATTTTAAAAGTCTCTGATTCCTAATTTTTACTATGATTCTACCAAGTGAGGCTGCTGAGAATAACAATACTTTGTATTGACTTACCCCACGGTATGGGATTTAGAAGTTGGGGTTCTAGCTTTGGATTGCCCCGGGTAGGGCAATGAGAGGTGAGGTGTTCATCATTCTTCCTTATAATCACTCTATGACCTGCTCCTCCAGGACCAAGCCCTTGCCAAGTGTTCAGAATTTTATCAAAAGGGGCAAAACCTGATGAGGCAACTTGTATAGTTTGATTTGGTGCCTCTGTGAGTACATGATCCACTGAATTGACAGCCTCTGAAAGTTTTCTTTCCCTCAAGATCCAGACTTCTGGGCTCCCTCTATTCTCTTGGGAAATGTGTGCTCAAGGATCTTGGCTAGCTGTGTATCAGGCCAGGCAAACACAGAGCTCAGAGAATGCCTTCTGGTGCAAATACAGGATGTCTGGCTTGGGGGCTCATTTTCTGCACGTGTCAGGCTTGAATTAGTTCCAAAGCACCTTCCAGTTCTGACATTCTCTGTTGTGGGAATCCAGGATTCCCTTCATTACCCCCAGGTGATTAGAAATTTAGCTGAATGTCTAGAACATGCATAATTCACTCGATTTTTTGCATTCTCTTATTCAGGCGTGACTCCTTGCTTAAATAAAAACTGGATGTTAGGATCCAAAATTTAAACTCACACCATAGTCCTATCTTCGTTTGTTCTTTAGTTTTTTCACCACCCAACTGTAAGAGTAGAGACTTGTAGCAGAATCAAGAAAACTGAATCCCAAGCTAGCAGTGGGGAAAGCTGAGAATCAATCCAATTTATACCACAGATTCTCAAAATCTCAGAAAGGGCAGCACCAGCCAGGAGACTGGAAGAGAATTCCCTAAGAATTTGATCAGCCCAAGAGGAAACACCTAGAGATTCTGACATCAGGTGTTCTGCAACAAATAGCTCACCCAAATCACCATACAATGAAGCTCAAAGTCTAAAGCTTCTCTCCTGTTCTCAGAAGTTCTGATTAGCACTTTAAGTTCCTATTCTTAAACATTCAGAATTCAAGTATCATCAGACATCTGAGGAAACTCATTATCAAAAAATGCAAGGACAAAAGAAAAGTAACTTGGAAGACATAGCAATTATGCAGAGGGAAGAAAACAAAACAAAACAGAACAAAATTATCAATATTACCTTCAAAGAAGTAAGCGAAGATATTGCAATCATGAAACAAGAACAGGATGTGTGTTTCAACAAAGCAACATTCAGAGGACAAAATTAAAAGGAGCTCTTGAGAAGTAAAATCATGAAAGCAACAATAAAGCTATTGAGTAGGAGGATACCACCGAGGAATCTCCCAGAAAGCTGAGAAAAAGAAGAAAATGGAGAGAATAAAAATCAATTAAATAATCCAAGAAAATTTCCCAAACTGATGGACATGAATTGATAGACTGAAAGGATCTGCCAAGTGCTTAGCACAATGGATGAAGATAGACCCACAGCAAGGCACATTGTTGTGGAATTTCACAACATTGGGGGAAAAGAAAAATTTCTGCAAGATTCCATAGAGAAAACATAGGTGATCTACAGAGCATTAGGACTTCTCAACATTAACATGGGAAGCTAGAAGACAATGGAACAATTTTTCCAAATTCTGAAAATAAAAAATTATCCAAACAAGAATTATAGATCCAGATAATCGATCAAATATAAGGGTAGAATAAAGGTCATTTTAAGATATTCAGGATCTCAAATTGTTGACCTCCCATGCACCCTTCCTTTTGCAACAAGCTCTTGGAAGTAGTGCTCCTAGAAAATAAAGCAATAACCTCGAAGAGAACGTGGGCTACAGGAAACCAGTGGGCCAGCCTAGGAGGGGGTGAAGGGAACCACTAAGTGAGTGAGAGCAGAAGAGAACAGTTTACCCTCATTGATGAGGAGAGGCGGTTCAGACAGGAGCAGTCAGATTCAAGGACTAGACATTCTGAGCACTGTCATCCTCAGGATTTCCTCCACCATCGCATCATTTTTTAACCTGAGGATAGAGTGCCCAGGTAAGCCTGGTCCAGATTCCTATCCATACTTGCTTGCTCTGACCATGTGTGGATCAAATTCTAGATCTCCCTTCCATGCCAGCTAAATGGGCCAGCAGAAGACATTCATTTCACCCTAGAGATGTCTTCTTTGACCTACTCGTAAGCTTTAGAGGGAATCTATAGGGGTTTAGAAGTAAAACATACAGAGCAGCCCACTCCCTCTGATCATATATCTACTGCCCGTCCTGTCTCTGTCCCACATGACAGCCCTGTTAAATTCCCTGGTTCCAGAGCCCCAGACTTCAGGATTTACTTATGGCTTGCCCATCGATGTCTCCCAGATGTTCAGGTAAACTCTCAGAAAAGCTTCAGTAGGACTAACACCCAGAGGCTCTGCTCACCTTCCCTCCTTCTGGCAGCCTTGATCTAATAGTGGCAATATTGTCCTTTTCTGGGACTTCCCTGGTGGCACAGTGGATAAGAATCTGCCTGCCAATGCAGGGGACATGGGTTCAAGCCCTGGTCTGGGAAGATCCCACATGCCTCAGAGCAACTAAACCCGTGCGCCACAACTACTGAGCCTGTGCTCTAGAGCCCATGAGCCACAACTACTAAAGCCCGCACACCTAGAGCCCGTGCTCCACAATGAGAAGCCACTGCAATGAGAAGCCCGCACGCCACAATGAAGAGTAGCCCCCACTCGCCACAACTAGAGAAAGCCCATGTGCAGCAATGAAGACCCAACGCAGCCAAAAAAAAAATATATATATATATATATATATATATATATGGTCCTTTTCTCACACAGCTAGATTTCAGTTTGACACTCATTTTTTTTCCCCCAAAATTAAGCAATATGGTGTTTAGGGATATAAACATAGGTTGAAAAACTCTAAGGAAATAATTAACAATACTATCTGGGGGGAAAAAGAAGGCATACAAATGGGGAGGGGCACACAGGGGACTTCTAAGTACCAGCCATGTTTTATTTCTCTACCTGGGTGGTGAGTTCATAAGTGTTTATGTTACTGTTGTTGCTATTAAAACTGAACATATGTGTTCTATACATTACCTTCTGGATATTTAGTACACACACACACACACACACACACACACACACACACACACACTGCTGTATAGAAGGAAGAAATCCATAATCGTAATACCTATGTGCAACGTGTTAACATTTTTAAGTTTCCTGTCATCTTTCTTCTGTGCATTTTCCATAATTGACATGATACTGTGCATACATTTTGATAGACTGTTTAACAAATAAGCATCATATATTATTACATTCTTTGTATATCTATCATTTTAAGAACCATTGTAATAATGCAGTGAAATTTTTATGTTTCAAAGAGCATAACTCTTGGTAATAACAAGGACTGAATCTTCGTGCTGGTGGAAACTTGAATCGGAAAATGCTTTCAGGGTGACCCAGAGCCCTCCCACCTCCCACACATCACCCTGTCAAACCCGCCCCCCTCCTACAAGGCCTAGCTCAAATCCCACCTCCTCCATGAATCCTTCCCTGACCATTCTCCAGGGAAACCTCTTTCTTTAACATTCCAGGGTACTTGTTATCTATTCTGCCTCTTTCTATGGCTATTTGGATTCATTTATTTTCTCCCCAGTACATTATAAATTCTTAGGGACAGAGACCTGTCTCTAGAGGGCCTGGAAAATACTAAGTGCTCCATAAGTAATAAGTAAACAAATTTGAAAGACTGCTTTTCTTATTCTTTGCTTTAGTATCCTGCAGTACCAATACTGTTTGTCTACATAATTAAGTCACTTATGGGCTTTCTCCCAAATTGGAGGTCTGCAAATGGAAACACATTCTGTTTGTCCGTAACTGCCACATTCAGAAATCAGGAAGATGACCACCCCTGCTGTCCCTGATAATAGAGTATTTGATATTTGCTTTGAAGTTTGGATTAAGGAATGTTTGGGCTCTAAAAATAACAACTTGTGTTTACTGAGGACCTGTTATGTGCCAGGTACCAGCCAAAGTAGCTTGTGTGCACCTGTGATGTAATTCTCCAAAAACACCATGAGATAAAAGCTATTTAGTTTCCTCATTTTACACCTGAAGAAACTGTCTCTTGCCCAGGGGCAACCAGGTTGTACGTGGAGGAATTAGGACTCCAACCCAAATCTATCTGAGTCTCACGTGCCTCACTTCTGAGCAAGGCTGCCTCCCCAGAAATAAAAAGATAAAATCAAAATCTTGATCTCCACCTCTCAGTTCTATATTGCAGAACTAGTTCTCCATCAAATTGTGAATGCACATTTTTATTGATAAATACAAAATAATATATAATGTTTAAGAGGGAAATAAAAAAGAAATCCATAATTTTACCATCTAATAAATACTATCGTTTTGGAGACTCTCTTCCAGGCTTTTCCCATATGTGTACCTTAAAAAAGAAAAAAAAATCTTCAGGCAGTTGTGTATGTGCTTTTAAGCAGAGGAGTCTGCTTAGTGGTAAAGACAAGAGTGGCATCAAAGACAAATGTCAGCTGTCTTGCAGCTTTGCCTGGGACTCATCTCGCATCAGATGAAAACCTGGAAATATGACAAAGGTAAAGCATAGTTAACAGGGAGTTGATTTCCTGCACACTCAAAGATAGCCTGCAAGTAGCAGGGGACTCCTGCATGAGCAGAGGGGGCAGAAGTTAATAGCATTTGCTTGTGCTTCGAGTGTCTGTTGTGTCCTCAGCTGCTGAATGTGCAGCAAAAAGTAGAATATAACTTCTGAGAAAATGTTGAACTTTAGCTGCATTCCTAATTCTTAATTGTTCAGCTACTGGAAGTCCATTTTTCCAGGAAAGACACCAGACGAGTATTTCTCCCTGCCTCCCAGCCCTTCCCCTTCCTCTCTCCCCCCTCCACTCCTTCCTCCTCCCCTTCTTTCTCTTCTCTCTCCCCTCTCCTATCTCTCTTTCTGGTAGGCAGAATAATGGTCTCTAAAGATGCCCATATCCTAATTCCTGGAACCTGAGAATATGTTACCTTACATGGAAAATTTGCGCTGCGATTAAGGGTATAGGCCTTGATATGGGGAGATTTTCCTGGATAATCCAGGTGAACCCAACCTAATCACAAGAATCCTTAATAGCAGAGAACCCTTCCCAAGTGTGGTCAGAGAGAGAAGCAGGGAGATGGCAGCTGAGAAGGACCTAGTCTTTTACTGCTGGCTTTGAAGATGGAGGAAGGGAACTGTTAGCCAAGGAATGTGGGCTGCCTCTAGAAGCTGGAAAAGGCAAGGAAATGGATTCTCCCCTAGAGCTTCCAAAATGGCTAACACTTTGATCTTGACCCAGTGAGACCCGTGCCAGATTTCTAACCTGTAGAACAGTAAGATAATAAATTTGTGTTGTTTTAAATTGCTCAGTCTGTGGTAATTTGTTATAGCAGCAGCAGAAAACTAATTCTATTCTTCCCCTGCCCTCTCACTCTTCTTTCTCCCCTGTAATTGTGTCTTTATTGACTAGAGTGTGTGACTATGTTGTGCTTGATTCTCCTGTCTTTTGTATGTCCTTGAATTCCTCAAACAGAGACCACCTTCCCAGGCTCAGTCCCTGCAACAAGTTCCCTGGACTTCAATCCCCAGATTCTATTTTTTTAAATTAATTAATTTATTTACTTATTTTGGCTGTGTTGGGTCTTAGTTGCTGCGCGTGGGCTTTCTCTAGTTGTGGCGAGCTGGGGCTACTCTTCGTTGCAGTGCACAGGCTTCTCATTGCGGTGGCTTCTCTTGTTGCGGAGCACAGGCTCTAGGCACACGGGCTTCAGTAGTTGTAGCACGCAGGCTCTAGAGCACAGGCTCAGTAGTTGTGGGACCCAGGCTTAGTTGCTCCACAGCATGTGGGATCTGCCTGGACCAGGGACCGAACCCGTGTCCCCTACACTGGCAGGTGGATTCTTAACCACTGTGCCACCAGGGAAGCCCCGATCTCCAGATTCTTAAATCCACTCATCTCAAAAAGAAAACAAGAAAAGAAACAAATTCCAGATGTCATTATTTGCACTGGTTAAAGGGACTGATGACAGAAATCTTGTCTGTCTTGTTTATTGATGAATCCCCAACACTTAGAACAGTGCTTAGTACATAGTAGCAGCTCAGCAAATATTTGTTGATTTGTTCATTAATTTAAAAACGTGTATCTTTCCCAAGCCAAGTGCTGGATCCATTTGCTGCTACTGACTCTATGATTCTCATCACGGCTCTGTCTTCCTCAAGGGAGAGGGGTGAATGCAGGGGATAAAACTAGGGTTGAAATTGACCCAGTAGTAGCTCTGCTTGGCCAATGAGGACTTTGTTAAGTATAGCTTATGCTGTGCCTGGTGACACATATATGAAGCTTACTTAATCATTCATTCAACCAAAATTAAGAGTCTGCCATGTGCAGCACTCTCTGCCCTGTTCTAAGGACATAAAGATAAATAGGACACAGTCACTGCCATCCCAACATTGACAATCTAGGAATAATAGCTTGTTGGCATCCTTACTATGTGGTGGACACTCTTTTACATACAAGGGTCTCATTTAAATCATAGAACAATGATTCAGAGAAAGACTATTAGCCTCATTTTATGGATAAGAAAACTGAACCCAGAAAATTAAATAACATATAAATGGCAAGTAAGTGATTCCTGCCAAGCTTGGAATCCAGGTCCACCTGACTCCAAAAACACGTAATTACTAATCACATTGCAGAGTGACTTGTAGTTTACAAAGCACTTTTATCACCCATTATCTTATTTACTCCTCCCACTAAGTTTATGAAGTAGGCATGCTATAATCATTTTACCAAAGAGAAAATTCAGACTCTTATTTGCCCAAGTCACAAAGTTCTTAAGTGACAGAAACAGAACTGGAACCCAAATCTTCTTAATCTAGCCCCTAGTCCCTTTCCACTCTTCCTTGTTTTTATTAGCCTCTGAATTCTGCACGCGGACCCACCTGCTCTCTATGAGAACAGGATCTAAGACGCTGATGAAGACATGTGTGAGAATACAAAGTGAGGCAAACAGTACTGCTAGAGCTGAAGTTCATGCCAGGTGAAAATGTGTTAGTTAGAGCTGTGTTTACTCTGTGCTGTCAATTATAATCAGTTGCTTGATCTGGGGCCAGCAATTTCATAACTATTCTCAAATGTCATGTTGGGTGTATCTCACACATTTCTTACATTTGGAACAAGCCCCACTTTGTTCAACATTTTAACATTATTAATTGTGCTCATCAGTAGAAAAGACAAGTCCCCAGCTAATCAATATGCTACAAGCTCTTCCTCTGTTCCAGTAAGACTTCTGTGGCCTTGGTGAATGCACAAACATCAAATCATGGCTGGTTCAAAAGAGGTTTGATGCTTATTAAGTTTGCTTAAGATTGCTAGTGATAAGAGAGGGTATCCGAGAAAACACCTTAAGAGTAGTGATCACCTCTTTACTCATTTCTGTATATTTCATAGCATCTAGGACAAGACCTCATTCTTGGCATTCATTGAATGAATGAATGAGTGTGAATGAGTGAATGAATGAAAGCTCCAATGATGTCAACATGGGAAGACTCTGTAAAGGAGCTCAGAATTCAGAGCACCTTAAAGAAAGGAAACCAGTGCAAGAGCTGATGGAGATACATAGGGCCACAGGGACGTGGCTTGCTACTGAACCAGTTAATTTCTGAAGTTCTTCCAGAGCCTCTGCCAGCACATTGGTATCCTTTACCAAAATATCCCACTCCAGCTTTCTTCCCTGGTGTTCTCCATGCCCCAGCTTGCTGTGCCCACCAAGTCCATGTGTACCACCTCCAAGCAGTCTCCATGGAAGAGCTTCTGCCTAGTATCCCTGCTTTCCCACCCCACCCTTCAGCTCTCCAAGGATCTTCCTGTCATCATCCAAGCAACCAGCCACAGTGCTGATGCTAATCGGTAAAGTCCAGATGCAGCGATTCTCACACTTTGTGTGAAAACAGTCCTCTGAGAAGTCAGTTTAAAATGCAGTTTTCTGGGTCCACCCACAGAGTAGATCTTAGAAGGGGCCCTAGAATTTTCTAACAAACACCCCTAGAAGATTCTGGTGCAGGTGATCCAAAGACCACTCTTTGAGATGAAGTGGTCTAGATTTTGACCCTAGATCAATGGTTCATAACCTGGCAGTTTATGGGTTCCCAAGAGACCTGAGGATAGAATTCAGGGGGTCCATGACCTTAAAGGGGAAAATACATCTTTATTTTTATTAGTTATAACTAATTTAGCATTTCCTTCACTTCTGAATGTAGGCAACAAACCCAGTAGTATTAGTAGTGCCTGTGATTTGTCTCCAGTAGAAATCACTGATATTGTCATAGCACATTACTGCTGCTGCAGATACCTTGAAATTTCATTTACATTCGTCACAGCTTTGAAATTATAGTTGTTGTTAGACCTGCCACTAGATTTTGTTATTTAGTCAATTAATAAAGAAGCACCTATATTATTATATGGCTATTTTTAAAAAGATTTTGATAATTGTATTTCAATATTATTGTATGTATTTAATTTTATGCATTTAAAAATATTATTCTGAGAGAGGGGTCTATAGGCTTCACCGGATTGTCAAAATTATCAAAGGGGTCCTTGGCCAAGAAAAATAAAGTTAAAAGTCCCCACTCTAGATAGAGCCAGTTATGTCAAAGAGCCAAACCAATTTCTGGCATCATTTTGCCCCGTTTTTTCTCTACTGCCCCTCCCCCAAAAGCCAACCCTTCAACCAGGTGGAAGCTCTCACAAGAATTACTGAATTCTCAGGGCTGAAGAAGGAGCAGCCTCCCTGCAGGGACTGCCTTCTGAAAGTGACCTTGTCAAAGGTTAGGAGGGGTGGGGTTCTCCTGAAGCTTCCCTTGGCCTGGAGAACTTGTGCCTTTGTTTTCTTCACCAAACTGAGACACATTTCCTAGTTCAGAATCTGCTATTTTGTCAATATAAATATTGACTTGAGGGGATAAGAAAACCACACTCTAGATGAGCAGGATCTTCCTGGAACGGGTCACTGTATAGTCATCAGAAATAGAAACTCAGAGAGGTGGGGAGCTAGGGCTGTCTACCTGACTGTGTGCCAGTTCCAGCGTCGTTACTTGATTTCCTATATAGTCTGGCCCAAGAGGAAGTAAGGTGGGCATTTCCTTTTGGAAAGAGAAACAAAAGCAAGGGCCATACGAGCTGGTCCTGACTATCTCAGGACACAGGGTGTGTGGGCAGTGTCCACCAATTACAAGCCTCCCGTGCTTTATAGACTCCTAAGTAGCTGCTGAAAGCACTATGCAGTTTACAAATGAGGAAGGAGCCTGGAACACAAGTATCCTGGCCCCTGGCACCATCTCCACTGGTTGCTCTCTGCTAAGAGCTCCTGGAGAGCTGCGGAGTGTATGTATGTATCCACAGCGGGAAAGGAATCGGCATTCCTGGGCTTGTAACTTAAAGAAAAGTAATGACTAGGCTAGACGCCTCCTGGGGACTCCCTACTCTCAAAGTCCTAACACCCAGGGCGGGATTTCTAGACCGGGGAGGAATGCCCCACCTTCTGGCTTTCAAGACTGGGATTTCATAGAAGGTTGGGGGGCTGATCAGCGGCCATAAATCTTGGAGAACCTTCACCATTTTACAAGGGAGTTCGCGGGGGCTGCGCTTCTCCCTCTTGCGGTCTATTTACAACGCCAAAATCTCCTTGTTAATGGACCTGGGATAATGGTGTTTACTTTACCGCGATAAAGCGCTCAGCTTCCTGGGGGAGCGGCTGTAAAATGTCCTGGAGGTAGGGGTGGAGGGGGGCGCCATAAAAGCGGGCGCTGGAAGGGCCGGGGCACCAGGTTCTCTTCCAGGACGGCCTCTGCCCTCCACCCCCTAAGCCCGGCTGAGCAGCCCAGGCCTCGCGAGTGAGTTCGGTTCCCACATAAATCACCAGCGCCAGAGTCTCGGGAAAAGGCGCATTTTTCATTGCTGGTTGCAGGGCAACTCCCGACAGCGAACGAGAAACAGAAGTTGTCTTTAGATAAACCGTTTACCGGAGCGCGCGTCCTGGCAGCGGGGCCCCCAAAGCACAGGGCAACAGGGTCCTGGCGCTGCGCCCCCGCCAGCCGAGCACCTCGCAGGGGCCCCGAGGAAAACAACAGATCCTCCAAAGCTCTAGCCCCAAGTCTTCCCGCAGGAGGAAAGAGAGCTCCAAGAGGGATAGAAAAGGAGCACTTCAGGGTCTGGGGAGACGAGAAGTGGGGTGTACGAAGATTCTAGAGACCAAAGATCTGAGAGCCCAGTTCCACATTTACCAGCAGTGTGATCCCGAACGAGTGACTTTACCTCTCTCTCTGAGCTTCCGGAATCTTTTTATAAAACGATAGAAAAAGTTACCTTACTAACACATGTTCGAAATTAACAAATTAAATCAAATGCAACTTGTATAACCTGTAAAGCCAAATGTATTAATCAGAGGTCCACGGAAGGGCCTAGGGGGTTCCGTGAAACCCCTGGAATTATTGACAAATTGTCGCATTCTTCTAGGGGAGAGAGTCCATAGCTTACATCACGGTTCCAAACGAGTGCATGAGCCCCAGAACGGTGAGAACCAGCGCGCTAGTTCTGTAGCCCGACTGCATGGTTAGAGTCGTGGCTCTGTCACTAGCTATGAGACTTTGCCCAAATTACTGAAGCCCCCTGTTTCCTCTTCTGTAAAATGGGATAACAGTTCCTAGGATTGTTGTGGAGTGTAAAACTGCTTGGCTTGGTGTCTCGCACATTCTAAATGCTAACTAAATAGATATTTTTACGCATCAACCCTAGCCCTGAAGCAAAGACGCTTGAAAGCCAGGAATTCCAAGCCTAGCCTTTTCGAGCTGAAAGCTGCCAAGAACCCAGACACCTGCCCGCTGCCAGACGGAGGGCCTTCCCGCTGCGCGGGGGGCGGGCGCCCAGGCTGCGTTTAGCTCCAGAGTGCTCAGGTGGCATGCGGGTCCTGTGGGGAGCTGCGCCCTCGCTGGGCGGCCACCCTTTGAAGGCGGCTCTAACCCCGCCGGCCGCCAGGCGCCCGGGGCTCAGCCATAATCCGGATTTGCAGGCCGAAGCACTAAACTGGCTGCCACCGATAGAGTGAATCAAAGCGGCCGCCATCCTGGTAGCTCCAGGTCTCGTTTACTTGTTGACGTGTGTGCGCACCCAAGCGGGACAACCTCGAATTTGGAGTCGGCCTTGAGAGAAGAGAAGTAGGCGCCCCCTTCTCCCCGCCTCCACCCAGCGGGCACCTCCAGCCTCCACCCCACCGGAGGCCTAGGCTTCCTATCGCGAACAGACACGTTTCCTTCCCTCCTAGGGTCAGAGGTCGAGCCCAGGAGAGGCCTGCTCCCTCTTCCCAGGAGGCCCACCCCACGCGGCGCCCGGAGCCCAGTTCCCAAACGCGCCTCCTTCCCCCCCTCCCAGCTCTCCTTGCATTAGTGTAATCCTCTGTCCAAACACTGCGTGCGGCCCGGACGGCCAGACGTTGGTGTAAACAGACCCGGGGGACAATTCTAACGATATAAATAAAATAACCATTAATAGCGCAAATCGTTCGATGAGCAGGAGGCCGAGCAGCCGGGACTCCAGGCTCTCGCTGGGGTTTGTGTACACAGCCTGGACACCACGCATCTGTCAGGTAAACCGAAAGCAGGTGAGGCCCCCGCAGGCGCGTCAGTGGAACCGGCTCGTGACACGCACAGGCCTCGACACGCACGAGGTTCGGGACAGACAGACGCATTCGCCGAGAACGCCGCGCGAGTTCATGTAAGCGCCCGAGCCCAGCCCCAAACACAGCGCCACGGGGTTACCCCGGCTCTTCTCCAAAAATTCGCGCGCCCAAGTGTCCAGCCACGGCCCCCGGGCGCGTTCCGGCCGCGTCCGCAGCCTCGATGCGCACGGGGACGCAGAGCTCACACCCAGAAACGGAAAAGGCAGCCTCCACTGGTCCGAGAGTTAATCACAATAAACTAACATTTATTGAGCGTTTATTGTGCCGGGCGGCGCACTAAGTGGTTCACGGAGGTAATCTCCTTTAACCCTCAGAGCGACCTACTGAGGTGGGTACTTTGAGTATTCCCAGCTTTACAACTCAGAAAAGCAGGGCTCAGAAGTAAGGAATTGGCCCGGAGACAGAGTGGAGACAGGATTTGAACCCACCACTCTGCTCCAGGAAGCACAGCGCGCACACCCGAGGTACAGGCACTTGCTCACGTTCCAACAGGCTGCGTTTCCAGGGCCTGGGACTGGCTCCAGTGTGTCCCCGGCCCTGCCGGGCTGCGGTGGTTTGCTTTCCAGTGGGAAGTTCCTTTTTCTGTGAAGGGCGTGGGCAGGGTGGCCTGAGAGGTCCGGACAGAGAGGAGAGGGGGGAGCCACCTCGAAAAGTCCTATAGCTTGTTCCCAGGGAGTGGGAGTGTGGGCTCACGGGCGCTCCCGGACTCAGCGGGCCTGCTCTGACTTTAGGGTTGCAGGTACCGCTCCCACAGAGAGGCCTACGGGCTAAGGGGTCAGCTCAGGGATTAGACAAGCTCACTCGGGGAAGGTCTCCCTGGGGGCAGGAGGTCCTGAAGTCCTGGTTCCTGGAGTTGGGCTGGGGCAGGATATTCTCTGCTGCAGACCCAGGCGGTGGAGTGGCAGCATCTACGGGCCTGGAAGTCTTGCATCCACCCCTTACCTGCTTTGTGACCTTGGACAAGTCATTTCATTTCTGCAGACCTCGATTTCCATGGCTCTAAATTGAAGGGGGAGGAACAAAAAATATGTTTCACAGGGATGTTGTAACAATCATGCATGTGGAACACTTCGTTTACCCGGTGGGAAGCTTATTATCACGATTAGTATTAACTCCATGGCAAGCGCCTCAGAAGGCAAAGAGGTGGGCTGGCAGCCCCTCTTCTTTTTGAAGAGATAGCAAGAAAGGAAGCAGCTCAGAGGGGGTGCGGGTAAGGAGAGGAAGGGAGGAGGCTCCAGGAGGTTCCACCCCATCCCCAGCCATGTTTATCTTCAAGACAGTTTCCAGTCAATCCCACCACCCAGGGAACATTCTTCTTGGGGGCTGTGAACTACCACTTAGGCCCTGCAGGAACATTTGGGGAGGGGAGAAGGAGGAGGACAGTCGAGCACCCAGCACTGAGCAGGAATTCGCAAAAGCAGAGAGAATAGTGCCTCGTCAGGCAGTCCACGCATGGTGCTCAACCTAGTAACCCTGGGGCTGCCCAGGAAAGGGAGAGGGGCAGAGAGAGGGAGCTGAACGTGGAAGGCAAGGAACTTAAGAAACTTGGGCAAGTAACCTCACCTCTCAGCCTCAGTTTCCTCCTCTGTAACATGGTTGCATTAATAAGGCCATAGACAAGGGCTCTGTTGCAAGAAGCAGAAACAATAACAATGGGTAGACACTTAAAGAGCTTCACAAAATGCCTGGTGCTGTTCTCTGATCTCCATACCCATAGAGTCTTCCAGCCCTACCCAGGTGGTTTGCCCATGGTCTGACAGTTTATGTGGGAGTTGGAGAGTGGGGAGTCTCTTAATTATTGAGCCATACCATGTGCTTGTAGGAAAAACATCCATGAACAGTAGCTAATGTTATTGATATGACCATTGCTGGTGGGAGTATTATTGTTGTAATTATTATCAACAGTATTATTTCTATTATTACTGCTGTTCACTCCCAACTCTGAGAAGCAGTCTTCATTAACTCCTCTTTATGGAAAAGGAAATAGGTTCAGAGAGGGTAAGTGACTTGCCTGAAGTCACACAGCAGATCTGGAACCGAGTGAAGAGATTAGAAACCATGTGAATTTGAAGGCCAGACTTTCTTGCCCACACCAAAAGGAAAAGGAGAGGAAGAATGCTGGTGTTGCTTGATTGAGAGAAGGACGCCCACCGCTGGGGTAGGTCCGGGGCAGCAGATTTATTTACATTCCAGCAAGGACACTAATTGGCCAGATCTTTATCTAAACACGATAACAATGACATGAGACTTTGGAGATTTGTTTACTGCAGCTAAAAATGATGCATTTGTGGGAGTGGGAATCTTACACTGACTGGGTGCGGGATTTGTTTGCTTCAGCTCCAGAGGATGGGAGTGGGAGAGGGGGAGGCTGCTGGTGGTTATGAGAGTATATCCTAAAACTTCAATGATTAACAGAACTAGTCCTCTTGTTTTGTTTGGGGACCAAAAAAAAACCCTCAAAATTTGATTGATAATTAATGTTTTTTTTCCCCAAGTGAGAAAAGGAGTACCTGAGAATCTGGCTCCCTGATCTCAGCTCAGGGGAGGAGAGATTCAGAGCCTCCCTCCGCGTGCTTAACGACCACCCCGCACGCCCACCCTCTGCCACCAGCACAAGAACATTTACTACACAAGAGGGCTCTGTAAACGCTTTCTTTCCATCATTTCTTTAATCCTTACTGCAGGCCTGTAAAGTCCACACCATTATTATCTCCTTTTATAGGTAAGAAAACTGCTGCTTAGCAAGGTTGAAGGACTGCCTCAAGGTCACAAGACTACAAGAGAGGTAGGACTGGGCTCCAAACCCCTCTGCTGGACTCCAGGGTCAATGCTTTGGCGCAAGACAGGGGCATGAGGTGTGATTATGATTTAAAGAAAGCCACGTCTTCCCCAGACCCCACCCCAAACGCAGTCTCCTCACTCTGTGGGCTCTCCCTGTGGAGGAGGGTGTCATAGGTGCCAACACTTACACATGCATGCTTGTGCGGTTTGAGTACGTCCATTCACATACACACTTAACAGGCTTACTGGCTGTGGGAGGTGTTAAATGTTCATATGTGCCCACATCCATGCTTACTCACTTTGTGTGTGGGCACAATTATACACACACACAAACACAGACCACCCTCTCTACTATACTAATGTGTGTGTGTGTGTGTGTGTGTGTGGATTTTTTAAAGTATTAATTGCAGAATAAGTTCAATGTGGTTTTATTACTTTCAAGAACACACACAGTCATTACAACTCTGGTGATAAAATCTATTCCCTCTTCTCTGACTGCAACTTAGGTCTTTATGGGACTACCTTGTACAAGATTAATTGTAATGATACCATAAATTGCCTGTATAGAAATAGTGCATCTGATTGTCATGGAAGCTAGTTTTCATCTTGGATCATATAAACATTTCTCTCCAAATCTCATGACACTACGAGTAATTCACATTGTGAGGAAAAAAGGATGCAGGGGGATTCAGAATGAGTGTTAGCCCAGTCCTCCTGTTTTGACCACACTCTCTGAAAGAGCAGAGCTCTAACGTGGAAGTTACAGTTATAAGGAGTCCTGAGTGCCTTCTTCTGCCTGCCTATCCGCCTGTGCACACACTGCTGTATTCACACAGGAAGTCACCTGCCTTGTCATTCAAGGTAAAAGGTAAGTCCATAGAAACATATATGGCAGGTCTGCGTCCATCTGTTGGAAATGCATATTTATTAGAGTAATGCAGCCTCAGAAATGTGGTTGCAGACGGGAGGTAAAAGGGTAGAGATTGGCTGGCTGCCCACCTTACAGCTGGGGAGCCTGACTCATAGGAGAGAAGACCCCCACACCCTGTCTCCTCTCCAGAAGGCAGTGACTCAGTGGCCCCACTGGCTCCATAGCAGTGAGGTAGGCCAGGAACTTGTACCAAGTGCTCAGTCCTTGCCCCTGCTGGCTGGTGTGAGAGTCAGGGACCCCACTGTCCTCTCCCAGATTTGCCCCCTGCATTTTAAGGCAGTCCCTGAAACACTTCCCAGCTGGGGTGATCTCAGGGCTAAATGGCCCCTTAATCTATAGTAGGACTGGCAGGAAAGAAAGAGAAGGGAAGGTCAGTTCAGTCTGCTCTTGCCTGTGTGGAGTGGCGGAGGGGGTCAGCCCTGGTCTAGGAGCCCCCATTTGTGTGCTCAAGGGATGCCTGGGGCCCAGGCTTTATGGTCACCTTCAGCTCTGCTGTGATCCTCTCCGGACTGCCACAATAGAAGGAAATGGAGGCTCTGCAGGATCTGCCTGCAGTGGGGATTTCCACGGGGAGGGTGGCCAAGCTCGCCACCCGGAGCCCTACAGACCCTGTCAGAGCTCATAGCTGAGGCTGCTGGGTATTGGGGGGCTGGGAGATGGGAAAGGTCCTACAGGCTGGAGGGTACAGAGGAGTGTCCCTATCACACACCCAAGGGTGCTTGGGCATTTTTATGAGCAGCTGCTGAGACAGAGTAAGCACAGGGGTGGAATGGAGGAGAGGGGTCTGGGGCTCAGGAGTGGGGACCTCTGGTGCACGGTGTGTGTGTGTGTGTGTGTGTGTGAGTGTGTGATTCCCTCCATACCAAACACCTGCAGGGTCCAGGGACAAAAAGCAGAAAAATACAAGAGTTGAAAGGAGGGGAAAAGGGAATGAAATAAGATGGGGGAAGGGAGGAGGCAGTGAAGAAATAAGGGAGAGTGAAACAGGTGGGGGAGGAGTGGAGACCGAGTAGCAAAGGAGGCTGGGGAGAGGAGGAGGGGGTAAGGGAGAAAGGCGGTGGGGGAAGGGTGGTCAGGAAAAGAGGGAAGTGAGGAAGGGAAGGAGCGGGGGAGTAAGAGATGAGCCCAGTGGAAGAGAAAGGGGCCGAAAAGGGAAACAGACTGGCTGCGAAGGGGAGGAGGAAGGCCACTGAAGTTCTGGGGTCCGGGTCTCGGTGGCTCTGCCAGGCCCCTGCGTGCCGCGAGCCGCGAGAAGTAAGGCGGTCCTTCTCTCGGGTTGGCGGGAGTGCAGAGAGGTCGAGCAGAGTTCGAGAACCTACTGGCAGGTTCAAGGACAGAGGCCCAGCAGGCGTCGCCCCGGGGCTCTTCGCTAGGGCCCCCCGGGCTCTTGGTCTGCAGTAGGAGAGAGACGTGCCGAGGAGAAGCTCTGGACTCCCGGCCCCAACCAGCGCGGACAAAGTGCACGGGCTTGGAGACGCGGCGCCCTTGGCTGATGGGCAGAGCGAGGCCTGGCAACCTCCAGTCCCCGCAGCCACGAGGCCGCCGAATTCTTGACCTCCGACCTGACTCACCTGCGTCTCTGCAGGGCAAGGCTGCCAAGTCCGGAGGCCTCGAGCTGCGGGACGGGACCTGGCGTGTCACGCTTTCTGTCCCTGTGGCTGTGCGCCCTTGTGCGCCGCAGCCGCCTGGGTCCTCGGTCCTTTCCAGGTCGGGTCCCCGGCTGTTCCGAGCCCACGCTTTCCCACTCCCAATATCCCCGCAGGGTCAGGCAAGATGGGACTATCCCAGGGCAGTGGTAATTGTTAGGTGCCCCCGGAGCTTCAGGGAACCAAGGGCAAGTGGGCAGCTAGGCCCGCAGATACGGTTGCCCACTGACGGAGCGAAGGTCCCGCTGCACCTTGGGAATCGCTCTCCCGGTGCCGACTGAAGACCGGGAACTCCAGGCTGGACACAGCAAGGGCGGGGATAAGGCGTTACTTAAGGCAACAAGACTTCGGCAAACGTTTCTTTCCAAGTGAGAAAGGTTTTTTGTTGTTGTTGTTTTCAAACGGTTTGAAGTTATTCGCTCCAACTTGACCCCCAGGGAGGTTTGGGGAAAGAGTTCTGCGTCCGAGAAGGCCGAGGTCCCCTCGGTTTGCGGTTGAGAGGAGACAGAGTTGAGAAGATCGCGCTAGAAAGAGTCACGAAAAATCTCTGCTTCTTGGACATAATAACCACATCCCTCCCTGAAACCCTTCGTGCTCAGAGCAGGCAGGCGCGCTGGTTTAAGTAAATTAATTCGCCAAAAACTGCAGCTGCCCTTCTGAAGTCAGATTATATTTTAAAAGGTCTAAAGACACTGACATTTCGATACAGGAAGTTAAACTCACACTTTAAAAAAAAAAAGAGTTAAGGAATGCATCCAGAATTCCAATTTAACCACCAAGTTAAAACTGCTCACTGCACTCCCAAATAACATACGCAAATAGTAAAAATAAATGTCTGTGTATAGACATCTTTTATTTACGTGTTTTTGTTTGAAAAAATATTGACTTTCACTCGACAAAGTTAGCTTTTCCGACTTATGTGTTTTATTGGCAAAACAACTGTTTTCGGTGACGAAAGCTGTATTTACACCGTTAACTTAAAATTTTTGGAGTGGGGCAGATACACATAGATAGATGTGAAAGGTCCTCTCCCTGAGAAATCGAAACTCACTTCCTCGGCAAGGGCCTGTAATTTACAAAGAACTACAGGGATTGCTGAATTTGGACCAATTTTCTCCCAGGGAAGGGAAGTGGTGGGTTATTTAGAATACTCAATTCCAAACACAATCTGAGAAAATATGGCATTTATACAAACACATGCAAAACAAGCTAAAATGCTCAAAAATGCCATTTTAAAATCTCTCTTACCAAATTACTGAAATAAGGGAAAAAATCCTCTTGAGGAATTAGATCAGTTTAATGCTTTCTGGGACTGACGTACCTAGCTGACATTTCTTGAAAAGTAGAAAATGTATTCACCCTTCTCACAAAACACTAGCCTCTAGATTGCTCAAAAATTTGGATAGCTTTCTAATATCTCTCAACGAAAAACCAAACCAAAACACATACACACCACTGCCAGCAACTACAACAAAATAACAAAAATCTATTTAGTGCTCCTGCAAAAGAGGAAATTTTTTTCTTTCAACTCTTTTTTTTTTTGTAAGATGGCATTGACAATGAAATTTCTAGGAGAGCAGTAAAAAAAAAAAAAAAAAAAGAAAGAAAGAAAAAGAAGGAAAGAAAATTTCAACGAAAAAAAAAATCGCCTGAAAAGTTATCACATAGTTTTAGCTAACTGCGTTCATCACATGATGGTTTTTCATGCCTTAATAGAAAATCACTCCTGACTGTGGTACTACATGTAGATTAGAAGGCCACGATAACCTTCAGGTTTTTGGGGTTTTGTTTTTTTTTATAGCCATGGCTACATAATTAAATGGCTATTCAAACAGGTGAAGGATATCAGAATAAGCTGTGGCATATATAACTAAAATGATCAATTATCTGACTATATAAGTATATTAAGCAATTTTTGGGTAGAGAATAATAACTGCTTGGAACACTTTACAACTTTCAAAGAACCATCACATTTTTCTTGGATAATATGTTTGTTGTAGTGATTAGCATGTGGGTTTTCTCCCAAAAGGTATAATTTTATTTATCGCCTTTTTACGCATCTATATAGCACCTCCCCTCAGAGAATTTGCCGTCATTTTACTATGATCTGTAATCACATACGGGAGGAGGAAGACTTGTATAAATGTATAACGTGACAAAACGGAACGTAGGCAGATACACTCGATTAAAATAAGATCAAACGCTTCCATGGATGCAACAATATTTACTCTATTTGTCAGTAATTAGCTAAACTGTCTGGAACAAAAACCAATTATTAGCTACGGGATTTCAAAGATCCTCTTTTCCCACAAGAGAATGCAAATGTCCCAGAACGAGATTGTAACTGGATAGGCGCTGGAACCAGATTCTACATTCTGATAAGCGACTCCCGAGAACCGACCGCTGCTGTAACGTAACTATCGCTCTGGCGGCGTTTTCGTTCCGGACAGTGGCGCGCAGCTGGCGGCGCACACGCTCGCGATCGTCGGGGCTGCGGGCGCAGGAAAGGCAGGCTGCCGAGATGTGATTGGCCCGGCGGGTATCCCTGCAGGGAAGCTCCGCTGCTGGGGAACCAGAACGACCAAAGGGAGCCTGAACAATCAGGAGACGACCCGAGCCCCTGCTCAGGGCTTAAGGCCAATATCTAAGTCTCCCGCCAGCTAGATCAGCCCTGCGCAGAGCTGGGGTTGGGAAGAGAAAAGGAGGACAGGGCATACCAACCGCCTGCTAGGCCCCTTCGCCTGTGTTCCCCACACTCTGCTCTTCACGAGCCTCCAGCCCCTCGGGCCTGAACTGCGTCCCGGGGCGGCCTGCCGAGGAGCAATCTGGTTAGGGACCTCTGGAGAGAACTATTCAGGCCTGGGCCAAGGATATCTGGCGGGGTAGTCGTGGCAGCAGGTTTGGAGGAGAGCGAACTGCGTGGGCCTGCGGCTGGGGAGGAGACAGCCTTCTGCGTGCTAAGGGAGAAGGAGACTCGGTGGACTCTGGGCGGCAGCAGCGGGTGTGTGGGCGTGTCTCCGCGTTCCCGGCACCCCGGGCCACGGGTTCTAAGATAGGGATTCTTGAGGATGAGCTTAGGGAAGGCCTAGGAACGAAGCGCCGTGGAGAAGCAAGATAATGTAGCAAGGAGAAATGCAGGTTTCGGCTGGAAACTGGGGAGAGAGATTTTCCGTAGCTTTTGTCTTTCTCTCTCTCTCTCTCTCTCTTTTTTTCCTGAATCTTGAAATCACTCAAGAAAATCGCCCACAGAGGCAAAAAAATAATTTTTAAAAATTAGGAGACCAGCAGGGAGTAGAAATATTCCCAACGACATTCTAGCTCTCGGGATGGGGATGGAAGAGTGGGATTGGAAGCAGCTTCCTTCTTTTATGCTCGCCTGCTACCGCGACGCACACACTGAAGGACTCCTACCCGGCAGTGCCCCGCACTCACCCCCATCTCTCTCTGGATCTTTGCGCTCAAGCGCTCGCTATCCGCAGCAAAAGCAGGCGCATTCTTCTCTCTGCAGCTGCCTGGCCTGGTCTGAAGATGCCGGCTCTGCCTGGGGCCTCAATAGTCTCAGAATTCAAAGCGGAAAGGCACCGGGCGCCCTTGTGGCTGAGGGATGGTCCTCCCGGCGCAAAGGCCGTCTCACAGAGGGTCTCCCCAACAGCCTGTCGGCCGCCGCCACCTAAGTACTCCCGGGCGCACGTGGCCCACGCTGAATCCCAGCTCCCCAGGCGGCCCCGAGGGCTGACTCCCCGCACCATTTCCGCTCCCTCCGGAACAGCCCCGCCTCTCCCCCCTCCCGACTGGCTGTTCATTCTCTTCTCAGCTTTGGGCACCCACCGCTCCCGCTGTTGCGGGGTTCCTCCCACGACAGCTCTCCGCTCTCTCCCCTACTCCCATCCCGTGTCTGCTGCCGCCGGGAGGTGTCGTCCACAGTCCCTGAACCTTCCACCTACCCCTTCTAGCTGAGGCTAGTGCTCCCCCAGCGCCACTATCTTGATCACCAAAAAATGCTTGGGGTGTCTAGGGCCAGATAAGGGGCACCACGGTTGGGCCGAATCGGACCCTATTATTTCAAGGCCAGCACTGCGCACAAGTTTTTCTGCAGGTCTCACAGCAGCGCCTGCTGGTCCTCACTGGGCTAGATGTGGTGGCGAGAGAATGCCTATTGTGCGGGAAGATGATCTCCACCAGAGCGGTTTCCAGAATCACAGGGGACCCCATAGATTCGCCCACAAAACAACCAGGGCCTTAGGAGGGCGCCAGAAGGCGTGTGGGTTGGAGAAATTAGAAAGATGCCTCCGAGGGTCAAGGCCTAGACCAAGGCGCCTGATTTCAATAGGCGGAAAAGATGGCCTCCATGGCTGGGTCACCTGCCTTGTGAAGACAGACTCTGCTCTCAAGACCCTATGAAACCACCCAATGTGTGAGGCACTCCAGCCATGTCATCACCAATGCAGTCAACAAATACTGCTTGACCGCTGATGCAGAATAGCAGTCGATGACGTGTATTGAGCACTAACATGTGCTCCGCATGAAAATCCTGGCATGTTTTGCCTTATTTATCCCTGGCAACAACCCTGAAGAAGGTATTACTGTCTTTTTGTAGACAAAGAAACTGAGGCTTAGAAACGCCCAAGGCCATACACTGACTAGGCCAGGATTCAAACCAAGAGCTGTCAGTCCACAAAATTCAGTAATGGCTCCATCATCCTGTCTCTCACATACCTGCTTAGTGCGGCCGCTGGAAAAGCTACAAGAGCCAATGCTAACGGTGCCCTGCCCTCGGGGGCTCATAGTTTACCCAGGGAGACCAGGCAGACAGTATAGCTATAGTACTAGGCGGGAAGTGATAAGTGACACAAATGTCCTTTACTAGCACGAGCTGCAAGTTCAGATGCGAGAGAGATGACTTCCGGCTAGGCGACGAGGGAGCGCTTCCTTGGAGGAGGTGGCATTTGAGCAGAGCCTCGGAGAACAGGCTTGTCGTGGAGACAAGGGCGGAGAAGACATTCCGAGTGGAGGGAAAGCTTGAGCAAAGTCAACAAGGCGAGAACGCACACGTCGCCCATCCATAGACATATAAAACATTCCATCTCCTTGGGGATCCAGTGCCGGGTATTTACATGCCAGGAAGTTTTCCTGCCCCTGCAGCATCTGGAAAAACCATACTCCTGGGCTATCCTTCCTGGTAGCTGGTTCTCAGACAGGAAACCTCCCAGAACTGGCTTTGCCCGGGAAGATGCGGCCAGTCTGGGTGGGAATCGGTAGTTCGCGTACCCCAGGCAGTGCAGCCTCGCCCACAGTGACTAGGACTTTGCGACTTTATACTAGTCCTTGTCTATTTCTGGTAGGTCCACGGCACCCACACTCACTGGCTGCGGAGGGGCGCGGTCCACAGGAGCTGGAACCAATAGAGAGGGAGGTCGAAGCGAGAGCCCCGCCCCAGACGTGACGTAAGACCCCCGGACTCAGGCTTCGCAGCCCCGGCCCCAGTCCCTTCAGTGGCTTTAACAAAACCCAGACCCCCACGTCCCGGCCAATGGAGGCGATTTAGACTGGAGCGGGACCGCGTCTGTCAAAACCCCGACTCGGCAGCAGCGGCGGAGTCCAGAAGGAGAGCTGGAGCCGCCGCGCTGCCTCCCCGCCCCCGCCGGGATTTATTGAGTATTTGGACTGGACAATTAAGTGGCCCTGATGATGTTACCAAGCCCGGTCACCTCCACCCCTTTCTCAGTCAAAGACATTTTGAATCTGGAGCAGCAGCAGCAACAGCAGTTCCACGGCGCGCACTTGCAGGCGGACTTGGAGCACCACTTCCACTCGGCGCCCTGCATGCTGGCCGCCGCTGAGGGGACGCAATTTTCTGACGGAGGGGAGGAGGACGAGGAAGAAGAGGGAGAGAAACTGTCCTATTTGAACTCACTAGCTACAGCCGATGGCCACGGGGATTCGGGGCTCTGCCCCCAGAGCTATGTCCACACGGTCCTGCGAGACTCGTGCAGCGGGCCTAAGGAACATGAAGAGGAGCCCGAGGTCCTGAGGGACCGGAGCCAAAGTGAGTAGAGGGGGAAAGGAAACGCACCCGCACATCTGGAGCAATGGCGGGGTGCCCGCAAACAGCCCACAAATCTCGCCAGCACGGCTGCCCGCCCCGTTAGCCCCGGCTGGGGTCATGCCCTGGCCCTGGTCAACGACAGCTCCGCAAAGCGCAGGTGCCTGCAAGGGAGCCAGGGCGGAGGGAGAAAGACAAGGTGACTCCGTCAACTACTCCCCCCAGAGGGGGGAGGCGATGCAGACCCGGAGGCAAGGGAAAATAGTTACTGCTGCCCTGATGGTGATAAGCAACATGGGCTCAGCTGCTGGGTGCTGACAGCTCATAGTATTTTTGCTCTTCCCAAGAGCTAGAGGGGCACGAGCCTGAACTCTTCCCACTTTCTCTCTAGCGTGAGACGAGTTTTCTGAGGCCAGGGCAGCCGCTCCCTCTTCTTGGAAAAGACAGTCGAAGCAGCTTTTGTGCCTAGTGTCCACAGGGCGCAGGAACTTCGGTAGAGTTCAGCTGGGTGGTTTCCTCACTTCTCCGCCTGGAACTCAGCGTCCTCGCACCCACGGCACCCGGCAGAGAGGGAGGGGATGCTGGGAGAGTGCGTGGGAACACAGTCCATTCCGCACTCACACCCCTGAGGCACCAGACTTTTTTGAAAATTCTTAACGTTTTGCTTTGTGTCCCAGGCTGTGGGGCTTCGGGCTGAGTGAAAAACGCGCCGAACTTAGATCCTGGCTGCTCAAGTAGGATGCGAGGTGAATTGGGTAGGGAAATAGGACAACTGAATAAAGCCTCCAAGGAAGTGTTTGTTTCGGAGGAGAGAGAGCCAAAGAATCTCCTTCCCTAAGAGGAGGTTTGATGTGGTGGAAGCCAAGGCCTGTGCTCTGACAGCTCCCCGGGCCTAAAATCGACATGAAACTGTCTAAATCAATCAAATTTCTTTTTCTCTCTAAGGTAATACAGATGTCGTCAGGCAGACGTTTAGCTGTGGGCCTGTAGGCTTTTAAAAGTAAAAAACTGTCCCTGGGCAATACATGAGCGTTACACTCAGACATTTACGAGCAGGAAGATTTTCGCAGAACGCACGCATACCGGCTCCCAAATACCAACATGTCTCACACCTTCAGCTATTCATGACGGAGTGGAAGGCAAACGAGTTTGCAAATACTATAGTTATTATGGAGTTGCAAACTTCCATCCTGAAAATAATCATCAGCACGCCGAGCCGCACATTTAATACAGGGTAATCTCTCGCGGATGCTCAAGTTCTAAATAAACGCGCACTAACTACCCCTCCCCACGGAACGTGCCTCCACCCGCCAAGGGCGTTGTGAGGGGCCTTGGGCTATCGCAGGGTCCCACGGCGTCAGGAGCCACAAACTTTCCCCAAAGTCCAAGCAGTTATTACCGCACACTCCGCGCTGCCCCCCAAAGGGGCCACAGTGCTCCGGGACCGGAGCCGCGGTGAGATCGGGAACAATTAAAGGACGCTGTTGTTTTGCTTCTTCCGCAGAAAGCTGCCAGCTGAAGAAGCCTCTGGAGGCGGCCGGAGACTGCAAGGCAGCGGAGGAGAGCGAGAGGCCGAAGCCACGCAGCCGCCGGAAGCCGCGGGTCCTCTTCTCGCAAGCCCAGGTCTTCGAGCTGGAACGCAGGTTCAAGCAGCAGCGGTACCTGTCGGCCCCCGAGCGCGAGCACCTCGCCAGCAGCCTGAAGCTCACGTCCACGCAGGTGAAGATCTGGTTCCAGAATCGCAGGTACAAGTGTAAGAGACAGCGGCAGGACAAGTCTCTGGAGCTGGGCGCGCACGCGCCCCCGCCGCCGCCGCGCCGCGTGGCAGTGCCGGTGCTAGTGCGGGACGGCAAGCCGTGCGTCACGCCCAGCGCGCCAGCTTACGGTGCGCCCTACAGCGTGGGCGCGGGCGCCTACTCCTACAACAGCTTCCCCGCCTATGGTTATGGGAACTCGGCAGCCGCCGCCGCAGCCGCGGCTGCTGCAGCCGCCGCCGCTGCGGCCTACAGCGGCAGCTACGGCTGTGCGTACCCGGCAAGCGGTGGAGGCGGCGGCGGGGCCTCCGCGGCGGCCTCGGCCATGCAGCCCGCCTGCAGTGCGGCCGGAGGCGGCCCCTTTGTGAACGTGAGCAACCTGGGCGGCTTCGGCGGCGGCGGCGGCGGCGGCGGCGCGCAGCCGTTACACCAGGGTGCGGCGGCCGGGGCCGCGTGCACGCAGGGCACCTTGCAGGGCATCCGGGCCTGGTAGGGACCGGGCGGGTCATGCGGCAGCCGCCCCACCGCAGCCTGGCGCCGCGGGACTGAAGCGCGAGAAAGGCTGGATCCAAGGAAGGGCCAGGTCCCCTCGTTAAATAAAAATAAATAAATAAATAAATAAATAAATAAATAAATAAATATATATATATATATATATATATATATATATATATATATATATACACACGTCTCGCTCCCCAGAGCCCCGGAGCGCAGCTCACGCGAGGCCTGGGGAAGGGGGCTCAGGGGCGAAGAGGATGCCCGGGAGTGGTCACGAAGACTGTCTCTGAGGCAGAAACGCCGGCTGGGTGCTGGGAGGACGATGGCCCCGAGCTTGGCCCCAAAAGGAGTGCGAGAGGCTGAGACTCGGGCTGCCGCTCGGTTCTCCCAGAGCAAGAAGGGCTTCTCTCCCTCGGGCTTCTCTCCCTCAGCCTTCCCGCGGCCGCCGCGAAGAGCTGGCGGAGAACTCAAGGACAAAAAAAGCATGAAGGAGAGAAAAATGGGCGTCGTGGCTTGAGAAATCCCCAGGCCCTACCGACGCTCTGCCCCCTTTGCGGGGCCGGCGTACCACAGCACAGTCCATTTTCCTTTTCCCAACCGCCTGCCTTCCGCACCAGATACCTCGGCCTGGATCTCCAGATTGTCAGGGGCGTGTAGAACTCTGCGAAAAAAACCAGTGGAGCGAGATCAAAAGCTGGGGGGGGGGCTGAACAAATCCGGGAACTGGTGGCCCACCGGAGGTGTTACCGGCTTTCCTTTCTGTTTCGTATTCTGTGTTCAGCACATATTATATATATATATATATATATATATATATATATAAACTATATCCACACGGCATGTACACACCCGCTGCCATACACTACAGGAGTCAATAAACAAGGTGCAATATTTTCAAACCGTTGGCCGGCTACAGACTTTGTTTAGCCCACAAGAGTGGGGAGGGACCCTTTAACAGGGCGGGAGGGGAAGGAAAAGATACTCAGGAAAAACAGTTCCCCCTGGATGGTTGTAGGCCTGGTCTCCCCTGCCTCAGCCCCTAGGCTGCAAGTCCGGTCTCCAAGGCTTTGCTCATTAATTTCTCTTTACTGTTGTAGGGAGGACAGGTCAGAGACTCAGGACCTTTTGAGGCCTGGGCTTTGTAATCCCCCCAAGTTTCACCCAGATGCTTGCGCTAGTACCTTGGCCTGCGTTAGATCAAGGCTTAGACTCTGCCCCGCCTCGAGGGTCTCCAGGGTAAATGGAAACCTCGCCCCCAGGCCCAGGCGTAGGCCTCGCGAAGGCGGCTGCATCTGCGGCCGCCGCCCAGGCTTCCAGCGCGCCCGGGGGCGCTGTGCCCCGCCGCGGCCGAGTTCTCCCCCTCGGTCGCCCTCCCTTCTCCCCCGGCGGCCGCGGCTTTATGCGGCTCCTTGTCACTTGCGCAGAATGCCTGTGCGAGGCCTGTGCTGCCACACGGCCGATTGTGAGCGTGCCAAGGAGGGTGAATGGGGAGGCCTCAGCGCGCCGCGCCATTGTGGGGCCGGGCCTTGCTGAAAGGCGGCTCCGGGCCGAGAAGGTGCGGAAAGAATGGCTTTTTATTGGAGTCCCGAACAAAAGGTGTGGTAGGAAGGCGAAGTCCCCTGCGCGAACAAAAACCCCAGCGCGTCGGGATTGACGTCCCTCCCGAGCTCCCCATTGCTTCCCAGAGCGGGGGCTTTGTGCAGCAGTCTGCTCAACAGAGGGACGGAGAAATGCGCGGGGATTTTGTTCCCCACTTTTTGTGCGCTGGGGGAGGGGGCGGCAAGGGGGGACGGGGGCTGGGCGGGCAGCAGGGAGGGGCGCGCTGATTAGGCCGGGCCGGCCGGGGCGCGGAGAAGTTCAGCGGGAGCCGGCGGCCTGAATGCAGGGTCATTATTGCTACAAGTTTAGCAATTTCGCCCTTACAGGAGGGGGCGGGGGCTGCTAGGTTGCTGCGGTACCCGGGCTGGGGAGCTGCAGAGCCCCGGAGGAGGAGGAAGAAAAAAGAGGAGGGGAGAGAGGGAGGCAGGCAGGCAAGCGAATCCACCAAAACCCACGGACCGCCCAGGATGAGGCTTGGACGCGTCTAAAAGGGTCTAGCGGGAGGCTGGAAAGGGGGCGCCTGGGGGGCGGAGACCCGCCCTCCCCTTGCCTCTCTAGAGGCAGAAAGACCCCGGAGCCAGGCTTGAGTTAGCGCACCAGACTGCGGGTCCCTCAGCTCCTCGCCGCCAGTTCCCTCCTCCCGCAAGCCGAACTGGAGTTGGAACACCGCCTCCCACCACCGCTTTCACCACCGTGACGTCCCAAGCCTCCTTCCTAGCGAGCCCTCCTTCTGGAGCTATTATCTTTCCTTGAGTTTCTTAAGCTAAGGGCATGGAGGGAATTCTTGCTTCCTAATACGTGTCTGCAGCCTCGGACTCATTCATTCATTCATTCATCCATTTATTCAAATTTATTCACTGACATTGATACTACTACTATATGTTCACTTCACTGTTCTGGCCGCTGGGGACGGTGAAAAAAACAGTGTCCGTAGGCTTAGGAAGTTTATTTGAAGGAGTGTATGTGGCGGGGAGATAGCTAACAAATGTAAAAATTAGTAGTCGATAAATTCTAAAAAAGAAAGAGAACCAAGTACTGGAGGGAGGGTTCTTTTCCAGTAGGTGGTCAGGGAAAGCCACATTGAGGAGATTAGATTTAAGCCGAGGCCTGAATGACAAAAAGGAAGCCAGTCCAAGTAGCGCTTTGCTGTTGCAGGCTCCATGTCTCTGCACATGTCCTCTCCTCTGTCTGGGATGCTCTACTACCCCCAATTTTCTAGTGAACTCCTACTCCTCCTTCAAGGCCAGGGTTTTTTCCTGAACCACCCAAGGGGGGTAATCACTCCCTAATATGTGCCACCAGAGTCTTAGGTACTTTCCAAAATCACAACGTAGTGTCATGCAAAGATTTATTTGTCTCTGTTTCTCCACGTGAGGGCCTAGTGGGATCGTAGGGGGCCAGGTTGGCATCTTTTCCCTCTAGGACAGATATCACGGTAGGAGATGATGGGGTAAGCACCGCGTTCCCCAATGCGGATGGCCCCTGTGGTGGGGAACTTCGCGTTGGGTGTTGGCTGCAAGGGAGATGAACAGCTAGACTCTTGGCCCACCTGGGCGGAGCCAGAACACCTAAAACCGTCTGCGGAAGCCGTGCAGCCTATCTCCATCCCACAGGAAGGTCCGGCCTTGGGTACCCCGTGATGCCGCCGGGGAAACGGCTTCCCCAAGGGATTGTTGCCCCTTGCCCTACAGCTCAAAACCTAGGAAAGGAGGCTGAGAACTTGGTGATAACCTTGACAGGAGGACACGAAGTTTAGGGTTAGGGAAGACGCAGGGATAGGGCAGGGTGGGGCGGGGGTGGGGTGGAAAACTGGGAGGTATACGGTTAATCTGGGACCTGCATCTGGGACCCAATTCGACTTCCCCTACATTCTCCAAGTGAGGAGTATTGTCGGTGATCAAGATGCTGCCCTACGGGGAGCGCTCACTTCCAAGACCAGCGCGTGCGCGCTAGGAACCCAAGGCTCCTGGGAGCAGACGCCTTAGCTCCGCAGGGGGTTTCCTAAGTAAGCCACCCCTTTTTCTCCCTCCTGATCTGTATCCTGCTGGGCTGTGGCCTCGAAGTGCTCCCCAGCGCCGGATCCCCACCTTCCTTGCCTGGCTTCCTCCTGGCCCGAATTAATCTTCCTTTACTTTGCATCCATCCCCTCCTGTTCTGAAAAAGAGGCGTGTGATTCTCATAGAGGAAACACAGCTGGTTCTGTGGATTGGTTCCTGCGCAGTTTGCGTGTCTTGAGATACTTAAAGCCAGCCAGGACCAGCCCCCTCCCTGCTCCCTACCCTTTTCCAGATCCTGCAATCTCTGGGTATAAATAGCTCTCATCTCTTCACTGAAGGATTTCCCTACAGCTCAGTTGCTGGGGTTCCAGTGCCTTGGCTATCAGAGGGTGAAAACCCTCAACTAACAGCTACCTCTTCCGTGAGCTCTCCCTCTAGGGGAAAAGACACCCTCCCAGGCCCAAACCACTGCTTCACTGATTGTCCTGTGAGCCAGGAGGTATTGTAAAATCCAGACAAGCCTTCTAATGACCCGTGAGACATTGAGTGGGTGAAGTAAATCGTCCCTCTGGGTTCTGGTTTCTGAGCTCTAATGCAGAGAAAAGGGATAATCCCTCCCCACCCAGTGACTGGTGTCACATTGGGCTCAAGAAGTGGGTAGGCACTACTTGTGGGGCAGGTGGAATAAGTGCTAGAAGGCCAGCATTTTTTTTTCTTTCTGCAGAGCCTAATCTTGAGGGGTTAAGAGGATGGACTCTGGAATCAGGCTGCCTCTATTCCAATCTCAGCACCACCACAAACAGCAGTAAAGACCTTGAGTAAGGAGCACTCTGAACCTCAGTTTTCTTCTCTATAAAGTGGGTATGCTTAAAAGCACCTCTCTTGTAGGTTTTTTTTCTTACGGTAGAACACACAAATGTTAACAAGTCAATTAATGCTTATGTGTGTAAATGCTCATGAACCAATCACCTTGGCTTTGAAAATTAAGCGAGATGATCCATGTAAAAGCAGCTTAGTGCAGTGTCTGGTGCGCATCAGGCATTGCATCCATGTTATAGGGCAGGCCGGTGCTAGGCGCTGTGTATAACTCAGAAGCCCAGGACTGACCTTGGGGCACTTCCAGGCGCGCGGGGAGAGCGGGGCGGGCCCGAGGATTCGGAACCCCAACACTGTAGGCTCACGACACCACAGAGGCGGGTCGGAGCCATGGCTGGTAAGCCAAGGGCAGGGGGCACCCGGCGGGGCCTGCAAGGCTGGCAAACTTATCAGAGGTTTGGACCTTGGCAGGGTCTGGGGAATTTGACCGAAGGGGGAGGTGAAAAGAGGTTCCACGAGGAGCCGCGATTCCCCTCTAACCCATGCTGCAGGGAGGAAAGGGTCGGGAAGGAAACCTAGCTCCTCTGGGCAAGGCTCCTTGGCGTCCAGCGTCCGGCGGTTCCCGGGCGTCGCCGGGGTGGGGCCGAGTGGGCGGGCTCTTGGCTGGAGAGCTTCGCGTGCAGGAGGTGGGTTGGTTCAAGGCCTCCTCCTCCGCTTTATGGGTCAGGGCTCAGGCGGGAAGTCCCGGGCGCCTTCTCCCAGCTCGAGGGCCCCGAGCCAGGGAAGAACGGCGGATTCTCGGTGACTAGAGTTCAGTGCTCTGCCGCCGCCTGCTCCACGTGAACGGAGGGCGCCTCGGAACCGCGGGGGGCGGCGCAGGTGCTTCGGCGCCGGGCGCCGCGTGCCGCGTCTCACACAGGCCTGGGGCGGTCAGAGCCCGCTGGGCAGGGAGCCACCGGCGAGCCCCGGGAGAGCCTGGCCAGCTCTCAAGGTGAGAGTCCAAACTGGAAGAGCCAGCCGTCCTGACAGTCGCAACCTGGACGCGGAGCCAGGCCAGCGCGCGGCGCGGAGGTAGGACGCTACGCGGAGGGTTTGGTGAATCCATAAGGCCTCCGTGCCGAGTCCAGGGAGGCCTGGGGCGGGAGAGGGCGCTGATCTCAAAAGGACGCTTGCTGTTTTGGAAAGGCGGTCCCGCAAAAAGCCTAGACTTCAGGTAACGTCAATAGCAGCAAAGTTTTCTAAAGGGGAGTTTAGAAAATGTATTGAAGTATGAAATACATACAGGAAAGACGTAGGTGTACATACAGTTTGCCGAATCTTCATAAACCAAACGCTCCCTGCGAACAACACCCAGATGAAAAACCAAAACAGTATCCGTCCCCCACCCCAAGTCCCCTCATGCTCCCTTGTGTCTCCACCGCCACCGCCAAGAGTAACCACTATCCTGGGCAGGATAGGTTGGTTTTTGCCTGGTTTGGAACATTATGTAAGTGGAATCACGTAGCGCGTAGGCTATGTGCCTGGCTTTTGTCATTTGTGAGATTTATCTATATTCTGCCTGTCGTTGTAGATTGTCCATTTGCATTATTTTACAGTATTCTCTTGTGTGAATGTGCCACAATTGATTCATCCATGCTGCTGTTAATGGGCGTTTGGGTAGTTTCTAGATTTGGGCTGTTGTGACTAAGGTTGTTACAAACATTCTAGAACAGTATCCAGTAGAACGTTCTGCAGTAGTGGAAGTGTTCTGCATCTGTGGTGTCCAGTGTGGTAGCCACCAGTCACATGCGGCTGCTGAACACCTGAACCATGGCTGGTGTGACTGAGGAACTGGACTTCCAGTTGTCTACAATTATAATTAACTTAAACGTAAGGAGCCATATGTGTTGGACAGCACAGTCCTAGTATGTCTTTTGGAGACTGTAATGCACATTTGTATTCTGTGCATACCTAGGAGTGCAATTGCCATGTCTTAGGGGATGAAAGTCAGCTTTAGTAGATTCTGCCAAGCAGGTTTCTAAAGTTGGTTGTACCAGTTTACACTTCTGTCAGGAGCAGCACCACATGCTCCCCAATGCTTAGTATTTTAATTCCATTTTAGCCATTCTGGTGAATATGTAGTGAAAAGAGGCTTTTGTTCCCTTTTAAGACTATGAAAATTGACATTTCACCATAGTAAAAATGATGATAATGGTGATGGTTGGAGGCTTTCTTGGGGACTGAGAGATGTTATAGGGGTTGGAAGCTTACCCTTTATGCCACCCCACTTCTGCAGTTGGGCCTCCCACCCAATCAACCTTCTGCCCTAGGAACTGGACCAGGATTAGCAGGCCACTAGGGAAGAGGCTGTATGTTTGGAAGTGATCCATCTCCCACATCTGTTGTTACTTTTTGTCTTCTTAAAATCAGCGCCCCTCTTCCTTTACTGTTATAATTGGAATATCCCACCAGAGGTCATGGTGAGACTGCCTGGCAGGCTGCAGCCATAGCAGAGAAGCCAGGTTTTGTGCTGGCTGCAGTTTTAGTTTGCAGCTTGGCTCGGCCTTGTATAAAAAGGCAATAACAATCCTGAGTGTGCTACCTCACTGGCTTGCTGAGAAGCAAAGTCAGCCCTGGGGAAGCAGCAGGGTGACTCCTTACTGTGTCAGGCTGTGTGTGTGTGTGTGTGTGTGTGTGTGTGTGTGTGTGTGTGTGTGTGTGTGTGGCTTTGTAGAGGTGCTCTCTAATCCACAGAATAATCTTGTGAGTTTTCACATGTGAAAACTGAGGCTCAGAGATGTTAAGTCATTCCCCTCAAGGCCACATAGTAAACAGTGGCAGCAACCCCAGGAGGACTTTCCACCCAATGCCACTGAGAACATTTCTGACGTTTTCTACCTCCCTTCCCTGGGTAAACAGAGCCCTGGCTGGTGCAGATCTTGAAATTCTGGATCAGATTAGATGTCCTCTGCTAAGTGTCCCTTTGGATGGACTCAAACCAATCACTGAAAACGTGTTTTTTTTTGTTGTAATACTAGTGAAACTCACTTTGTGTGACATACGAGTTCTTGGAAAGTTGTGTGCAAAAGAGCTTTTTGCTTGTGGCGAGGGAGAAAAACTGAGTACATTTTAAGTTCATCTCTGGAATTTGTTGCTTAAAGATATCCCAAAGTGAATTATTTTGTAAAGTGAAGGAGTCTTTTGAAATATGAATAATAACCTAGCATTGTTGGGTTTTCAAATAAAAAACAAGCGTAAAGAGCAGCTCAAAATTGTATACAGGATTCGTCAATATTTCACACATATTTCTTCTTTCATTGAGAAGGGTTCTAATGAAAGTTTCACCTGGACCATCTTGACAGTGAGCTCTCTGAGAGGTCCACAGATTACTTCTCTATCCAGATGTTAAGTTACTAGAAACCCAGTGCCCCCAGTGGCTACTGGTTGATTCAGGCTTAACTTGGGTGTGTTTCACAGTCCCTGATCACTTGCTGAGCCTCTCACGGATGGGGCTGAAGAGTCAAATGGGTTCTTAGATTAAAAGACCTTTAAAGTCCCATCCAGTCTTGAGATTCTGTAAACTAAATGTTACATGCCTATAGATTCATAGATTTCAGCTGTGCTGGTGGGAAGGGCCTTAGAAATCACCGAAGTCCAGCTCTTTTCTGTCGCTGAATCCTGCCTGGAGTATCCTGGGCAAGAAACTGTCCCACAGCTCCTGGACACCACCCATGGGAGAGCCACTCACCTCTCCACTCCCTAAGTGTGAGAAAGTTCTGCCTTGTGTTCATGTGGAATCTGCCTCCTGCACCTTCCATCTGCTGCTCCTCTTGTCCCCACAGATGTCTACTCCTTCTGTATGTCAGTTCTTCAAATATTTGAAGCCAGCCATCGAAGCCCATGTAGACCTTCTCTCCTCAGGTGAAATACCCCAGTTTCTTTGACTGTCCTGAACCTCCTGGTCATTATGCAGTGGGTGTTCTCTAGCTCACCCATTTCTTCTGTGCCTGGGCTCTTCTGGTGTATTCCCCATAGGAGGCCCCCCTTCCTATGCCTTTAAACATTTCCATCTTCCCATCCTCTTCTGAGAAGGCTGAGGCCCACTGGCAGGCTCTCCCTCATGGGTCCCGCTGTGCTCAGTTTATGTTTTTATTCCTTAGTCTTCAGAGGAATAAGTATTCATTCTGTCTACAAGTAACACTTCCCCTTAAAGTCTAGATATACTTTCTTCCCTACTTCTAGAAACAACGCTTCTTATTTTGAGTTCTGAGGTCCCCCTACTCTACAATTTAATATTCTCTACCTTCCTTCCTTTCACCCTCAAACGTGTAGCAATCTCTCCATATTGTCTTCTCTTAACACTGGTGTCCCTTCCTCAAATATCTTTCCTTTCCCCTTCGGGGTCAGATTTCTGAATTTTTGTCTTGACAGCTACTTCCCTTTCCCTCGGCCTGAATGCCGCTTACCTCCCAAGTGCTGGATACTGATGCCCAGTTGGAAGTTACCTTTGTGGTCAGTTGGTTCAACACTTTCCCTGATGCCCCGATTCCCTCCTGAGATGTTAAAGTCCTGCCCCTCCCCCTAATTATCTGAGACTCATTCTTTGAGATCAAACGGCTTCTTCTCCAGCTTGTGCTTTGTTACCTCTCTTCAGTGTTTGGCAGAATGACTTTTTTTCTGGAAAGTCTGGAAAGCTTTTGACACTCTCTACTATCCTGATCATTTTCTCTCTCAAAGAGTAGTTACTCCTCTTCCTTCTCCAGCCCCGCTTATTGGAACCCTCCAAGTCTCAGTGACTTTTCTACACTCTTGCTGTCCTAAAGCTTGTCATTCCATACACACAGCATCAACTATCACTTTTATATTAAGGGTCCCTGAATCTACAGCTTTTGCTTGGTCTTCCTCTAAAGTCATATTTTCAAATGCCCAGGGGATAATTCTTCATGTACTTGTACCATTGTCACCTCAAGTTCATCACCACTCCCCCAATCTACACACACCTCAACTTCTGCCCAGGGCATCACCTCTCCTTGTTCTCTTCCCTTTGGTTGGAACCAATCAGTCAACACATGCTTTCCCTGAGAGTCTCTCTTCTCTTAGAGCAGAAGAAATGGGAGAACAAACAATGTCTGAACGCCTAAACATTTCAGGCCCTGGGCTCTGCATATCCTGACCTGTTTAGTACTTGAACCATCCTGAAAAGTAAGTGCCATTATCTACATTTTTTAAATTTTATTTATTTAATTTATTTTTATTTTTGGCTGTGTTGGGTCTTCGTTACTGTGCGCGGGCTTTCTCTGATTGCGGTGAGCAGGGGCTACCCTTTGTTGTGGTGTGTGGACTTCTCATTGCAGTGGCTTTTCTTTTTTTCTTTTTTTTTTTTTTTGCAGTGGCTTTTCTTATTGCAGAGCACGGGCTCTAGGCGCACGGGCTTCAGCAGTTGTGGCATGCGGGCTCAGTAGTTGTGGCTTGCAGACTCTAGAGCACAGGCTCAGTAGTTGTGGCACAGGGGCTTAGTTGCTCCGTGGCATGTGGGATCTTCCCAGACCAGGGCTCAAACCCGTGTCCCCTGCATTGGCAGGCAGATTCTTAACCACTGCGCCACCAGGGAAGTCCCTATAATGGCCTTCTAACTCGTCACCTGGCTTGGGCGTATCACTGATAAGCCCCATCCTCATACCAGCACCAGATTCATTTTCCCCAGATGCCTCTTAATCAAAGGTACCTACATTTTCTTAACCGTACTCTGGCTCCTTGCTGTATGTAGGATCAAAAGTACTCTCAAGACCACCAGTGAACCCTCATTACCATGCCTAATCAACCAAATTTCTCATTACTTTTTAGTGATCTGTACAATCTCCTTACTGTTCCTCTCCCCGAACTCCGCTGTCTACCAAGCTCTTTCCTGGAGGAATATTTCAGCTCTTCCCAGTCAAGCCCCTCCTAACTTGTAAGTCTGATGCCTCCCAATTATGAAGTCTTTTCCAGCTACCGCAGCTCACAGCCGTCACATATCACATTCTCTTAATGTAGATGAAATGGCCTCACCTGCAAAATTTAGCGCTTGATCCAAGTAATGGTTTTATTTACTGTCTCGTTATTTCCATCTTCCATTTAAAAATAAGCTCCTTGGGGCTTCCCTGGTGGCACAGTGGTTGAGAATCTGCCTGCCAATGCAGGGGACACGGGCTTGAGCCCTGGTCTGGGAAGATGCCACATGCCGCAGAACAACTAAACCCATGCGCCACAACTACTGAGCCTGTGCGTCTGGAGCTTGTGCTCCACAACAAGAGAGGCCACCACAGTGAGAGACCCGCGCACCGCGATGAAGAGTGGCCCCCGCTCGCCGCAACTAGAGAAAGCCCTCGCACAGAAACGAAGACCCAACACAGCCAAAAATTAATTAATTAATTAATTTAAAAGTTTTAAAATAAGCTCCTTGAGTTAAGGATCATGTCTTATGCTTCTTTTGTATTATCTAGAGATAGATATAAAAGAAATAATTTAGGAGAAAATGCTTAGAAAAGTATAAAGTGCAGTATAAACAAAGTATATTATTCTTAAAATTACTAGTGTTATAAACATTGGCAAAATGTATTGGGACCAGGTTCAACAAACAGCAGAAACTGAGGAATTCAATAAGTAAGTCAGACCCAGAGTTCCTCCCCCTCTCCTCCCATTTAATCCTTAACAATGCCTTCCTGCTCTCTCAGACTGAACATATGAAAGGAGAGGCACCTACATTGCCCACTAGATGATGGACTTTTTCAGGGCAAGGAATACTTGTCTCATCTGTCCAGTTTTTTTTTCAGCACCTGAGTACAGTATCCAGAATATGCTGGGTGTTTGATATGTGTTTGACGAAAGAATGAACAACTGGAGATATGACTTGGACCAGATGTTGGTGTTGTCCTACATTTCTGCTTCTTTGTGATTCTTTTCCTGCTTCCCCACGTGGAATGAGAGAATGTCAGAGCTGGAAGGGATCAGCCCAGCCTCCCATTTTAAAGATGGAAAAACAATCCCAGAGAGGAGACCATCTGTCCCCAGGTCACCCCTCCTCTTCGTGGCCTTCTGACATCCTGTCCAATCCAGCGTTTCCCCCACTATAATTCAGTCTCCCTCTTTTCAGTGTTCTGTCGCTGAACCTATATCCAGCCCTTCTTCCTCTCTTGCAAGTGCCCTTTCCCACATCCCTTCACCCAGCTCTGTACTCTGCATGCCCCCAACTTGTGTTTAATATTGTACATAGTGCTCTCATGAATGTGTACAAAAAATTCCTCTGAGGTTGTGAGCATACACACTTTTAAAATATGTGACTGTTTGGGAGGAACACAACCTTCACCAGGAAGTTACAATTCAGAATCTCTTCAGGGCCTCTCTCCAGAAGAATTTCAGAATTTCTCTGAGTCCAGAAACATAGTAGGATTTTAATAGTAATAAACCACAGTCCAATTGCTTAAAGTGCCGATGATGTACTAGATATTCTAGAAGGCGCATGGCAACTCTGCAACTCCAAGGCTAGTAGCTCCATTTTACAGATGAGTAAACTGAGGTGCAGAGAGGTAAAACAACTTGCTCAAGGTCACACAGTATCAGAGCAGGAGATTGATCTGATCTATTTGCCTTCTCTAGAAAAGTCTTTGAGACACACTGACCGACTATCAGCTGCTTCATTGGATGCCCACTTCCTCCTCAATGGCTGCTCTTGGTGAGGTCTCTCATGTAGGAACTGCTGCCGCACCTTGGCTCTATCACTGTTCCCATCTGTTTAGCATCTCTGGAGAGCTCAGAGGCAGTGCCCTGCCTGCGCCCCCTAGTGGTCACAGGGGGATGTACAAGTCCTTCTGGCGCTGTCTCAGTACCTCTGTCAGCACCCTCTGGTGTTGGCCAGGGACGCAAAGTCATATAGACTCAGGCTTTCAGAGGTGCACTTATCTCCCAGGGTGGAGGGTAGGCTGTTCCTTGAGGAAGGACCTGGATTCTCCAAGTCCCCCCACTCCTGATAGTCCTTTAAGGGAGACACCCCCCCACCCATGCCTGACAGTGACCAAAATCAGTTAAGAGAGGGACTTGACAACAGCCTCAAGTTCCTCTTTAGCAAGTGAGCAAGAGCATCTGACTCAGAGTCCACATAACTTGTTCTTGGCTTCCACAGTCCTTTTTTCATTGACATACCTATGCTTACTATTGTGCCAAGTTCCCAAATTTGCTTATCTTACATGCCCTTCATAGGTCTCAGTCTCTCTAACCAACAGTGTCCTCATCTGAAAACAGGGAACACCTGCCTCACCTACCTATGGGGATGGGATGAGATCAAGCCAGAGAGCAAATGTAACGTGGTTGTGAGGTTTGAGATTGTCCACCTTCCTCTTCCACTGCCATCTCGGGGGCGCTGGAGCCTATGTGCAGAGCAAGCCTCCAGAGCTGCCCACAGTCTTGCAGCCTCCTTCAGATAAATAAGCAGTCTCGCTCTGACTGAGCTCTGGATCCCATAGGCCCACTGGCGCCTTTGGGTAAACTAAGAATGCACTGCTTTCTCCAAGCGGACGTGGCTTTGCCAGCTGCCTGGCTTCGTGGATGGATACGGGTGTCTCTTGGACAAGGCACGTGTTGCGTGAACAGCCCCCACAGCCAAACACGGAGGCTTTGGTGCCATATGCGTCTCTTAATCCCTCTCCTTACTCCCTGAATAACATGACACTGAATGAATATGCGGGCCACATTTACAGGACACCAAAACAATCACTGTTTGGGGAAAATTCAGCAATAAATAGGTGACTCTGCCTGTCACCTGGGGGAGGAAAAGCCCAGCTCTCTGTCTGGGTTTGCTTGATTTCCGAGGCCCTGGGATAAACATAGCTCTTGTCACTGGCCCTATAGCCTAAAGAATTCCTCCCTTAAAGGACCCAAGTTCCTACAGTGGATTTAATCCTTAAGTCACTAAAAGTGCACATGAAGACTTGGGTTGTGGACAGTGATGAATTACAGACTTACACTTTAGGGCAAGTGAGAACAAATAACTCTGTGATGAAAGACAACACCCCTGGGGAGGAGCAGGGCCCATGAAGGGCATTTAGATTCCGTTTTCATCTTTTTCCCTGGATGCTCTTCGCTCTCTCCATCCACTTCTCTTTCCGCTCCTCTCTTGTCCCCTCTCTGTCTTTCCTCCCTCTATCCTCTTCTGCTTCTCTCCCTCTCTGCCTTTTCCTTTTTATTTATTTATTTATTTATTTATTTATTTGTGGTACACGGACCTCTCACTGTTGTGGCCTCTCCCGTTGCGGGACGCAGGCTCCGGACGCGCAGGCTCAGCGGTCATGGCTCACGGGCCCAGCCGCTCCACGGCATGTAGGATCTTCCCGGACCGGGGCACGAACCCGTGTCCCCTGCATCGGCAGGCGGACTCTCAACCACTGCGCCACCAGGGAAGCCCCTGCCTCTTCCTTTTTTAAACCTCTACTTAGCATTCTGTCTTCCTCTCTGTCTCCTCCCTTCCTTCTTTCTCCCTCACTTTTCCTTTTCTCTACTGACTTATGGAATTAAAGAATATTTGATAGCTTGATGTATTCTATTATTCGTATTGAAAAATAAGGCAAGTCTCTCATGAAAATAGCAATTATATTAAATTGCTTTTTTATTTGTATATAAACCATAGTACTTTTTCCTGTACCTCAGTGATCTTTGATAGAGAAAAGCCCCCATCCCCCAACACACACACAATTCATGCAGTGCAAGGCGGGGAGGGAAGCCAGCAAGGAGGCACTCGTGTGATTAGCGTTAAGGGGAAACCCTCAGGACACCGGCAGAAAGGAAGGGTTAGGATTGCAGAATGTTGAAGGTGGACCCTCTACTCCAAGCTCCTTGCTTTGTTTCCAGGCTCCTCATCCGTCCACCCCACATTCCTGGAGTTTTCTGGAGAAGGCAAAGAGATCATATCAATGCCCCCAGACAGGAAACGGAAGTCCAGAGAAATTACATGATTTCTGCAAAGTCACGCAGCCGGCTCATGGGAAAACCTTGAGGAGAACCTATTTGTCAAGCACAACAAATATATAGCACCAGGTATATCACGTGAGGACATCATAGGAGCTACAAGAATTGGAACAGCTTGATAAGACCCAGTTACCACTTAAGTGGAATCATGACCTCCAGGGAGAAGCTAGATCATTTAACCAACACTCATTTACCAGGTGGACAAAATGGGATTCGGCCCTAGAGTCTAAGGATTACATGTCAAATTCACATTCACACACAATGGGTCACTCTAATGGAGAGGTCAGGGATACGGGCCATGCACACAGAAGATGATCTGGTTTCCTTTCAGCACTCAGTACACACCCAGCGCCTCCCTCGCTGACATGTTAGACAACAGCTCCAAGCAGCTGCTCCCGTTACTGTCTGCCCCTCTGTGTCCTCTGAGTACCTTCTGCAACCTGCCATGTGACTCCTCTTCCCAGGGAGGCTGTGATCTGCAATTAGCAGGCAGTCTTGATGACTGGCTTTGAGTTTATTAAGTCCTGAATTCCCAAGTACACTTTGTTCTTTTTCTTCCTCCCTCCCTCCCTTCCTTCCTCCCTTCCTTCCTTCTTTCCTTCCTTCCTTCTTTTCTTTCCCTTCCCTCCTTCCTTCTTTCCTTCCTTCCTTCTTTCCTTCCCCTTCCCTCCTTCCTTCTTTCCTTCCTTCCTTTTCTTTCCCTTCCCTCCTTCCTTCTTTCCTTCCTTCCTTCTTTTCTTTCCCTTCCCTCCTTCCTTCTTTCCTTCCTTCCTTCTTTTCTTTCCCTTCCCTCCTTCCTTCTTTTCTTTCCCTTCCCTCCTTCCTTCTTTCCTTCCTTCCTTCTTTTCTTTCCCTTCCCTCCTTCCTTCTTTCCTTCCTTCCTTCTTTTCTTTCCCTTCCCTCCTTCCTTCTTTCCTTCCTTCCTTCTTTTCTTTCCCTTCCCTCCTTCCTTCTTTCCTTCCTTCTTTTCTTTCCCTTCCCTCCTTCCTTCTTTCCTTCCTTCTTTTCTTTCCCTTCCCTCCTTCCTTCTTTCCTTCCTTCCTTCTTTTCTTTCCCTTCCCTCCTTCCTTCTTTCCTTCCTTCCTTCTTTTCTTTCCCTTCCCTCCTTCCTTCTTTCCTTCCTTCCTTCTTTTCTTTCCCTTCCCTCCTTCCTTCTTTTCTTTCCCTTCCCTCCTTCCTTCTTTCCTTCCTTCCTTCTTTTCTTTCCCTTCCCTCCTTCCTTCTTTCCTTCCTTCCTTCTTTTCTTTCCCTTCCCTCCTTCCTTCTTTCCTTCCTTCTTTTCTTTCCCTTCCCTCCTTCCTTCTTTCCTTCCTTCCTTCTTTTCTTTCCCTTCCCTCCTTCCTTCTTTCCTTCCTTCTTTTCTTTCCCTTCCCTCCTTCCTTCTTTCCTTCCTTCTTTTCTTTCCCTTCCCTCCTTCCTTCTTTCCTTCCTTCCTTCTTTTCTTTCCCTTCCCTCCTTCCTTCTTTCCTTCCTTCCTTCTTTTCTTTCCCTTCCCTCCTTCCTTCTTTCCTTCCTTCCTTCCTTCTTTCTTTTTTTCTTTCTTTCATGGCACCAGTCACTTTATGTTCAGCCAAAAGAAGATATTTATGGAGTACTTTCCTAGCCAAGCACTGTGCTGGGCCCTAGGAATACAGATACAATAAGCCAGGCTCCCTTCCCTTCCATTGGTTACAGTGTCATGGGAGGTGGGGTGGCACATTCATGAAAAACATCTTCCTCCCTCTGAGATGGGAAGGGATAGCCTGTGGGTTGCACAGGGTGCTATTGGCCCAGTGGGGGTGGGGTGGGTGGCTGATCAGGACAGACTTTTCTGGGAGGGGGTGACATCTGAGCCAAGTTTTGAGGCATGACTAGAAGTTGGCCAGGCCGAGTGAAGAAAACTAGTTCTGTCAAAAGAAAGGTGGAAAGTTGGTGGGAGAGGGGGTTGAGAGAGCTCGGGGCAGGTTGTGCTCACTTGTGTCGCTACAGTTTTTCCACACTGAAACCATCTCTCTGGGGGAGAAACAGGTAGAAAGGCATAAGTTTTATTTTGACTGTAGGAACAATTTCCTTTGGCTTTAAAACTTATGTTGGAATAATGGGTGAAACTGTGCAGAGGAGAGGGGTATATAGGAACTCTCTTCTATCTGCTCAATTTCTCTGTAAACCTAAAAACGTTCAAAAAATAAATTAATTAAAAATTTTATGTTGGATTATTTAATTTAATTAATTTTTTTGGGGGGGTCAGCTAATGTTATCTGTGTCATCGTTGAGAACATGGAACTCCTTGGAGGTCATGATAAGGAGTCTGGCTTCTCTGCCCATTCCTCTTTCCCCCTAGTGCCTCCCCGTCTCGGTAAAGGGCACCGCCATCACCTGTTCCGGCCAGCCTGATTTGATCATCCTTGATCCCTCCATCTCTAGTTCTATAGATTGCACTCTAAGCTGTCTCTAGAATTCATCC